>NW_022631015.1:5505475-6086645 GCF_010015895.1 Lontra canadensis
AAAGAAAAAAAAAAAAAAAAAAGAAACAAATAAAAAAAAGAAAACCAATAATGAAAAAAATATAAAAAGGAAAAAATATATATATATTAGATAAACTAGTTAAAAAACGTTAAAAAAGAAAAGGGTAAAAGTTTAAAAAAATTTAGCAGAAGAAGAGAAAAAAATTGAAAAAGAAAAAAAAAATTAAATTAACTGCAAGGCTAAAGAATCATGGGGAGAAAGCCATGAGTTCCGTGCTTTGCTTTCTCCTCCTCTGGAATTCCGCTGCTTTCCTTGGTATTGAAACCGCACTCCTCGTAAGTGAACTTGGTCCTGGCTGGGTTTCTTGTTGATCTTCTGGGGGAGGGGCCTGTTGTAGTGATTTTCAAGTGTCTTTGCCCCAGGCGGAGTCGCACCGCCCTTACCAGGGCCCGGGCTGAGTAATCTGCTCGGGTTTGCTTTCGGGAGCTTTTGTTCCCTGAGCGCTTTCCGTAGAGTCCGGAGGACGGGAAGGAAGATGGCGGCCTCCCAGTCTCCGGCCCGGAGGAGCCGAGAGCTCGGGGTCCCACTCCTCAGTGCTCCCTCAGGGAACAGCGTCCAACTACTCCCGTCTGCCTGGCCTCCGGCCGCGCTCCGAGCTCACCGAGCCTGCGACCAGTTCAAGGTAACCCCGAGCTGTGAGCTCACTCCTCGGCTCCGTCTCTGTAGCCGGCTTCCCTGTTCTAATACCTGCGAGCTCTGCGACACTCAGACACCCCGATCCTTCTGTGACCCTGCGGGACCTGAGGCCACACTGGCCCCGCGTGGGCTTCACCCCAGTTAAGCCTCTGGAGCGATGTCCCTCAGCGGAACAGACTTTTAAAAGTCCCGATTTTGTGCTCCGTTGCTCCGCCGCTTGCCGGGAGCCGGCCCCTCCCCCCGGGGTCTGTCTTCCCGTCCCTTTGGATTCACTTCTCCGCCAGTCCTACCTTTCAGCAAGTGGTTGATTTTCTGTTTCTAGAATTGCTGTTCTTCTTCTCTTCGATCTCCCGTTGGATTTGTAGGTGTTTGCAATCTTTAGATAAGCTATCTAGCTGATCTCCCGCAACCTGAAGTAGTCTCAGCCTGCTACTTCTCCGCCATCTTGACTCCACCCCCTGTTATCCATTATAATTCTCGAACATCACATTTTGTTTTTATTTTTTCACAGTATAATCCTCATTTGTACCTATATAGTAGTATCACAGTACATGGCCACAGTGCAATCCTCATTGGTAACTAAATAGTAGTATTACAGGACATATTCATGTTATGATAGGTTTCTTCATAATTTCTTATAGCCTGTCACTTAATAAATATGTATCTTTATGGCTATGATTTTTAATGACTACATCAAAATGTCCTGTAATTTTTAAGCCATTCCCTAATTTGGGCCACTCAGGTTGTTTCCATGTTTTTGCTCTTATAAGTTGTACCACTAAGTATCTTCTTTCATTATGTTTTTCTTTTGTTGAATTATTTTCTTAAGATAAATTCCTGAATAGGGTTGAAAGAATAGAGTATGAACATTTTTAAGGATCTTGATATGTATTGCCATGTTGTTTCCAAATTGTTGTAAAAATATGTAGTGTAACCAGCAGTGATGAGGACGCTAAAACCACACAATGCAGAATATGCTAGAACCGTACCACCAGGACTGTAATTTTCAAAAAAATCTTCAAGCAGATTTAAAAAGTCTATCATGATTATATTAAATTTCATGTCTTTAGTCACCAACCCTTTTTTAAGACCTCATATATCAGTATGAATTACTCTAAAATATTTTGCCTCACACTTCAGCTGCTCTTTTAGGCACCTGATCACAGGGTCAGGGGCCGTGCACAGTTTTTTGTGACCTCACTGTGTGGTTAAATATCCCTCTCCCCTCCTCCTCACCTGAGTGTTCATTCGTACTCAGGAACAGGTGCAATCAGCCAGCCACTCTCTTTTCTTTCATATGCACCTTCTCTCCCACTACTGAGCCATTCTTTCTCTCTGTATCATTTGCTTTTGTGATCTCATTTTGACTATTTTAATTCATTCAGCTTTTAAACAAACCATTTGAAGAGGTTCATCTCCTGCGTGGCTTCAATTATATGTTTATCTTTGTTGTTTTATTTATAACCAGTGGCGGTAGGAGCACCAGGGCAGAAATGGATCCTCTCCTCTCTTATCTGCCTCAATCTCGAACCACCTTTGTTTCCAGAAACTGCTCCTAACCATTGCATGCTGCACTGTCACCCTTTTTTATTAAAGACATTCCTTCAGTCTGGAATTTTCTTTTATCTCTCTCCACATTTTGGATGCGTAGTCGTTTTCTTTTGCTGGGTAACAAGTTAACCTCATACCAATGGATTAAAACAACATAAATTTATTATGTCACATTCCTTGCATCAGAAGTCCAGGTGCTGGGTCCCCTGCTCTGGGTCTTCATAGGTGGGAATCAAGGTGTCAGAAGACTATGTCCTCTTCTGGAATTCAGGGTCCTCTTCTAAGCTTTTTCACGCTCTTGGGAGAATTCATTTCCTTGAGATTGTAAGAGTGGAGGTCCCATTTCTTGCTGACGGCCAAGGCCTCCCCCAGCTTCTAGAGACCTCCCTGAGGGCCTAGCCGCATGGCCTTCTCATTTCTGTGAGCTGGTTTGCTCAGGGGGACCCGCATATAAAGTCACCTGATCATTCAGTTCTTGGGGCCACCCACACTCAGAGGGAGGGATTTACATAAGGCAGGCATGTTGGGAGTGAAATCTTGAGGCCGTTTGCAGCCTTCCCAGGATCCTACTCACCCTTAGTGTCCCCTGAAATTATATTTCAACTTTCTGTAAGCTTTTTCATGAGCCCTTTCTGTAAGCTTTTTTGGGAGTATGAATTGCCCCCTTGCCTTCTTCACATGGTGGTTTGTCTTTGGTCTTATGCTGCTTCAGGTAAGCGAAATAAACCCTTCAAGTTCATGGCATTGCCATAATGTAAACAACACACCTTGCCTTTGGAGTGAGTCGTACTAGATAAGCATTTCACCTTGGCTTGCTTGCTCTCTGTATTGTTGAGGCAGCTCTTACTAAGGGTGAGGGTTATTTTAAATGAAATTGAGGGCTCTTTCTGAATAGTAACCATCCATTCTGGCATGTTTCAAACATACCTGCCCGTCTAGTAAGCCTTGTAGGGACAAGAGACCATCTTTTCTCTCTCCTCTGTAACCTGCACATAGTAGGGTAAATGTTCGAATCAGGGCAAACAAGGATTACTCAGAGGCAGAAATCAGGGCTTTAAAGAGCCTGGAATATAATTCTAAGTGAAACAGTATTAGAGACAGCGTGACTCCAGAGTGCTTCAGTGCGGTAAGTGAGTGAGGAATGTGGGAAGCATGAGAAAAGTAAGACAGGGACCCTCATGGAGGCCTCCACAGCCCCTCCCCAGTGCCTTGCCACCAGTAGGCACTCAACCAATAGTACTGGTTACTTATCAGCAAGTAGCATTCACCTGTGAAGTCTTTATATTTTCTAAATCAGTTTCGTTTTGTTTTCCTAATTGTAGCTGGTGCTCATGATCGGATCGGTTGGGCCTTTGGCCTAGGACTGGAAAGACTGGCCATGATCCTCTATGACATCCCTGACATCCGCCTCTTCTGGAGTGAGGATGAGCGTTTTCTGAAGCAGTTCCGTGTGTCAGATATCAACCAGCATGTGAAATTCCAGGTAAAGTGACTTGAAGAATATAATAATAATAACAACAACAGTTTTGGTTTTTTTTGTGTGTACACATTTAGTTTTATTGTAACAAAGCAACTTGTACACTTTTAACGTTTAAAACTGAGCATCATCTTTCCTTTCCAGTGAAACAAAAAGAAAATTTAAAAATAAACAGGAACAAAATTACAATAGAGAATGTCAATTCCAAATAAGATCCTACAAGTTCTGCTGACAACAACAGTTTTTAAGAACTGAAGTGGTCATATGCTTGAAAAGGAACTTGTGGAATTTAAAAGTCATGTATATTTGAAAAGAAGTTTTTTTAACAAGATTTTTTTATTTGAGAGAGAAAGCATGAGCAAGAGAGCAGGAGAGAACATGACCAGGGCAGAGGGATTGAGGGACAGGGAGAAGCAGACTCCCCTATGAGCAGGGAGCCCGATATGGGACTCAGTCCCAGGACGCTGGGATCATGATCTGAGCTGAAGGGAGACACTTAACTGACTGAACCACCCAGGCATTCCTTGGAAAGAAGTTTTAAATAGAGGTCCATAAAGACACAGAAGTTCATAAACCGTCAGAAATAACATGCAGAAAAATAAGAGATTTATCAAGCTTTTAGTCTGAGCAGAGAACTAACTTTGGGCTTTGTTAATTACCATTTTATTGTTATGAAATGGCCATCACTGATAATACATTTAAAGTTTAGTTTTTCTGATACTAATGTAGACACATTGGCTTTCTTATGATTAGTATTTGCAGTGTGTTTTCCTTATTTCATTTTCTTTTTTTTTTTTTAAGATTTTATTTATTTATTTGACAGACGGAGATCACAAGTAGGCAGAGAGGCAGGCAGAGAGAGAGGAAGGGAAGCAGGCTCTGCGCTGAGCAGAGAGCCCAATGCAGGGCTCGATCTCAGGACCCTGGGATCATGACCTGAGCTGAAGGCAGAGGCTTTAACCCACTGAGCCACCCAGGCACCCCCCTTATTTCATTTTCACTCTAGGTCCTTATATTATGTGTGCTGCTTGTAAACTGCCCAGAGTTGGGTCTTTTTATTTAAGCCCGGATTTAACTGGAGTGTTGACTACCTCTTACAGTTACTATAATTACATGGGAGATTCTTGGGCTTAATTCTGTCATTTTTTTATTTCTTCCCCATTTCCCCCTTCTTTCTTTCTTCATTTGGAAACTGAGGTTTTGTGTTTTTTGGTATGTTTGTTCTTTTATTCCATTTTATTATCCCTGTTACTGCTCAGTGTCACCATTTTGTATTTTTTAAGAGATTTATTTATTATTTTAGAGAGAGAGAGTGAACACGAGCTCCCTGGACCTGGATCATGACCTGAGCCGAAATTAAGAATTGGTCACTCAATCGACTGAGCCACCTAGGTGCCTCTCCATTTTGTATTGTTTAGTAGCTATTCCAGATTACAACATGCATAATTAATCCATCACCCCTTACCATGGTGTCTGTTACACGTTACACAACTTCATGATACATTTAACATCCTTCAGTAGTGTAGTTTTCTTTACTCCTCTTGAACTTAATATTACTATTGTTATTTTATTTCTCCATGTATTATAACCCCACAGTATATCACTCTCTTGCCTCAGATGGCCAGTTGTCTATTTATTTATTTATTTATTTACTTTTTTAAAGATTTTATTTATTTATTTGACAGAGAGATCACAAGTAGACAGAGAGGCAGGCAGAGAGAGAGAGGGAAGCAGGCTCCCTGCTGAGCACAGAGCCCGACGCGGGGCTCGATCCCAGGACCCTGGGATCATGACCTGAGCTGAAAGCAGAGGCTTTAACCCACCCACTGAGCCACCCAGGCGCCCCGCCAGTTGTCTATTTAAAGAGACTTGAAGCTATGTTGTTTTATATCTCCTTTGATATTTACCCCACTGAGCATCATTTCTTTCTGCTGATCTTGCTTTTTCTCTGTGATCATTTCCTTCCGTCTGGAGAACTTCCTTTAATATTTTCCTGTAATGCAGCGTGCATGTTCGCAGTTTGCTTGCCTGAAAATGCCTTTGTTTCACCCTTAACTTTTAAGGGTATTTTCTACGAATATAGATATCTAGGTTGCCAGCTTGTGTATGCACATGTGTGTACGTGTAGACGCATGTGGATGTGTGTGTGCATGTACGGACGTGTAGGTGTGTATGTGATGTGTATGTGTGTGTATGTTTGTGTGAGTGAATGTGTGGATTCCTGTTCAGCTCTTGAAATATGTCATTTCATTGCCTTTGTCTTTGTACTCCGGTTTTCGGTGGTTTGACCTATGTGTGATTTTCTAGTTTCCAGCTTGGGGTTTCACTGGGTTGGATTAATGTCCTTCAACCACCCTTGAAACCCTCACCTACTATCTCTTCCAGTGATTCTACTCTGTCCTTCCTTTTCTTTTCAGGCTGCAACTGCGTTTATATCAGCCCATTTGAAATTATGCCATACTACTCTGATTCTCACTTTTTTTTTTTTTAGCTCAGTGCTTTATTTTGGATAGTTTTTATTCTCTTATCTTTGGGTTTACTAACCTTTTCTGTTTTGTTCATTTAACCATTAAGCCCCGCCAATGAATTCATATTGTACTTAACAGTTCTACAATTTCTATCTGTTTCCTTTTTAGAGTTTTCATCACTCTGGTGAATTCATCATCTTTTCACCCGTTTTGTACATTTTCCCTTAAATTCTTTAACATCTTCGTAATAGTTGCTTTTAAGTCCTGTCTGTCGATTCCAATCATTTTGTTATCTGTTGTTCTCCTTTTATTCTTTTTTCTTCTTTGTTATGGTCACATTTTTCCTGCTTTTCCACTGACCTCACTTTTATATTGTGTATAAAAGAACAAAGCAGCTGAAGCAGGTAGTATCTGTCCTCACAAAGCCTTGTCCTTTCCCCTGTCAAGTAGCTAAGGTGACTAAAAGAGATCTCTTTGTTCTAATCGGGGGTCAAACTGGATTCTGGATTTCACCTGTGATTTCCCGTTGATGGTAAGATCTGGCTTCACAGCAGAGTCTGGGATGTGTGCATGTGAGATTCCGTCTCTCTCCTTCCCACCCACTTGCCAGCTTCTTCACCCAGCAGTGCTTGTTTGCCAGGCGAAGGTATGATGAAGGGACAGTGGCTGGCCATGGGGCCTCGCTGTGGGGGCTTGCCGTTCCTCTACCTCCCAGTCCGCCATACTAGTCAGTCTCCTTGTTGCAGCCAAGTTTCTTCACCAAGACCAAGCTAGCTCTTCCGGCTACTCATGCCTGGAACGGGGTGTGTGTGTGGCGGCGGGGGGTGAGGGGGGTGGTCGTGAAAGCACCCATCAATACCTGTCTGCCCCAGAAAGGCTCATCTCCCTCTGGAATTCCGCTCAATTAGACTTGTATCCAGATCTCCTCAATGTCTTGCACTAAATTACTTGCACTAGATTATTAAATTTATTGTGTCTCATCATTACCATGGGACCAGTGGTTTTCTGTGACATTTTGCATCCTAACCAAAAGTGGAAAAATCTCTTACAGCTTATTCACATTTTTAGTTTCACCTTTGGTGGCCTTTAAAAAGAAAAAAAATCGCCCCCCTTTTTTTTTTAAGTAAGCTGTTTATTTTTGTTCTAGCACCAGGTCCTTCTAGATTAATTTAGAATAAAACTCCATCTAAATGATCAAATGTAAAAACCTGACTAAGGATGTAAGTTTTCCTCATTCACCTTTTCATTTCTTCAGTCATTTATTTATTTGGCAAACATCGATGGAACACCAACCAGCATTGTACAGAGCAGGGCACTCAGCGCTGGCGGGACACTCACAGATGACTAACACAGTCACTGCCCAAGTCAGTGGCTTAAGTCCAGTCTTAAGTGCACTGTAACTGTCACCTCTTGGGAGACACAAAGATACCCAGGGAGAGACATGTCATTTTTTGTCATTTCTTCTGCCTTCCAATTTCAAAATCAGTGCACGCATACTTGCACTATAAAATAATTTAAATTTCTGTCTTTGTGTAATAAACTTAAGAACTTCTGATGGGGCAGTTAGGATTTCATTGCTGAAAAAATACCTGTCCATAAAATAATTGTAAAGGATAGATCACAGAGAGCAGTTTCCTAATTATTCTCCTGTAATTAATATTTATTGGTTAGATCTGCGTTAGTTCCCTACTGTTGGCATAGCAAGTTACCAGAAACCTAGAGGCTTACAACAACATCCATTCTTATTTCATAGTTCCAGAAGCCAGCACTGTAAAATCAGTCTGACTGGGCTAAAGCGAAGGTGTAAGCGGGCCTGATTCCTTCCCGTGGCTCAAGAGGAGAATCCGTTTCCTTGCCTGTGAGAGCTTGTAGGGCTGTTCTCGTTCTTGTATCATGGCTTCCCCTCACACTGCCTTTCTCCCTCTCCTTCCCTCTGTGGTCACGTCGCCTTCTCTGAAGTTTTGTCTTCTTCTTATAAGAAAAGGACTCTTGTGATTATATGAACCCACCGAGATGATTCAAGATGATCTCCACATCCCAAGATCCTTTCTTAATCACATGTGAGAAAGTTCTTTCTGAGTGGAAGGGAACCTGTTCATGGCTTCCAGGCTTTAGGATGTGGGCATCTTTGGGGGGCCATTATTCAGCTTAATACATAGACCTTTACCTATTCCATTTTCATCATGGCAGGTATAAGAGAGCAGATTTTGTGGTTAAATATAAGTAATGTAGACAGTTCTAGAGTGTTAGCATTTTTACCTCTTCATATGGAGTGGTCATATATATATATATATCCATGATATCTCTCTCTCTCTCTCTCTCTCTCTATATATATATATATATATATATATATATATATAAAAAGAATGAGACTCATTTTGTCACTTAATGTTGTTGGCCTGTCTTACGAAGACTATTTAACATGATCATACTACTATGTGAGACCCCTCTCCAGATTGGAAGGGAGGACACGTGAGGGGAAAGGTCTGTTTGCACCTGTGAGTTTGTGGCTTCTCTGGCTGGGAAACTCTGGGAATGTTTGGGAATTGTATTGTGCAGGGCTGGCAGGAGTCAGAAATTTCTTTTCTTTCCTCTCCCCTCAAGCCATCCAAGACTATGTTTTAGGCTCTCAGGTCTTCTAGCATCTTCCTCTGCACAGTCTCCATGATCTTCTAAATCCATCTGTCCGTCTTGCTGGGCTGGCTCTCTTCCAGGGGCTAGCAGCGGTCTGATCTGTCTCACCCCGTGGCCCCATCCATGCCACCTTTGCCCGAATACCTTCAAACCATCGTGTGCGTCTAGTAAGTAGGAAATTCACGTTATGGTATGATTTTGATTTTTGGTGTCTTTTTTACATGATTTGAGTTCAGCGCTTTTTTTGCCCGACCTTGATCGGAGCCTAAAATACACAGATGAACAGGCTGGTGGTTTCATCACCCAGGTGTCTTATTCTGCACAGGAGACCTTTGTCCTGCACTCTGGCTCCCCTGACCGGGCTTGCATTCTGGCTTTCGGGCCCTTGTTGCGTGTACACCTGCCAGTTCCCCTAGGTGACGTTCATGGTTTCCATGCGCTGAGTTGAATCTTCAGCAATCCAAGTTTTGTTCATCTTTGAAGTGTTCTTTAAACAGTTCCCAATCGTGACTTCAGTATTTAGTCCTATGCAGAAGAATTCTTGTTATTGAAAATCATTCATTAATCACCATGGTACATTTTATTTACAGATTTTACTTAAATATTGTGAATTCCACGTGTGTCCATAGTTGCTCATGTAGTCGGTCTCTGTTTGATGAAATAATGCAGCAAGGTTGGTTGTTCTCTTTTCTCCCAGTTAAGGAGTTTTATTGGCTCTCTTCTGTGGGAACAGGCTGTGTTTGTCCCTAATCCTGAATATTACCCTAAACACTAGTCACCGCAACAGGGGTAGGTGAGCATGGAGGGGCGGTGGCCTACGGGCCTCCCGGACCACACCCTGTGTAAAAGCATCATAGTAACAGTTACACTTAGTGGCTAACACTCATTCAGGCCTCACTCTGTTCAGTATTCTGAGTACTCACTCAGTGTTCAGTATTCCAAAGACCTTATGTGCCTTGATGTAGTCCTCTTAATAACCCTCTGAGTTTAGGTACGATTATTCTTTGCACTTTAGAGTCAGGGAAATGGTTGAGAGACAAAGCCACAAGCAAGGGGAGTGAGCAGCAGGCAGAGGGAGAAGCAGGCTGCTCACTGAGCAAGGAGCCTGATGCGGGACTCGATCCCAAGGCCCTGGAATCAGGATTTAAGTTGTTCTAACAGTTCCAAAAATTGGTGTACAGCTTCTAGAAAAATAAGGCATTGAGTGAAATTATCTGGTTTATTAACTTACTGGTAGCAAGCTGCATGTGTTAATACTTCTCAAACTTCAGCGTGGAAATGAGTCAACTGAGGATCTTGTTAAAATGCAGATTCTGATTTAGTGTGGCTAACATGGAGCTGGACACTGTGTTTCTAAGAAACTCCCAGACAATGTGGATGCTCTGGGTCCATGGACCACACTCTGAAGCTACAGAAGGATGGACAAACTCATCTTACTTGTCAGAGCCTCAGCAACCTCATCTGTAAAAGGAGACGATGAAGTGAGATGAAGTGAGTCTGACCAGGTGATTAAACTCACTGCTTCCTCCAGTGCAGTATAGATTTTGGTTTCGTATAACTGACATGGAAAACAGAGGCAGAAGAAAAATTATTACATTTCCTTACTACTTGCAGCCCACTGACAAGTCCTTGAAATAGGCAGAGCCACCTTCCCTAGGAACTCAGCTGCCTTATTGTTAATGCTTTGTTAAGGGCAAGAGGCAATCTTAGCCCAACCCCCAGGCTCCTGTAAGTCTACATGCACATATAAAAAATTCCTTTGGAAACTTCTTTATCTCTGCCCCCCAAGATGCACATTGACAATCATCCCCCAGCATATGACCCACTGGTAGTTATCTGAAGGGTCTGATAACTGAAGGTTTACAGTAATAAATGACCTTTTCCAAACAATAGCTCGTCCCCTTCAGGATCCTGGAAACCTTATTTCCAAAATACCTGGGAGGCTTACCTATGCCCATGGGTCCTGTCCCTGTGCTTTCATAAAACCACCGTTTTTGCACTACAGATGTCACAAAAATCCTTTTTTGGCCATTGGCTTCGAACCCTAACATCTTTCCTACATCATAACTATTACAATAAGTAGATCCATGAGTTATCATTCCTTTGAACTAATCTTGAAACTCTTCTTTCTTCTTGCCCTGTGAATTTCAGTTGCAGTCCTGTAACACTTTTGTATTTATGACCTGCCAAAGGGCTTCCTTTCTGCTTCCTTTCCTTCTTTTTCTCTTCCTTTCCCTTCCATCCTTCCTCCCTCCTTCCTTCCTTTCTCTGTCTCTGCCCCTCTCTCGTTCGTTCGTTTTTTCATTCATTCATTCATTCATTCTTTTGTATTTGTCAATGTGAGCAGACTGTGTGAATAAACTCATACAGATTAAATGCATATTTAAACATGTGTAAGTCAGAGATTTGTTTACGTGCTTTATTTATGAAAAGAAAATAGTAGTACTTAATTTAGGAAAAAAACCAGGACTAGAGATACAGAGGATGAGGCTGGATGTGCACAGGGTGTGGTGCAGGCCTCAATAGGACAGTGACCGTCAAAGGCATCTCCAAGGTCAATCATGGGTAGACCCCTGGGGGAAAGTGTGTCAGAGTTTGGCCTTGCTCTCCCTATAGTATGAAGCATCAGCTGGGATGCTTGGGTATATGAAGACTGGCAGTTTCTAGAAGCCAGGGCCGGCCATTTTCCCTTATTGATGTCTTCCAGCAATCCTAGTTCAGTGGCCCATGTATTGTATGTTAATTTGTTTAATACCTTATAATACTCACCAATTGTTGAGTGCTGTGTGTAGGCCGCTGGGCTAAATACTTTGCCAATCTTATAACTTTCATTCATTACAATCTGATGGGGTAGGTACTATCAACTGATTTTATTGGTGATGCAACTGAGGCAGGGAACCACAGTAACTCAGCCACAGGGACTGTAGTGGTAAGAGGCACAGCTAGGATTTTGTTGCAGCTGACTGCAAAGAGCTCCTGACGGTGAACTCGTGAACTGTTGTGCCTAGACCAAAACACCGTTATCCAATCAGGAAGATGAAGTTGACAGTTCCTGACATCACGTTGTTTCCAATCCAGGAGAAGAGATGGCTTCATCAAGAGATAATTATAAAATAATATAAAGCAAATAACAGAGCTGTATAGGTACATGTAGAATTTTGCTGACACTGACCAATGCATGTGGAGGTCAAAATTATCTTCTTCTTCCTTTTTTTTAAAAATGCTTTTTTGCTAATTTAATTCTCAAAATCCCTCCATGTCTCTCCAGAATTGTATTAGGACTTGAGACTGTGATTACTTGCTAATCTCCGTGGCTGGGAACTGCTCCTAGATCTGGTTCTGCTGTCATTATCCTAACTGTTGTCTGATAGAGACTTAATGCAGGATTATGCAGAGTTTCTTCATTCTATTCCCAAATAAATCCAGCTGTGAGAATCCCATCAACTTCATGGTGTTGCAGTGTTATGAATGGATCTCTCATTTTTTTCACTATTTCCATATGCATTTTTTTTTTAAAGACTCTATTCATTCACCTGACAGACAGGAGACCACAAGTAGGCAAGAGAGGCAGAGAGAGAGAGAGAGAGGAGGAGGCAGGCTCTCTGCGGAGCAGAGAGCCCATGTGGGGCTCGATCCAAGGACCCTGGGATCATGACCTGAGCTGAAAGCAGAGGCTTAACCCACTGAGCCATCCAGGTGCCCCTCCATATGCATTTTTTCCCAACTCACATGTACACAGAAAGCACGTATCTCTCTCTTTCTAGAAACCGATGTTTACCCCAAGAGACTGCAGGTAGACCTCATTTTAGTGTGCTTCGTTTTATTTTATTTCACAGATAACTGCACTTTTTATAAGATGAAGGTCTGTAGCAGCCCTGTGTCCAGTAAGTCTGTTGGCTCCATTTTTCTAGTATAATTTGCTTGCTTTGTGTTTTTGTGTCACATTTTGGTACCTCTTACAATTCCTCAAACTTTTTCATTATTACTATATTTGTGAGGTGATCTCTGACCAGTGATCTTTGATGTTACTAGTACAGTTGTTTGGGACACCACAAACCACGCTAAGTCACTGAACTTAACTGAAAAATGTACTGTGTCTCCTGTGTGCTCTAGCAACCAGCCAGTCCTCCATTTCTCTCCTCTCCTCCAGTTCCCTTATTCTCTGAGACAAAACAATATTGAAATCAGACCAGTTACCAACCCTACAGTGGCCTCCAAGTTTCCAAGTGAAAGGAAAACTTGCACATCTCTCGCTCTAAATCAAGGGTTAGAAATGATTAAACTCAGTGAGGAAGGCATGTTGAATGGCAGTACAGGCTGAAAAGTAGGCCCTTTGCCCCAAATAGTTAGCTGAGTTGTGAGTGCAAAGAAATGTTCTCGAAGGAAATTAAGTGCCCCTCCAGTGAACACATGAGTGGTAAGAAAGTAAAACAGTCTGATTGCTGATAGGGAGAAAGTTTGAGTAATCCAAATGAAAGACAACCCGCTGTAACATTTCCTTAAGCCAAAGCCTAATCTGAGGCATGACCCTAACTCTCTTCAATTCTGTGAAGGCTGAGAGAGGTGAGGAAGCTGCAGAAGGAAAATCTGAAGCTAGCAGAGGTTGGTTCATGAGGTTTAAGGCAGGAAGCCATCTCTGTGACATCAGAGCTCAAGGTGAAACAGCAAGGGCTGATTGAGAAGCTGAAGCAAACCATCCAGAAGATCTCGCTAAGGTCACTAACGAAGGTGGCAGCACTAAACAGCATATGTTCAGTGTAGACCAAACAGCCTTCTATTGGAAAAAGATGCCATACAGGACTTTCATAGCTAGAGAGGAGAACTCAATGCCTGACCTCAAAGCACAGGCCGACTCTCTTGTCCGTGGCTAATGCATCTGGTGACTTGAAGTTGAAGCCAATGGTCATTTACTATTCCAGAAATCTTAGAGCCTTTAAGAATTATGCTAAATCTACTCTGCTTATGCTCTATAAATGGAACAACAAAGCTTGGATGATAGCATGTCTGTTTGTATCATGGTTTACCCCATGGTAAAAGCTCTCTCTTGAGATGTACCGCTCAGAAAGATCCTTTTCAAAATATGACTGCTCATTGACAATGCACCTGGTCACCCGAAGGCTCTCATAGATATGTGCAACGAAGATGAATGGTGTCTTCATGCCTGCTAACATAATATCCATTCTGTACCTCATGGGTCAAGGAGTGATTTTAACTTTCACATCTTAGTATTTAAGAAATACATTTCATAAGGCTGTAGCTGCCATAGATGGTGATTGCTCTTAATGATCTGGGCAAACTGGGCCAGTATTGAAAACATTCTGGAAAGGATTCACCATCCCGAATGCCATTAAGAACATATAATATTCATGGAAAATTGTCAAAATATCAACATGAACAGGAGTTTGGAAGAAGTTCATTCCTACCCTCATGGATGACTTTGAGAGCTCAGGACTCCAGTGGAGGAAAGAACTGCAGATGTGGTGGAAACAGCAAGAGAACTAGAATTAGAAGTGGAGCCTGAAGATGTGGCTGAACCACTGTCATCTCATGGTAGACTCGAATGGATGAGGAATTGCTTCTCGTGGATGAGCAAAGATAGTGGTTTCCTGAGATGGCACCTACTCCCTGAGAAGACGCTGTGAAGATCATTGAGATGACAATAGAGGATTTAGACTGTGACATAACTGAGTTGATCAAGCAGCAGCTTGAGAGGGTGCGAGGGGGTAAAAGGCGGTGAGAGGGTGGACTCCAATTTGAAAGAAGTTCCACTGTGGGTAAAATTCTATCAAATAGCATCACGTGCTACAGAGAAATCATTTGTGAAGGGAAGAGTCAATTAGTGTAGCAGACTTCACTGATATCTTATTTTAAGAAATTGCCACAGCCACTCCAGCCTTCAGCAACCACCACCTTGTTGATCAGTAGTCATCAACATGAAGGCAAGACCCTCCACCAGCAAAAAGACTACAATTCACTGAAAGTTCAGATGATGATTAGCAATAAAGGTTTTTTAAATTAAGGTATATACATTGATTTTTTTTAAAGATTTTATTTATTTATTTGACAGACAGAAATCACAAGTAGGCAGAGAGTCAGGCAGAGAGGTGGGGGGAAGCAGGCTCCCCACTGAGCAGAGAGCCTGATGCGGGGCTCGATCCCAGAACCCTGGGATCATGACCTGAGCCAAAGGCAGAGGCTTAACCCTCTGAGCCACCCAGGCACCCCTATACATTGTGGTATTTTTTTTTAAGACATAATGCTATTGCACATTTAATAGACCTTAGTATAGTATAAACATGACTTTTATATGCACTGGGGAAGCAAAAAATTAATTTGATTTGCTTTATTAGGAACCTGTAATAGAAAGAGGTAGAGGAAGATGTGGGGAAGATGACCATCTATAGAACCTTTGGTATGTGCTCTGTAATCATTGTTGACTGCAAAATGAGGAGAGATGCAATGAATTAAAGAATGGACAAGTTTGTTTTAGGAAGCATTATAGTGCTTATATGCAAAGCGTTATATTAGAACCTATCACAAAGTAAGTGTCTCATCCAGATTAACTAGTATTCATATTTTTACCACCACCACCACCATAACTACTACAAAACATAACTCTTATGATCACAGAAGCTATAGTCCTCATGATTGCTGGCCCTTCCTGCCCGTAATCTCCATCTTTAGCTTGCTTTGCCTGCTTTGGTGTTATGTAACCCCACTCTTAATGATCCTAGACATTTCGTTGACCTGCAATCTATGGAGTCCTCTGGAGAGGATGGTATTGGAAATCTGTATTGGAACCTCTATCCTCAGAGGCCTGTGGATTTATGATTTTTTTTTTTTTTGGTTTTGTTAAGGCAGGATATCTCGTGATACATCTATATATTTCAAAAACTGCTACCACAGATTTCTTTTTTGTTTAAGGCGCTTTAAAAAAAAAATTAAGAATAAGATCTTCAGTGTCTTCTTCCACAGCTCTCTTGTCGTGTAGATTAGAAGGTTGTTTATTATATGACCTTTATATGTACACACATTCAATATCCATATTACATTTTCTTGGCTATTAACCTTGGAGATTTATAAGAACTTCCTATATATAGACAACACATTAAAGTTCAAATCTTGGCAACATCCATAAAATCTGACAAATTATGTGCAGTATATTTTAGAAATTATCTATCTGACTAGAGGAGGTTTTAGTGTTTTTAAAAAAAGATTTTATGTATTTATTTTAGAGAGAGAGAGAGGGCATGCACAGGGGTGGGGGGTTGTGGAGGGGCAGATGGAAAGGGAAAGAGAGAATCCAAAGCAGACTGCACTGAGCCTGGAGCCCAGTGTGAGGCCCGATCCCATGACCCTGAGATCATGACCTGAGCTGAAACTATGGGTCGGACCCTGAACCAACTGAGCCACCCAGGCACCCTGAGGAGGTTTTGGTATTTCTGCTTCTGGAAGCAGAGGGATACATTTATACTATACAGAATTATCTAAACTGGATGCTAAAAGTTAATTGTGGAAGTTTTAGAAAAGACTTCATAATGCTTATGGGTTTCAAACTATCACATTGCACACCTTAAAAACATATACAATTTTTGATTTGTCAGTTATAATAACTTCAGAAAGCTGGAGAGAAGAAGTTAGAGTTTCAAAATGAAATCATCAGGATAGAGACCAGAAACAAGTACCATTTTGAAGGACTCGTCATAGGAAGAAAGAAAATGTCAATTAAACAAGAATGTCAGTAGGTTTTCTCCCCAGGTATGAATATCAGTTACAGGATATCAGTAGGGGATGCTTTTGTCTTCAACCAAGAAAAAGCCAATGCAAAATAGTTTAAATAAAAAGAACAATAGCAAGCATCCCTCAGTGATGCCAGGGCTCTAGACCTTGAACGATTTCCCCCTCGGGTTGAAAGATGGCGGCAGGAGCATTGAGCCTCGCCTCATACAAGATCCAGAAGCCGAAAACGAACACCTTTGTTGCCTTTTTTTAAGTGTGAGGGAACGTTTTCCAGAAGTCCTCAACAGTTTATTCGCCTCATTTTCAAGGTAGTTGGAATGGTCTGTGAAGGTAGCTTGCTGTTTTCTGATATTTATACTGAGCTCATGTCAGTAAGGCTTATTTTTCTGCATTATTTCACTACCAGCAATGCTGGGTGCTTACAATTAGGCCCCGTGACAATGCTGTCTCTTATTACAATAGCCATTTTATGAATGAACTGTCACAAAATGGGATGATGAGGCTGCTAGAAAAGCTATTCCAGCCTAAAACCTACCTTCTGCTGGCGAATGCTTGAAATCATCCCTTAGAGTTTGACCCCTCATCAAATATGAAATATTCCTTTTGCCTAGAACATGCTGTGGCTACTCTCCTAGGGTAACTGGTTGGGGTTCATGGGCGTATGTACCTATGGAACAATTTTTCTCTATCTCAAATTGAGTATAGAAATCAGGGTCACCATGACCTATCCAACTATGTTAACTGTCTGGGCCAAAGGGGAGGAGGGCTGAAATACTAACCTCAAAGCCATTCAACCTAGGAGTGAGATCCTGGGAGTTGTCAAAGACATAATAAGTGTTGATTGGAGCTAATTCAAATGGAAAATTAAAGGTTTATATTAATGTTTTGGGGTCCAAGTTGAAGCCACGTAATTCACCTTACTAAATTCTTTAGAAAGGTAAGTGTGGTTGTTGCTGTCTTTGATTTATCTCATCCTGTTCTATAGGAAAAACATCTCCTCACTGTTCCAATTAGAGGCGGGCTCTTCTCCTTCACTCAAAGGGTAAGAGGAGCATTTGGGTTCATCTGAAATGTTAGGACTCAAAGTCAGCCTGTGTTTAGATAGAGAAATGAGAATTACTTTGTGATCACATTATTGTACAGCTTTTCACACTTTGTACCGTTATGTTGGTATTCTGTATCTGTAATCTTGTGATCTTGAAAATGAAGAATGGTTAAAGTAAGCAGTAATTTATATAGTAGATAGCCTAATTATTCTTTCAATCACTTGGCTGAGTAATGAATCAAATGTTTTCTTTCAATATGAGAGAAGAATTTATTTTCTGAAGGGCCTCCCTGTGAGCTTTGTAAATGACAATTATGGACCGTAATTCACTACCAAAGATAGTGAATAAGAAATACATGACCCCTGTAGAGTCCGTTTGGCAGATTGTGAACTCCAGGTTAACTGCTCTCTGAGAGCCAGATAGCTCTTTTATATTTATTTTTATTTGTTTCTAAAATGATAAATATTCTAAACATATAAGCATATATTTCTTGATTAGATTTGCTGATAACATAAGACTGTGTGCCTTCTTTCCAGCTAAGCTGTTACCTCTCTCAAATATGCTACAGTTTTGTCACAGATTCTTCTAGAGAGTGAAAGCACCAGAAGTGCATTTGACACACCTAACCCCTCCTGATGACATTCTCCTTCTCTTCCTGCTGTCCTCCCCAGACGTGGCCCCTGACTTCAATTTGATATTGGCCATTCTCATGTTATTTATAGATATTCAAAAACAGTTTGTAGGATTGCTTCAAAATGTATATTAATTGACCAAAATAGTTAAAAAATAGAAATTCAGGCAGATCTTATGAAGAAATTGAGTGGATTTTAAAATGTATGTAGAAATACAGAGGGCCAGGAATGGCCAGATAACTAAAGTGGGAGGATTCACTTAATCTGATGTCATGTCCTTTTTAAAAGCTACCATGTGAAATTGGAGGGGCAGATGAACCGTGAGAGACTAGGGACTCTGGGAAACAAACTGGAGGTTTTAGAACGGAGGAGGGGGTGTGGGTGAGCCTGGTGTGGTGGGTATTAAGGAGGGCAGGGATTGCATGGAGCACTGGGTGTTATGCACAATGAATCTTGGAACACTACATCAAAAACTAATGATGTACTATATGGTGACTAACATAACATGATAAAAAATTAAATTAAAAAAAAAAAAAGCTAGCATGTGGTATCCAGGCAGCGTGGACAGAGAGGCTGGCAGGATGCCCTGAGGAGCCCAGAAACACGTCTCTGTACTATGCTAGACCCATGACCAGTCCTGCACTGTGAGACAGACAAAAAGGAGCCTTTTGTGCAAGTGGAGCAGGGAAAATTGAGTGTCCATATGGAAAAAATGGAGCTTGACCCCAGGTTCCTAATTACTCAAAAATGAATTCCAGGGAATTTGTAAATCTAAATGCAAAAAATTTGTTAGCTACTGACTTTGAAAGAGGCATTTTACCAGGAGTGATTCTTTGATTCTTACTGAAGTAAATTGAATTGGGGAGATTGAGCTAAATGAACTATGGTAATGTAAAACTAAAACCTAATTCGATGTCTGATCTTAAAAGTTTAGAAATGCTGTTTATTTAAAGTCCTCACTCTAGGGGTGCCTGGGTGGCTCAGTGGGTTAAGCCTCTGCCTTCGGCTCAAGTCATGGTCTCAGGGTCCTGGGATCAAGCCCCACATCAGGCTTTCTGCTCAGCGGGGAGCCTGCTTCCCTCTCTCTCTCTGCCTGCTGCTCTGCCTACTTGTAATTTCTCTCTCTCTGTCAAATAAATAAATAAAATCTTTTTAAAATATAAAAAAATAAAGTCGTCACTAAGTTTTTTTTGTAAAGCATTTTATCGAATAAGAGATGTTTCCTTCCATTTTTAGTTCGCTAAGAGCTTTTATCATAAATGACTAAAAATTTGTCAATAAATTTGATATTTATGTATTTGATATTTAGGTATTTTATGTATAGAAATATATATTTGGTCCATATATTTAGAAGCAATCTCATAATTTTTTGGCTTCATGCTGTTAATATAGTGACAGAAAGTGATTACTTTTTGCATGTTAAAGCCTTCTATTCTTGAAATAAATATGGTTGGAATATATGCTTTTTTATGTATTTCTTTGATTTGATTTGCAAATATTTGTCTAGGATTTTTAAATTTGTGTTCAAGGATGAAATAGATCTGCAGTTTTCTGTTTCTTATAGTCTTGATTTTTAAAATTATGCTATCCTCACAAAACTAATTTGGAAGGGTTTTTTTTCTGTTCTCTGAGACAATATTTTGAAGATCAACATTCTTAAAGTGTCTGATCGAATTTACCAGTGAAGTCATCAGGGCCTGGAGTTTTCTTTGTGAGAAGTTTTTAACCAAAGATTAAATTTCTTAACAGTTATTAGGTTATTCAAATTTTGTTTTCTTTTAGGTCAGTTTTGAGAAGCTTCTGCCTTAGGCCCAGGTCATGATACTGGGGCCCTGGGATTGAGCTCCACAGGGAGGCTGGCTCCCTGTTTCTCCCTCTTCCTCTCCTGCTCGCCACCCTCCCCCACTCATGCTCCCAAGTGCTCTCACTCTCTCAAATAAATAAAATCTTTAAGAAAAACTATTTTTAATTAATTAATAGTTATGCAAATTTACTAACATTTTGTCAAATCCATACTCATCTTTTTTTTTCCATAATGAGACTTTTCTTAGGTTTTTCTTTTCTTTTTCTTTATTTACTTTTTAAATTTTATTTTATTTTATTTATTTATTTATTTATTTAATTTATTTTTTCAGTGTCCTTTGAATGTTTTTTTTCTCTGAGGGATCATAAGTGGTGAACTCTTTTGGTCTCTGTATATCTGAAAATGTCTTCCTGTTGCCCTCATTCTTGAATGATAAGGTAGTGGGGCATAAAAGTGCAGTCATTCTACTGTAGCACTCTGAAGCTAGTACTTCTGGCCTTTGTAAGTCTGATTTAATCAAATTCTTTTCTTTGTAGGTAATAATGCCTTCACTCTTGGGTGATGTTTAAGGCATTCACTTTATCTTTGATGTCCTCCAATTCTACTATGTTGTGTGTTAGTGTGGATTTATTTTTATTTATCCCACTTAGAACTTGAAGGATACTTTGATTCAACTCTAGAAAAATCTGCGTTATGATCTCTCTGAGTAGTGGTTCTCCTCCATACGCTTTTTACCTTGTGGAGTTTCATGTTGGTGTATGTTGGAGCTTTTTTTTTTTTTTTTTAAAGATTTTATTTATTTATTTGACAGAGAGAGATCACAAGTAGGCAGAGAGGCAGGCAGAGAGAGAGCAGAAAGCCCGATATGGGGCTCCATCCCAGGACCCTGGGATCATGACCTGAGCCGAAGGCAGAGGCTTTAATCCACTGAGCCACCCAGGTGCCCCTATGTTGGAGCTTCTTAGTTACCAGCCATGTATCTTAACTATTCTTTGATACTTTTTATTTCTTTGTCCTCCTGTGCCCCTGAATCTCTCAGTAATTTCTACCAATTCAATAGTTTTCTCTGAGTTTTTTTTAATAACTTCTATTTCCAAGATCTCTACTTACGTTTCTTCTCCAGCTTCTTGTTTTATTTCTGCCTGGTTTAATTTTCTAATTCCTTGCTTTTTAAAATGGTTGTTACTTTGTTTAGCAATTTGAATACCTTCATTATGCTTATTTTAAAGGCTTTAGCTATCCTATAATATTAATTTTACCTTAAGTGAGTTCATGCTCTGGTTGTTGATTTAGTTGTTTGGGTTTATTTTTCAGTATTTCAAAGATCTGGCTTTGCAATTTCATTTTATATGCCTGTTCATTTTTTTCTTCATTTTTTAAAAATCACATACACTTATCCCTCCTTGTCTACTGGCCTTGTATGGTCTAGACTTGGTCCCAGTGTGTCCCACTTGACAACTGGTCTTATAATGGCATTTTAGAGTACCCATCTCTTGGTTATAATATAGTCACCAAGTTAGTGAGAGCTTTGGTTCAAAGACTGTATCTGCTTCTTTCTTTTTTTGCCTAGGCCCACAGTTTCCTGTTGAGGAGGTGAGTCAAAGCATGAACTCAGAACGGTTCTGAGTTCTGACGGGAGGTTGAAATGAGACCATGGGACAACAATTTATTTAACATTTAGGGGTTTTTTTAAATTAAATTAATTTTTTTTATTAGCGTATAGTTGACATACAGAGTTACATTAATCTCAGTGTACAGCATAGTGATTCAGGATCTCTATACACTATGACCTGCTTACCACCAGTGCAGCCACCATCTGTCACCATACGATGCTATGACAATACCATTGACTGTATTCCCTATGCTGCGCCTTTAATTTTGTGACTTATTCATTCCTTAACTGGAAGCCTGTATCTCCCACTCCTCCTATTTTACTCATTCCTCTTTTCCCTGCCCCCCTGGCAACCATCCCTTTGTTCTCTGTATTTATGGGTCTGATTCTGCTTTTTGTTTGTTTATTCACTTTGTTTTTGAGATTCCACATATAAGGGAAATCATACAGTATTTGTCTTTCTCTATCTGATTTATTTTGTTTAACATAATACCCTGGGTCCATCCACGTTGTTACAAATGGCAAGATCTCATCCTTCTTTACAGCTACGTAAAATTCGTGTGTGTGTGTGTGTATGTGGAGAGAGAGAGAGAGAGGTGACATCTATGTGTGTGACATCTATGTGTGTCACATCGTCTTTATCCATTTTCATCCGTTGCTTCCATATCTTGGCTCTTCAAGATAGTGCTCACTAAACATGGGGGTACCTGTATGACATTTAGGTTTTAGTTGCTTCTCTCCTTGTTATATGGCATGTGTGTGTTTCTACCAGTCAGCCTTTTCCTCTTCCTGACAAACCTTTGGCAACGCCCATTTCCAGAGATGTACTCAGGCTCTGAGCTCTTCGCAATTCCATCCTTTCCTCTCCTGAACAGCCAAAGCATGCTTTTCTGCAAGTGATAACCTCCTCTTTAGTTTGTGTATCTACATGTATCTGCATAGTATGTGTTATAAATAACTGTTGTGGGATATATAAAATATCACTGAGTCTCTGCACTGGTGGAGGAAGTCCCATCATGCTCTCCAAGGTCATTCCATAGTCTGTGATGCTATGAAAGGAGAAGGATTTCCTTGTCTCTTCTCCTGCCCACTTCAGATTACATTGCTCCTTCTCACATTCATTTTCACTTAATTTTACCAGCTTCAAAAAAAAAAAAGTTGGTTATAGAAAGATATTACGACTTTGCCGTAGGCCCCTATCCCTCAGAAAAGTCTTCCCAGATAGTGGAAATACCTCCAAACTGATTTTGGATTCTAAGATAAAAAAAAAAAAAAAAAAAAAAAAAAAAGAGGTAATATGGAATTAGGAAAGGAGAACCAAGCCTTTAACTTTTTTTAAATCATTTCCTCCAGAAACATTATTTATTGAGGAACCCCAAGGGCACCCTATCATTGCAGCCCTCCTTCCTTGCAGCTGCCTTCTGCATGGAAGTAGAAATAGCTTTCCACCCTGGGTATTTGGTGTGGCTCCTGTCCCTGCAGTGGCCTCAGTGGCCATCAGTAAACACTGTGGATATTGAAGAATCCCTCCTCTGTTGGCTTCTAATTACTTTTGCTAACAGTGTGGAATGTAAGCCTCTCTTTCTGCCTTTCTCATTCCTTCTGTCTTTTGTCTGTCTCTGTCCTTCCATCTCTCTATCTCTGTTCCTCTCTCTGTCTTTTTCTAGGTGATGCTTTGTCTTACTCTCTGTCCCTCTTTGAATATGCGGTGCTGATCCAAGTAAGGTTGTCAGCACAGTAAGGAGGAAATTGTCCCAGGCTGCATGAAATCCAAAGGGAATTATTACCCTGCTATTTATTGAGACTGTAGTTGATATATATGAAATATGACAGGATTTATCCCAAACATAAGAACCTCCTCAATTATTCTTTCTGAAAACTTTTTGAGCATCCTGTGCCGGGCACAGGGCCTGGCATGGGGCCTGGCCTGGGGGCTGTGGAGAGAGTATAGTCCCTTGCCCCCGTGCTCATGCACCAGTGGAGAGGACGGTAATATGAATACGTGCTTTGATGAAGGTAGGCCTTGGGAGTCCGGATGAATGGGAGGCAGTCCGGCCAATAATGAGGGGAACGGCACTGAGGACAAAGGCCTGGATGTACCCCTCAGTCACGAGTGCCGTGACCATACATTCCATCATCCAAGTTGAGATTCGGTTCCCTTTGAGAGTTACAGGGCCTCTGTCGGTAACCACGCTACAGGCAAACAGGCATACTGGTATTGACTGGGGCAATCTGGGTGCTGAAATACTGGGGAAAAACACGCGAGAAGCCCAGTTTCTGGCTTTTGCAGCTGGCTGGTTGGGGGAATTGACATGACCGAAAAAAATTTAAGCTTAGGATTTATTGGCATCACCTTTGCATGCACTGCTTTTTGTTGTGGTTGTCTTTGTCATCGTTGTTCTGTTTGTTTTAATTGGTACAGGCAAGTCCCCTGTTCAGGTATGGTTGCTTTGGAGAGAGGAACTTGTGAGGCCATGCCCCAGGGACCCCTGGGCCGAGGTAAGGAATAGAAGTCAGTATAGGGGAGTCAGAGCTGAGGTCTTCTGAGAGAACTGAGGCAGGGGACGACAGGTATGCATGTCATTACCAAGTGAGGTGAATTTGGTGAGCCGGCAGCAGGGTTGGTGCTGGGGAGTGGCCGCTCTGAGGACAGAGTGCCAAGACCAACAGGTGTGATACACGTGAAGCTCCCTCCAGGCAAGGGGCCACGTTACCAGAGGCGGGTGGGGATAGGAGAGGGACCGCCAGGGCAGAGGTACGGTTCTTCTATGTGCCTGCTTCACGCTCAGGAACTTTTGCCTAAGGACAGTTACAGAAACACTAACCATCATGGAAGGCCAACGTTACATTATCACACACACACATGAAAAAAATCCCGGTTGTTTTAAGCTTTGGGAGATTGCTTCTGGAATGTTTCTCTGTGGTAAGCAGAAAATATTCTTCTCTTGACCAAAGACTAAAAACTGAAAGAAAAAAAAAATAGAATCAAATATCCTAATGAATGCCATCCACATCTGAATATTTGGAAGATCTTCCTCATGTGTTTGTTTTGCTGGCAATGGGAGGAAGTAAGAGGAGAGGCTGTCGGAAGTTGGCTTGCATTATTTCTTTAAAGCTTCAGTGATCCTGAGTATTATGGTGTGCCCCCTGAATTCCGGTGGAATGATTAAAACCATAACATCTCCTTTTTTTTACTTTTATGGACTTCAGCTTGCTTCTTTGGCATCATGTTAACCGTAGCTTTTGTGTATTTTGAAGGTAATCCAGTTGCCCTCTTCCCAGATACTGCAGATTTCTAGTTTTATAGGGCTTTTTTTTTTCCTTCTCACCCAACTTCCCAATTATCACTTCGTTAGCTGCCCACCTGCTGCACAGAAAATTGTATTCTGCCATTTAACCTTTTATTTTTTTTAATTTTTTTAAATTTTTATTAATTTTTTAATCATTTTTTAAATTTATTTTCAGCATAACAGTATTCATTGTTTTTGTACCACACCCAGTGCTCCATGCAGTCTGTGCCCTCTCTAATACCCACCACCTGGTTCCCCCAACCTCCCACCCCCCCACCTCTTCAAACCCTTCAGATTGTTTTTCAGAGTCCATAGTCTCTCATTGTTCACCTCCCCTTCCAATTTCCCCCAGCTCCCTTCTCCTAACTCCCCATGTCTTCCATGCTATTTGTTATGCTCCACAAATAAGTGAAACCATATGATAATTGACTCTCTCTGCTTGACTTATTTCATTCAGCATAATCTCTTCCAGTCTGGTCCATGTTGCTACAAAAGTTGGGTATTCATTCTTTCTAATGGAGGCATAATATTCCATAGTGTATATGGACCACATCTTCCTTATCCATTCGTCCGTTGAAGGGCATCTTGGTTCTTTCCACAGTTTGGCAACCATGGCCATTGCTGCTATAAACATTGGGGTACAGATGGCCCTTCTTTTCACTACATCTGTATCTTTGGGGTAAATACCCAGTAGTGCAATGGCAGGGTCATAGGGAAGTTCTATTTTTAATTTCTTGAGGAATCTCCACACTGTTCTCCAAAGAGGCTGCACCAACTTGCATTCCCACCAACAGTGTAAGAGGGTTCCCCTTTCTCCACATCCCCTCCATTTAACCTTTTAAAAGAGAAAAGATAGAGTGGAAGATATACTTTGTTAATTGGCTAATTCAGCTTCAGAGAAGGTGGCCTCTGGGTGTGGAGCCTCGACATGCTTGCTAAAGGGGAGAACCTGCTTATTTAGTAGATTCCAGAACCAGAACAAGAAAGACCATTGACAGGTCCCTGGAATCCAGGAGAACATCTGCACTGCCACTTGCATGTGGTCCTTTCCCATTCCAATCTGCAGAGATCAAGCCCAATGAATAAACTCTTCTTTCCATCAGTTTCTACCCATTTCTTTATGGAAGGGGCATCTTCATTATTATGCCACTCTGAAATAATTCTCATTTATCACCACATCCAGTGATTAACTACATTTCATAGTATAGAAGAAATAAACAGATTCACCGGCTGTTTCATTTTTGGATTTCTCATGAAGATGTGGTAACTTTACACCTAAATAGTTACTCATTTATTATACTTACTTTCACAAACTGTATCTATTAAAGGCAGATATGCACTCATTAGTATGTAAATTGAACTTGGACACTGAACAAATGAGGTAGAGCCTCAAACATTATTTATTGACTAATTAGTTCTATTGTAATCAGAGGAGAGCCTATAGGATTGCGTGAAACTACGAGTGGGAGGCCTGCATTAATATAAACGTGTCTGTTTCATTTTAGTCTGACTTAATGCATGCCTGTTTTGTGACATGGGAGTATAATACCTTCACTTCAAAATGGTTTAGCTATTAAATAATAATAGATAATATAATGGAAAAGATCGTTGAACCCTATAAAAAAGAAAGTCTCATAGAAGAACGTAGAGAAGTTAACAAGAGGGTACCGTGAGACCCTGATCCGAATCCCCCATTTGGCATTTTCAGAGATGACTGGATCTGGAGCCCTCGGGTAGTAACCCCCTTCCTACTCCCCTCACCATCTTCCGACCACCCCCCGGTCACCGAGCCCCTCTGACACCTGGCTGGCTTTTTCTCTCCGCCATCCTGGGAGCAATGCCACAATCCCTTGGCCTTCTAGGAATTTCCCAAAAGCATTTCCACCTCAGGGATTTACTTCACAGCCACATCCGGATTACCCAACCACTGCACCTTTGCTGCCTAACCCATCTTACCACAGTCCTCTGTCCTTCTGTCCTTCCAACTGCTACATTTCTTTACTATTTTTTTTTTAAGATTTATTATGAGAGTGTGCGTACACATGTGTGCATGTTGGGGGAGGGTGGAGGAAGAGGACCCTCCATCAGACTCCCCGCTGAGCATGGATTTCTGAAGGGGGTCTCGATCTCAGAATGCTGAGATTATGACCTGAGCTGAAACCAGGAGTCGAATGCTTAACCCACTGTGCCACCCAGGTGCCCCTTGGCTCCTACATTTCTATCAAGCCCTCCCTTTGGCCTCCCCTTTACCCTGCATCTCTTGCCTGGTCTACCAGTGTGCCCGCATCCCCCAGGCCTCACTCTGGCTCTACCATACCCAGAATGAGCCTGTGGTCAGCTGCTTCTACTCTCCCCCACGCCCCCAACCAGCACTCTCCCATTTCTGCCAACCTATATAGGCAGCCCCCTATCCTATGTTAACCCCCAGATTTCCTTGATTCCTCATGTTTTTCCCATGTTGAATGTGCCTTATAAAACCTTAACAGGGCAGAACTGATTGACTCCTCTGTAAAACATTGGGAGTCCTAGATTCATGCCACAGACTCCCCCACCCCCAGCCTTTAACAAGTAATCTCATTTTATCACTGGAATAAAGCGCAGCCATCTTGCATGGGATCCCTCATCTTCCCTCTTCTCCTCTGTGATTTTTTTTCAATTGTCCTTTATCCATCCTAGATCTACTTAGTCAGAATCTTTCTAGATGGGATCCAGAAATATGCTTCTTATCATGCTCCCAGTTATTCTTACAGGCCTTATCCTGTGAGGGTACAAACATCGTCTAATCACCAGACTGGTTCCCAGGACCCTGGGTTCTTCTGCTTTCCAGCTATCATCCATGTATCATGATGCTCCTGTCTTGTTTTAACACTTTACGTAGTTCCCATTGCTTAGAGAATGGATCTTAAACTCTTTAAGCATGATGTCCAAGCTGTTTGTTCACTAACTATTCCTTCCTATCCTGTCTCCTGCCCCTGCCTCCCTTATGACCCCTTTTGACTTTCCAACTTTCATGGCTACATAGGACTTCTGTTCTCTGAAGTCAGTCATTTTTTGTTTCATTGATTCCACAACTTGAGTCTGTTGTGATCACGCTCTGCATTCAACCATGGGATTTCTGACCAAGACAGAGTCCCTGCCCTGAAGTTACCGCCATACTTCGCTCTGTATCTTCTTGCTCCCTGCCTTCCTCGTTTCTTTTGCTGGAAACAATAAGTAATTTTTATTGAGTGCTGACCGTGGACTAAGCAATGTGCTTTAGCTAGCCCTCCCTCTTTCCCCCTACCTCATCTATGTATCTCTGTGTGTTTGTGTATCTGTCTCTCTATATGTATAATTTTATTTAAGCCCAGCCATATGGCATAGGAACGCTTATCTCAATATCCCCATATTGCCGTGAAGGCATTTGAAGTTCAGAGAGTCTTAGAGCTGATATGAGTGGACTCTGGATTTGACTCTCTGACCTTCTGACTCCAGAACTTGAACTTGCCTTCTCTGGGCTCTGCCGCTCACCCTCCAGGCCATGCTTAGACACGACACCCACTCTGTCATCCTCCTTTCCCCACACCTTACCTCCCCTCCTTTACTTTAGTTTTCCACCAAGCACTTTGTTCATTCAGTAACCATTCAACAAAATTTAAGTGCCTTCTCCATACTGGGCTTCATTATAGCACTTCCCACTTTTCCTGTAGTTGGTTCTGCCTTTTCTCTGCTCTGGGCTTAGGAGACCCTTAGGTGCCACGGGTCACATCTCATTCCTTTTGTCTTCAGTACCCGGTGCTGGTTTTCTCGGTGATGCTAGCACAGTCTGTGGGCCAACAGCAGCACTCAGTAATGCTCAGTGAATGATGTAGGGGAAGCAGAGCATTTTCAGTTAAAGTGTGCTTTCTGAATCTGTGACTGAAAGTATCTGCCAGCGAAAATCATGGTGACAGTAGGAGAAATGCTACAGTAAAGGCTGACAAACTTTTCCCAGGAACACTTCAATAGCTGCATTTGTATCTAAGTAGTGCCTCTGCTGATTGCATCTTATTAAAATCATTAGGAGAGTATCTTCCAAGAAATAGGTGTAATGTATAGAGCAGTAATATTTATAACAACAGAAGGCTAAGAACAACCTATACCTCCATTTAGAAGAGACTGTTTGTATAAATTATGGATGGCTTATAAAAGAAATAGTATGTCACCATGAAAAAGAATAAGGTAGCGCTCTGTATAAAAATGAAAAATAGTAGCTAAAGCATGCTCCCACTTGGATTTCAAAAATAATAAAAATATACACCATGTGAGTATTAACAGAAAGCCCTTGGAGGAATAAATAAACTCTTGGGAGTGGTTGCATTTGGGGAGAGGAGGGGGCCAAAGTTCTACATGAAGAGGGAGGCATCATTTTTATTAAATACCCTTCTATACAGTTTGACTTATTTGCTATGTACATGTATTACATTTTTTGGCTGTTTTATACTTGATGTGATTTTTTGGTAACTTTTTTTTAAAGATTTTATTTATTTAGTTGACACAGAGAGAGAGAGCACAAGCAGGGGGAGGGTCAGGCAGAGGGAGAATCAGGCTCCTTGCTGAGCAGGGAGCCAAGTGCGGGGCTTGATCCCAGGACCCTGGGATCATGATCTGAGCCAGAGGCAGACACTTAAGCTGACTGAGCCACCAAGATGCCCCAATTTTTTGGTAACTTTTAATTGTCATATGATTCGAATTTAAGAAAGAGTTGTAAGAATAGTGTGCAGAACACTCAGATGGCATGTTACGCACACCAGTTATGTGTGCATATACAGTTGATCCTCATTATTTGTCGTAGTTCTATTCTGTAAACTTGCCTTGAACACCAAGTACCAACCTGCATCTCTTGGGAGATACAGGATCAGATTCGTACCAGCCTCTGGTGCGCAACACTGTCCACAACCAGTCAGTGCCTAACCTTGCTGTAACCTTGTTATACGTGCATTTCTGCTTAAGACACCTTACTTACTATATAGTTGATTTCTTAACATTGAACTCATGACCAACAGCACTCTTCTCATGCTCGAACAAAGCTTAGCTAGCACATATGTTTTTTTCTCCATAAGGCACATCACAGCCTTCTTGCACTTAGGAACTAGAAAACATTGTAGCCGTGCACTTGGGGGCCATTTTAAACAGCAAAACCACCAACAAAAAGCACAAAAGTAGCAAAAAAAATGTGGCACTAAATAGTCTTGGAAGAAGACCCTTCTTTACAGCAGGAGGGACGAAACAAGACAGCAGTGTCACTTTGTTCAGCCTCAGCTGGGCACGTGCACACTGGGCAACTCTAATATCTCACCACTGTGCTCATGTCTGCAAATGCTCGTGAAAATGCTGCGATTATTGATTTGGGGGTAAATACAGAGCTTGAATAATGAGGATGGAACACACACACACACATACACAGTATAATACATATATATGCATAGTATAATATATATAGTATCTTTTTATATTGTATTTTTCATGAGACAGGAAATGAGGATTGAATAGACTATAAAAATGTGTATACACACACACAGTATAATACATACAAATACATAGTATAACATATGTAGTATCTTTTTTATGTTGTATCTTTTATGAGACAAAATGAGGATTGAATAGACTGTATAAAATACACACACACACACACACACACACACACACATATCTAAATGTGTGTGTGTGTATATATATCTCCACCCTCTGGTTTGAGATAAGTGGCCCACACAGTCCCTTTTCTTCTAAACTTTCTAAGAAAATTAATTTTCCTCCTGTATTTTCCAAGAAAAGAACTTTTTCTTACATAACCACAGCACAGTTAATAAAGTCAGAAAATCTCTTGTTGATTCAACATCTAACCCACACCCCATATTCAAATTTTGTCAACCTTCCCAATAATATTTTCTGTTTGTATTTTCTTCCCTGCCTAGGACCCAATGCAATTAATATTTACAGTTAGTTGTTCTATCTCTTTGGTCACCTTTAGGTATAACGTCTGAGCCTTGGTTTATGTTTCTTGACCTTGATGTTCTTTGAAAAGTACAAACAAGTTGTATAGTAATGGGCTTCAGTTTGAATCATCCAAAGATTCCTCCTGATTGGACTCAGATTGTGTGTTTTCCACAGGAATATCGCAGAAGTGATGTTTTGTTCTTTTCCATGTGTAGTATCAGGAGGAGTGTGATGTCTGCTTGCCCTCATATTAGTGGTGATGGTTTTGATCACTAGGTTAAGGTAATGCCTGCCATGTTTCTCTATCAGAAAGTCATTCTTTTTCCATTTGTAAATAGTAAGTAATCGGGGTGATACTCTGAATATCTTGGGTCTCATCAAAATGTCACCCATTCATTTTTTAAATTTATTCGTTTGGTTATTCATATAAAAAGGACTTGTGGCTTATTATTTCATTCAATGAGCAATCCCTTACTCATTTTTGAAAAAATTTTGAGCCTCTCGTTTTCCCAGATTAGGCCCTTCAAGCTGCCTCCTATGTCCTTTTGTTGTGTCTCTACGATTCTTAGACAACTTTTGTGTTACCGGGCTGATTGGAGGTGCCCTAGATCTTGACAGCTGGGTTCTAAGACTGGGCTTTTACAATTTGTGCATTTCACTATATGTATATTTTACCAAAAAAAAAAAGAAAAGAAAAGAAAAATTGTTGAACTCTAGTCAGTAGGGTCATATATATATACACACACACACATATATAGATATATATATATATATCTATATATATATATATCATGCTATGTTTGAGTAATTCTGAGCTCTCTTCTTTTTATTCTAGTTTAAGCAAGGGAGTCAGTCCAGGTTTCTCACTGTGGAAGAAAGGAAGAATAGATAAGAGGAAAGGAAAAGCAACTAGTGAACCCTGATGGTTTTTTAGCTAGTTAATATAAATCTTGTGTGCACGTGTGTGTGTTTCTCGTCTCCAGCTCTGCCTACTTTGAGGACCTAGAAGCAGTAATACAGCAGTAGCACTGAACAGACCTGCTGCCCAGATTTGAGTTTCTAAATACCATTCTCCCCTAAAAGGAAGCAAGCCAAGATTCTTTTTAGAAAAAGACTGAATCCATGGTCAGAGCAGGGAGAGTATGAAATGAGCCTGGAATATGTCATTGAACTTGATGTGATTTTATTATATATTTTTTTCTTCACCATCATCTGAAGGATTGAATTACATTCACTTTTTCTGTTAAACTGTTTCCTAAATCTATAAGAAAGCAAGACCACGGAGCTTCTGTTAAGCATAAACCCAGAAAGCAGAATCTACTAGTATCTAGCAGTAACTTCGGAAGAAGAAAAAAATTTTACTGCACTGTATCCTCTTGAAGCTGTGAATCTTGGTTGCTGTTGCCTGAAATCTGATAACACTTCCATGCCATTTATAGACATAAATAGTGGTTAAGTCCTCTGGTGGCCCAGCATCTTCTTCCTCAGCGAGTTTGGTGCCAAGGTCCAGGAACAGGTATTCGGCCAACACTCCAGCCCCCCTGCTCCCCAACCTACCGATGGCAGTCCAGGCGACGGCGTGTACTCCCTGGGCAGGGGGGTCCACCATCCTGGGGAAGCAAGTCTGGACTGTGGTGAGACTGTGCTCAGACTCTTGCCTTTCACTCCATGCAAATGGCTGTAAGGAAGCCTGCATGCGCAGGGTGGGAGAAAGTAATTTCATTACCTTTTCTGTTAAAAAAAAAAAAAAAAGTTATTCAGGGGGTAGCTGGGTGGCTCAGTTGGTTAAGCATCTGGCTCTTGGTTTTGGCTCAGGTCATGATCTCAGGGTCATGAGATCGAGTCCCGTATAGGACTCTGTGGCGGGCAGGGAGTCTGCTTGAGGTTCACTTTCCTTCTCCCTCTGCCCCTCCTGCTCATGCTTTCTCTGTCACGAAAATAAACAAGTCTTCTTGTGTGTGTGTGTGTGTGTGTGTGTGTATGTTATGTTAGTCACCATAAAATACACTATTACTTTTGATGTAGTGTTCCAAGATTCATTGTTTAAGTACAACACCCAGTGCTCCATGCAACATGTGCCCTCCTTAATACCCACCACCAGGCCTGGGTGGCACTGTCAGTTAAGGATCTGACCCGATTTTGGCTCAGGTCATGATCTGAGGGTCATGAGATCGAGTCCCACGCTCAGTGCAGAGTTTGTCTGCGTTTCTCTCTCCCTCCACCCCTCCCATCCATGCTCTCTGTCTCAAATAAATAAAATAAATAAATCTTTTTTAAAAACTTAAATATTATTTAGAAGAGAGATACAGAGTAAACAAAATAATAGGAAGACATGACCTCTGGAGCCAAACTGCCTGATTAAGTCCCAATCCTACTACTTACTAGTTGGTATTTAAAAAGAAAAAAAGAAAAAAATCTCTGGATTTGTTTTCTCACCTGTTCTCACTGTAAAATGGAATATCTATTTCTACCTGTAGAAATGTTGTAATGTTGTAAGGATCAATCAGTTTAATACATGTAAATCCTTAGCACAGTACTTGATATATAGTAAGTGTTGCATTAATCTTAACTATTGTAGCTGTAAATGACTATGTTAGTCTATTAAATAACGTATTTAAATGGATTTATTAAGTGCTTCTGTGCAAAACCGTCTGCTTCGGCCCTGTTAGGAGTTAGTGTATCCACTTTAAGGTAAGAGTAAATGTATCAAAAAAAGTCTTTTTGAGAGCTCTTCCTTTTTACGAGAATGACTTTATCTGCAAAATGGAAAAATAATGAGATTGTAATGCTTTTTCTCTGAGTTCAGCAGAAGGATCAAGTTGTTATTCCCCAAAGCCAATGTTTACTTTTGCCCATTCAAACATCTTCACATCTGTGTGGAGGGGGTGTGTGTCCCTGCTGTAGCCTGTGAACGGCACTGTGTACGTCTTGTTGAAATCACCGCCGATCTCTCTGTGGTTATTTCTTTTCTGGAAACAGATACGTAATCACTGTGACAGCACTATCCCTCAATTGCTAAGAAAAATAAGCCTTCTGTATACCTACAAACCTACTTAAGAAAATAACATTTTTTAAAAATATTGCTCTCCCATTTGAAATCAAGTACTCATCCTATCTTTCTTTGTTTTTTGTTTTTTTGCTTTTCTTCCCAGCCCTTGGTTTCATGTATTTTTTCTTGGCCCATAAGGGCCCTAAGCAAGAAACGGTGGCATTTCAGTTTAAGAGAATTTGGTTTTCTGGATCGTGTTATCCGCATTTTTCATTTGACAAAACTGAAGCTGCAGGGCGTGTCTATATTGTAGTCCAGAATGAAAACCACACAGAAACCCAGGGGCCCTGTCCTAACAGCCCTGCCCATCTAAAGCACAGGTACCCCACTGTCCATTAGCATTGTCCACAATGCAGCTCCATATATAAGCTTTTTTTTTTTCTAAGATTGATTTATTAGAGTGAGAGGGAGAGAGTGGGGTGGAAGAGGAGCAGAGAGAGAGGGAGAGAGAAACTTAAGCAGACTCCACGCTGAGCCTGGCCCTCCATCTCACCACCCTGAGATCAGGACCTGAGCTGAAACCAAGAGTCAGGTGCTTAACTGACTGCACCACCAAGGTACCCCATACATACATAAACTTTCTAAACCTCCATTTCCTCTGTGAAATGGGCATAATATCCCCCCTCTCTCACATGGCAGGAGTAGCTGAGAGCTTGCCTGTGAGATCCCTTTGTGTACAGGGATAGTCCTGGGCAGCGCTACAGAGATGTAAATCACCACTAGCTTCTGGAGACCATTCTGCATGATGTGAAAACTGAGAAGTCTGTTCCCAGGGAGAGGACCTCACCCTTAGGGTTCCGGGTCATCCTCTTCTCTTCCAAATAGAGGACTGGTTGACACATTAAGTATCTGTCAATATGAGCACTTAGTGGAGAACATAGATGGCCAGAACCCACATTTGTTTAGTTTGAGGATGAACAGAACCACTGGGAAAGTTGTCTATTCACTGGTTCTGGAAAGGTGTCTGTCAGTGTGCATAAAATTATTAAGTCTTTGAATCAATCCCAGCAGCATGGCGGAGTGGATAGGAAGCCAAACACCAACATAGGTTTTTGTTTTGAAGATTTGCAGCCTGAAAGTATGCAGGATGACAGAGGGGAGGAGTTTTGCAGCATTGATTATTCACCATCAATCTATTGAGAGCCTGGTGTGTCCCCAGAGGTGGGGGCAGCTCCTGTTTTAGAAAGCGCCCAGTGTAGCTAGGGAGAGAAAACCAAGGCTTGAGAAACAATTTCAGAAACATGTGAGCCCTCTCTTGACTAAGAGTGCAGAAGGAAGTTTGAACAAACAAACAGAAAACAAGGAGTAATTAGGGTTGGGCAGAGAAGGGGATCTCAGAAAGCCTGTATATGGGTTATATTCGGCTTTTGAGTTGAAACCCAAAAGAAGCCAGTCATCTCTCTGTCCAGCCTGCCGTCACTGCAGCCCGAGCAGGGCCCCACAGGGGGTGCCATCTCTCAGCACGGGGTGTGCCCATTTATAGCCAGGTGTGTGCCAGAGGACTTGGTTATTTGCTCCGAGCTCTGGAACCTTCCTGCAGCTGACAGCGGCTCTGTGAAGACTGCCACTGCTGTTAATGTGGACGAGGGACAGAGAAGAAAGAAGGGCATGATTAGGAGTCCTGCCTGTGCACCTGAGGGGTGGGGGGCAGGCATGGGTGTGTGTGGGGGGTTCTCCTGAAGTTGCCGAGTGTTCGCTTCCCAGTGCACTTGACCATGAGTCCAGTAAAGTACTCCCAGTTCAGACTGACACCAGGAAGGCCATGTCAGAACCAGATGCTAATATTACTTAGTATAATAATCTTTAGGATTATTACGAGTAACGAATAATCTTTAGGAAGCACTAATGTGTCCGCCATCACTATGCTAAGTACTTTTCATAATTTTCTAGCATCTTTATGAGATCACCTTAAAGTACTAGGAGTATCCCCGTTTTACAGATAAGGAAACTGACATTTCCGGAATGTAGTAATCTGTCCTAAGAAACACAAGTATCAGATCGAACTACCTGAAATTGCTTGTGGGGGAGTCAAGACAGTCGCTCATGAGATCAGTTTCATAGGGCTCAGCACGGTCCTCTGTGGCAGACAGCCTTTGCTGCCAGGTGGCTCTGAGCGTGGGGCCGTGTGCCGATGGAGAACCCCACAGCTGGGCTAGCTTGATTAGGCTTCATGCACTGAAGGAAATAACCTTTACTGAAGTTACAGTAAAAAAAATGTTCGCAACTGTCTTTCAGCAAAATAGGTTGGTGTTTTCTGTTAAAAATGTGAGTCGCAGAATGATGAAGTCTATGACGTCATCGCTGACACAGGAGTGTTCAGCCCTACAGATCCTCTCTCAGTGGCTAGAGTGTTTTCAAAGCAGTGTGTCTAGAGAAGCTCACATAGAGATGTTTGAGGCATATTAAAAGAGTGCTCAGCCGAGGCCTGATGGGGTTTAGGAAATGAATGTGCTGCTTGCCTGGTGTTTCCAGCCCTCCCTTGTTCATCATTAGACCAGTGACACCCCTTACACAAACATCTTACCAATGAATGAATGTTCCCCACACCTAATACATCATTCCCATGCTTTAAAAAAAGTTCTTGTAAAAATGAAGTGGTTCAGCATGCCAAATATATCACTGCTCTTCCTCAACAATTAAGATCTGTAAACAGAATGAAATTAGAATAAAGGGTATTTCTAGCTCGTTACGTTTCCCGTTCGGTCTCAGACCTCAGGAAATTTCACTTCAGGCCCACAGTGTTTATCGAGCACCTGCTGTGGGTACAGCCAGGTGAGAAGCACTTGGGGGCAGGACTTGCAGAAGAATTCTAGATGTTCGGGTTTGCCAGCTTGGTGCTTCAGTTTTCCCACTTGTAAAATGAATATGGTTCTACCTCCAGGGGATTTCATTTGTATGACAACTTAAACTCTTCCAGTGCAACATGGATGTCATTTAAATTAACAGATCTAACTGATCAGTAACAGAAACCAGCTCGCTCACTATCTTGTATATTTACAGTTTGGGTTAGTTATTTGCTTAACAGGTCCTTATGTCATACTTTCAGGTGCTGTCCTAGGCACCCTACGTTTACATCTGTTAAATGGATACTATCAATACCCCCCATTTTACAGATGAAGAAACTGAGACCCAGAAAGGTCATATAACAGGGCCACAGCCACACACTGACAGGAAGCAATGAAGCCAGGTTTGAATGCGGGCAGTCTCATTCATATGTGTCAGGGGTATGTGTGATAACCCAGTTTGATCTGTCCCTAGCACAGGCAAGTAGCCCTTTTCACTGGGGAGACCTGTGTCCAGTGGATTCTCTTTTGTGTCCCTAAATGTGAGGCATTTTGAGGAGGTTACTGCTGCTGCCTCAGAGTTAAATGACTTTTTCATCTAATTTGTGCTGGAATTCAAAAGCACCAGGATGGATTTAGGGGCGCCTGGGTGGCTCAGTCGGTTAAGCATCTGCCTTTGGCTCAGGTCATGGTCCCAGGGTCCTGGGATTAAGCCCCAAGTCTGGCTCCCTACTCAGCCGGGAACCTGCTTCTCTCTCTGCCTGCCGCTCCCTCTGCTTGTGCTCTCTCTCTCTCTCCTTCCCTCTCTCTCGTGAATAAATAAATAAAATCTTCAGAAGCAGCAAGATAGATTTTTCTAAGAGACATCTCCATTTCTGTTTTGGAAGAACTTCCAGGTGTAGTCCTCCCCTCCTCCCTGCCACCCCCCTGCCCCAGCTCCCTCACATACCACCCCTTGAATGTGCAGAGAAGGTCCTGGGGCAGCCCTGAGATTCTGCCTGTGCAGGTGAGAAGTTGGAGGGTTTCATAAACCCTTTCATCCAAGCTATAGGACAGAAATAGCAGGATTCACCAGACTTTCCCAAAAAATGGGGCAATTTTTGCAACATCATTGTCTCCTCCCCTCCTTTGACTGTGTAAACAAACAAGAAAACCAGCAGCCATCCATTTTCCAGCTATATCTCTAAGTGCTTATTACTCTCTGCATAGGAATTTCAGATATTTTTAAAAGGCTTTAAAGGCCTTTTTGTAATAGACTTCTTCCTCCCTGGTGTGTGTGTGTGTAGTATTTTAAGTGTGTCCCTTGGAGAAAGGCTGTCTTAGGTTCTGTCAGTGGCACATTTCCTTGATGGTTATTTTGTCAGCATTTTTTTTTTTCCAAACCTTCCATAGATATGTATGTGCCCCCAAATAGCATTTAATGAAGAGGTCTTTGAAATAAATCTCTAAAAACAAAAGCTACTTTATTCATCATCTGTGGGGAGAGCAGCCCGTGAAGCTCATCTGTAAATGCATAATTAGAAACCAGAGGAGTGTGCTTGTGCATGTGCCTGAGCGTGGGTAGATATCGATGGTGTTAATAAAATCCTGGTTTCCAGTTCCTCCTTCTCTGATCGGAATAAGAATTAGGTTACATGGAAACTAAATGACAAGAGGCAGCAGAGAAGAAAAATGCATTATTTTTATTATTTTAATACCCTCCTTCCCATATTCTTTTTCATAGCAAAACATTGGTGTGGAGATCTTTAGATTTGTGGGGAAAATAAATATTTATTTTTTTGTAGAATAAAAATAACCTTCCGTATTTCACTTTTAAAGGAAACTGGTCTTTAGGATTGGCTCCTTGATATATTAAAGACCTAGTAGTCATAACGTGACTAAGCCACGTTATTTAGAAGCCTTGTTAGAATATATTCTCGTAAACCACCACGGTGAGGAATGGGGTTAATCAAAATATGTGGCTAACTGGGAGCTGTAGGACTTAACTAGATGATTAATGTGAAAATGACTGCTAAATAAGAAAACAAAATCCATTCAGTATAAAAACACAGTGTTTAATGAGGCCATTAACATCTGGCATTACTTTCTGGTGCGCTGCAGTGGGAGAACAGGGTAACAGGCACTTTCTTGATAACCCTTTTGACTGTTGTCAATTCACTTGTCCTCTTTGGGCTTCATTTTCTTCATCTTTTAAATGGGAATGCATTGGGGGCGCCTGGGTGGCTCAGTCGGTTGAGCATCTGACTCTTGATTTCGGCACAAGTCATGATCTCAGGGTCCTTAGATCCAGCCCCACGGGGTTGGGTGGGCAGGGGGGCGGTCCCTGGTCAGCGGGGAGTCTGCTTCTCTTCTTCTCCTTCTGTCCCTCCCCAACATGCTGTCTCATACATGCGTTCTCTCTCTCTCTCTCTCTGTCTCTCACTCATAAATAAATAAATAAATCTTTAAAAAATAGAAATGCAAGGATTTCTATTTCACACAGGCAGACCTGAAGTAAAACAGTGTCAAAATATCCTGTATGTGTAAGGTTATTTTTTATTATCTTTCCATTATAGATGTGTTAGAATAGTTTTTAATAGAGGTGCAGATTAATAGAATCAAAGCTACAAGATGGATTCTCAGTTAAGGAGATTTCAGGTTAGCGAGGAAAAGGTGAGACGTTATTATTAGGTTTCGCTCACGTGGCTCCAGAACATGTCATGTCCACTACAACATATCCCACACCATGTTCCTTGCAAACAGGAGGATTTCATAGCTAAATGTGGCTTCCCTTACCTGGAGAGTCACGAAGCCCAGTAGTGTTTTAAGAGTTCTGGGAAGTCTTACAGTAAGAAACCTGAAGCTGTCATTTCCCACGCCCTTTTGACAGGGGAACCTTTTTTTTTTTTTTTTTTTTTTTTTTTTTTTTTTTTTAAGAGAAAGATCACAAGTAGGCAGAGAGGCAGGCAGAGAGAGAGGAAGGGAAGCAGGCTCCCTGCTGAGCAGACAGCCCGATGTGGGGCTCCGATCCCAGGACTCCAGGATCATGACCTGAGCTGAAGGCAGAGGCTTTAACCCACTGAGCCACCCAGGCGCCCCCGGGGGAACCCTTTTAAGGAAAGCACCTATTAGCATTCTTCTAAAGCCTGACTGGGCAGACTGCCCAGGTTCAAATCTCAGTTATGTGACCTTGAGCTAATTATTTGATATTCTCATTTTTTAAAAGGAGCAACAATATTTTTAAAATGAGATAACATGTGTTTTTAATACTTATTGTTAGATGAGATAGTGCATGTGAAATATGAATGAATCCATTTAGAGGCATGTAAAACTCTGCTTTTGGAGATGGTTGAGCAGGGGGTGGGCTGGAAGCACTTATTGGCCAGCGGTCCTCTCCAATCTTTTATTCCCCATTGAGACAACTGCCAGGTCTCTTCATGATTAAGTTCTCCCCTGACTGTGAAGTGTGACCCTGAATTCTTCCCAGAGTGGTCTTATTACCGCGTGTTCTTACTATCCAAATTGCCAGTCAGCAGCTCGCACGTGCACATGGGCTAGGTGGAGATGGGCACAAGGTAAGGGGGAGGTGGCAGGGCCTGTGGACAGCAGGGCAATGCCAGTATCTTCCAAAGGGGGTTCAAGCCTGGTGTTGCCACATCTTTAATTTGTAAGAGATAAGTTAGAAATCCAGATGATGTAAAATTTCTTGATTTTTTTTTTAATGTAGACAAAGTATTCAGATCAAAAATGTAAAACAACATACATTTGGTCCTTGAGTTGCCAGTTTTGCAACCTCTGCATTAAAAGTAAACTCTCAGGTGCTGCCTCCTCCATCCCCTGCCATCTTTTCCCGCCTTTTAGCTTTGGCCTGACATCTGCCCTTCTCCTTGCTAAGAGGAAGGGAACTTTTTTATTTTTTAAATTTTTTTAGTTAAGCTAATGGTCATGCTTACTCCTTATCGTCACAGGACCCTCTTTGCTCTGCGTCCTCCCTGCCCAGTGTCAGCATTCATTCACGACTGCCCACTAGATGCCAGGCTTGGTAGGTTCATTTCCACATAATTCCTCCAGGAGCTCCTGCACTGTGCGCCCTGCAGCAGCCTGGGAAGGCCCTCCCGGATCGGAGTCCGAGCTGCGTCGGCCTCATGCCGTTTGCCGGTCTCCATATTCACGCCTTCTGCAGAGCTGATCAGCTCATAAGGGGACCATTTTCTAGGAGCTAATACTCTTATCTGATTGAGCCTTTCCAGATAGTTTCTCTTGACAGTTTTAGGTTAATCTTCAAAGAGTTAGTCCTTTAAACCTACCTGGAAAACTGGCTCTCACTGTCTTATCTCTGTTTGGTGTGTTTCTCTGCTTTCAGAGGTGCTGAATCTTATTCACCTTTATAATCTGTGCCTGTCACAGTGCCTGATAAATAGTAAGAGGTTGGTAACAAGCCCAAGGGCTGGGGCCACTTGTCTGGTTCCCATCTCAGCTCTGCTGCTTGCTACTTCCAGTGAGATAGCTCTAGATAGTGTAGGATTACTTACTAGGTCTATAATTGTAATCCTGGGCCAGCTTCTTAGCCTCTGTGTGCTTCAGCCTTCTCATCATATCGAGGACTTGGTGTGAGGATTCGTGGAAACTACCAGGGTAAGCTCAGTATCTGGCACATAGTCAGAGCTCCGTATATATTGACTCTTGTTAATAGTGGGGTTACAGAGCATCTGGCAAGAGTGCAGTATGTGCTCCTGGAGGAGTGAACCCGTAAGACTAGTTTGGCTTTGACAGTAATCTTCTCCAGAACTTTTATTTGGAAAACCGGGGCAGTTCTGTCACTTTGCCTCGCAGCGTCCCGTCTTTCAGAGCCTGCTGGGTGGGTAGGCTGAATGCGGTCACCCCCGCCAATGGGCAGGACCACAGCCGTGCTCTTACGATGGCTCTGAGGGGTCACACGAAGCAAGGGGGCGCCTACCAACCCTGGGAACACTAGTGGTATCCTGGTAACTTCCAGACACTGAGGCTGGACACACAGAATCAGCACAGTGTCTTATGAAAATAGATGCTGAATATATATCCTTTCAGCAAATCACTTCCGAGTAGATACTTTATTTTTCTCTGTTTTATGGATGACTATGAATCAAACAGCCTTTTGTACATCGATGCAGAACACATGCTAAAAACTGAGCAGCTCAGACATAGAAGTGAGCTGGTGTGTCTTAGCGGCCAGATGCAGAAACTTTGATGTCAAGCTGACCGGATTCGAGTGCCGACTCTACCCTGAATAGCCCTGTGACTTTCCGCAGGTCACTTAACTTCTCTAAGTTACAGTTTCTCCATCTGTAAGCTTGGAAGCCAATAGTATTAACTCCTAAGGTTGTTTTTGAAGATGAAATGTCAAAATGTATGAGAGGTCCTCAGCTCAGTTCGTAGCAAGTGCTGGTACATAGTAAGTGCTCAGTCAGTGCCGGATAATACATATATTTACAGTTGACAGAGCTGCTGAATTGGGTCTCAGTGTGGACAGATGGGATAGCGAAGAGTAGCCCATGTGTGACCAGCATCCTTCCAAAGAGGGCTCTTTGCATCGGAGCCCTCGGGGAGAGCTCCTGGAAGAGACCCATGCTGGGCCCTCCCCCAGAGAAATGTAGATTCTGTTGATTAGGGGCTCAGGCCAGAGCATGTGCTCCATGGGTCTTGAGGTCATGGCCAATGTCCGCCTGGGCAGTTCTCGCCGTGGATCGCACCCTGATGTCACCCGGCGCAGAAATGTGCATTGGTTGCTAAAGGACCGGCTGGGAGTGCCGGTCTTCATCAGCTCCATCTCCGCCTCCGAGATGGTATTCCCAGCGCAATCTGCTGATAGGAATTTCGGTTGGAAATGGATCTGACACACCACTCACATTCCTCCTTTACCCCCAATCCTCACACAGGTAGCACCTTTCCCAACAGATGAGAGTCATTGGTAGAAGTGTAGCTTTGTACGTTGTATTATCTGGTCAGCACTTTGAATTTTTGAGAGGGAAAAAAAAAGATTTAGCTTCGCTTTGTACATAGCCTAGAATGCCTGTTATGAATGTTTCTAGACCTTTGTCTTTCACTAAATTTTAAGCTCCTTTGAAGAGTGTCTATGTCTTAACTAATTTTAAATTTCTTAACATCTGCCTTGTGTGTTGTAGGCATAGAGTGAAATCCTTGGGGAATTGTATTAGCCATGAGAAATCAGTAACCAGGCGTCAAGATCAAAATAAATTTGAAAATTTATTCTGGGGTCATTAAATTATCCAAATCACCCACATATTAAAAATATATATATTGATCTAAGAAGACAAATACAAATGTAACATTACAGTTTCATAATAGAGCCAGACTTCTGCTTAGTGAAACTTTAGGGACAGGGAAACCCTGATGTTAATGCCATTGAAACTTAGATAAAACTCCACCGTCTTTTCTGTTTAAACCAAACTATACACTAATTTCCTGGAATTTTAGGAAAATACCCTACTTAAATGAAATTTAGATATCTGAAAGTTGCAGGAAGAGCTACGGCCCCACAGGGGTAGAAAGGGGTTAAGCCAGGGACTGAGTGACCACAGACTAAGCGGTCAGTGTCTTGCATTAGGGAGTGGTTGCACATGACAAGAAACCGTATATTATATCTACAGTTATATCAACTTCTCTGAGCAACTACTCAGTTAGAAACTGGGGGGAAGACCACAGACACACAAGACGAGCCTTCTGCTCCCAAGAAGCCTGCCTTCTTCCTCATGACAGGCAGTCTCGTGGCTTGCTAGCCTTGTCCACATGGATGTCTTGAGTGAGAGTCAGGTTCAACACACCAAATGTAGGTTAGCTGTTTCTCAGCCTGCGGGACTCCAAAGAACCTCAGCTATTACCTCCTGGATGTCGCTGATAGGATATCTTTGCTGAAGACATTTTTCTCCTGCCCTGAAGTCCCCCTACCCTCCCCCACTCCTGCCCCTCTCCACCCGTCAGGCTTAGACAGCCCCTCCCTCCATGAATATCCTAGGTGAGAATGATGGCTCATTGGCTTCCCATGGGTTCGTACCTCAGTCCTTAAACTCACTCACTAGAGATTTAAGTTAAATATTTCTAGTAACCCATACCGACCACCCCTGTCAGCTTGCATATGTCTTGGGAAAAGGAATATTTTCCTCATCTTAATGTCTGTTGTGTGCCTTTCATGTTTCTTTGCATGTAGTGTTCAGTAAATATTTTTGAGTGAAAGAAGAAAAAAAGAAAGGCTGACAAAGGTAGGTTGATTGCTGCTCAAGTGTTTGCAGACAATGCATTTTGGAGACATTCATGTTCTTGTGTCCCTTCCTTAGCCTTTCCGAAATGTGCCATCTGTGCTTTGACTGTCTTGCATTTTTAAGAGATCCAACCTCTACTATCACTTGTACTATTTTTCAAACAGTTGAAAACAGTGGTGAGATCTAACAGTGAGAAATTCACCAACCTGCCAGCCCTAAAAGACGGCCTCCACACAGACGCTTTCTTATTGGAATGATCTAGTGCCTCTGCTGGAGAGCAGAGAGGGCATCTGTCAGTCACCTGTAGGGATCCCATATTTCAACTGCCCGCAGTCAACAGCCAAAAAGAATGTCCCCAATGTCAACGTATCCTGCTTTGTGTCTTCCTTCACTTCCTGTTCACTCCGGGTTAGCACTCCCTTCCTGCCAGCATCCTCTCAGAGGTGGGAGGAGCCCAGAAAGGAGGGAAGGCAGGGAAGGGGCAAACAGCCTGAGGGACCGTCAGTGAGCCCCCGCCCCCCACCCCCTACACACAGTGCAGTGCTCCTGCTCACAGCACTGCTCATGGCCCAGCCTTTTTAGTGATGACAGGCTCTTTCCTAGTTTGCCTCGGCCCTCAAATCCTCCATCCAGCTCTCTCCCTCCTCCCATCTCTGCTGTCTGCCTTATCTCCTTGTCACAATCAGAGAAAGGGGGAGCCGACCAAAGCCGTCCTGAGCACTGACATGGTTCTGGTTCATTAGCAACACACAGACAACAAGCAAGGAGGGGCAGACAGCACAGACAGAATCCTCCCTGACAGTGAGCAAGTAACAAGTGTATCAGCTCAAGGGAAGTTCAAGGTTTTACAGCTCACTCCTTTGCCATTTCTGTTGGACGGTTCACCATGGTAGCACCTCTGGCCCTCCCCGGCCTCTGCCAACACCCTCCCCGACACAGGGAGCCCCTCGTGCCCAGCCACATAGTTATTCTCTCATTTCAGGGATGACACAGCCCTCCGACTGAACCAAGGGGCCGGTGTTCTTCGCTTTCCCCCACCTTTCTCAGCCCTTCTCTCCAAAACATAAACAGATAAAGAAATTCAAAACGTTGAAAAGCCCTGCCAAAAGGAAATTGCCTCCCATCTGGTTTGTCAGATTCATGTTCTTGCACTTTCCATAGCAACAAAGACTGTCTCCTTATCACCTGTGAAGTGAGGGCAACAGGAAGGCCTTGTAAACCATTGGAAGGAAACCCCGTTACGGATGGCCGCTCAGGGTGGTGGGTGGCTGGACAAGCTGGGGCTAAACCCCAGACTAATGATTCTGGAACGGAGTCATTGCTCCGTGCCAGACTGCAGTTCCATATATCCCCCCCCACCCTGTTCCATCGGCCCAAAGGCCTGAACCCCTCAGGCTGCACGTACCGCCATCTTGCTTGGTTCTCGTCTGACACCACTGAGTTGTATTTAGATAAAGGAATGAGAGGAAACTTGAAGGATCATGGATCTAGTGATCTTTTCTTCTTTGCAAGGATGGGGGTACCTGAGTTCAGGGTGTAGTACGTGGAGAGTGGTTCTTTGTGGATTATTAGGAAGGAGATCTAGTTGGTACCTTTGACGTGTCCCCAAATGAGCAGAGGATCTGTGCTTCAAGGAGCAATTTTTTTATTCTCCAAGCTACTTTCAATACCCATTTTGGTTTTCATATCTTTGTTTAGACTTACGTTGCAAATCTGGTGTGATATCAGGGACCACAGTCTCTTGGTAAATCTCTTTCTCTCCTTCCTTATGTAGTATTATCAGTCAGGGTGTACGCAGGAGACAGAAACCACACCAGTCTGGTTTTTTTTTTTTTTATTGTAAAGAATTTAATGTAACGAAACATTAGCCTTTGAGGGAGGTAACTAAAAAGCCAAAAGGAGAACACACTAAAGTTTCATGGAAGTAGCCATCGCAGGGAGCAGGTGCCCCTTCTAAGCTGAGAGAACAAAAGAAGTTGGCATTAATAAAATTTTAAAACACAGTCCCTGAAAGCTAAGACCGGACCTCTGAAGAGGAAGGAGAGAAGCCATCAGGGTCCAATGAAGCTGGTTCTGCAGGAATTGGAAAGGCCGCACAGTGGGTTCGGCTACTGTGCGGTCAATGTGGCGACCTGGGGGTGCCCAAGCCCTATTGCTGGGAGGCCCGGAGGGGAAGCCAGGGTCTCCTCCTCCTCCATCCCCCCTCTCTTCTGCCTGCAGAGCCCAGCCTGTCCTCACACAGCAGAGTGGGGAGGTGGGTTTGGAGCTGGGAGGTAGGAGCTTCCTAACTGGCCTGGGAGGCAGGGGAGCTGCTTCATTAGCCTAAGAGGGTCTTTCTCCCTCCTCACTATGAGCCTTAATAAAACTCAATCATCTTGAGCTTTCTTCTTGTTTGTTCCTGTCCACTCCATGTTTGACCCTTTAGCTCTCCAGAACAGATGTGTAAAAAGGCCCTTGGTACTTCTACTAATCCCTTCATCCTTTCACGGAAAGGGGTGTGTCCGCCGATCTTTGTTGCATATACCTGAGGGGAAGTGATGTCTCAGCCCCACCGCCCAGTCATTTGTCCTTTTCTGTCAGCGTTTCTCACAGGGCCCTTCTCCCCTTTTCCGGCTTCCCCACCCCAGGAGCCCTCTTCCTGAGACCACAACCAGCTCAAGGCTGGCAAAACCAGCTACCATGGAAGAGAGCCGCCAGGCTTTCTAGTTCAGTCCCACACCCGTTAGTTTCCTCCATCGTGGGCACCATGCTTAACGTATAGAGGGAGAAAATGGGGTCCCTGCCCTATGAGACCCTTTTCATCAAGTAACGCAGAGAGCTATGTAGACTCTTCCCAGGTTACAGAGCATAGGAAGTGCCACGGCATGAAGAGGTAGTAGAAACGGCGGGATCCGAGTTCAGTCACGATTCGGCCTTGTGCAAATGAACCAGAAATGAGGCCCTAAATGTTGAGTAGCTACTGTGCGCTTTACCTACTGATGCTTTTGATCCTGGCAGTAACCAGACGAGGGACCCCTGTCAGGATCCTCGTTTTGCAGACGGGCAATTGAGATAAAGGAACTGCCCAGTGTCTCAAACACCAGTAAGAGGCAGAGCTTTGTACCAGCTGAGTGACCTCCCTCTAGGCTCTGTTTGAAGAGGAGGTAAGGTAATGGTGCCTGGTATGTGGTAGGATCTAACTAAATGGTAGCCATTATTATGTGGTTAATTTGATTATTTTTTTTTAAAGCTTATAAAACAAAAAGAAAAGGATAGTTAATCATACCCTACCTTATATGGGATTCTGGAATTTATAAGGGTTTTTAATATATATTAACATTTTTAATCTTCATAATCATCCAGTGAGGTAAGGATATCATTCTTATTTTACCAAGGAGTCTAGTGGGCTGAAGTATGTGCCCGAGCTCACAAAGAATGAGGAGAAGTAGAGAGACAGCATGACCATTGTCCCCCATGTTCAGGGAGGCCCTCAGAAGGAGGGTCCCTTAGCTGGCTGTATGATTTCATGGATGAATTCGCAATTTGGGGGCCATGCATATTTGTGTTCAGACCCCCCACCTCCACTCACTCATGACCTGTACACCCTTGAGCACAGCAGCCTCTGGTCTCCCACTTCCCCATCCGTACAACCCAGACAACCCTGTCTGCCTTACCCTACTGTGAGGATGGGTACCCGCAAGTGAAAACCTTGGGTCACAGACAGGAAACCAGCAGATGTAATTGTTTGGGGGAAAAGGAGAAATCTCAAAAGATGCCGTCGTGGCCGATCCAGTGTACGGAAACAATCTGATTCATTTTGCATAAGGGAAATTAATCATTAATGAGTTTGGAATATTACTTCTTTGAGTGACAGTTTTACTTGCTTGTAGCCTCTGCAACATGGCATAAGATTTATTTGATGCAAGTCTGGAAAGCTTATTTTTCCAACTCTAATGTTTTGTTTAAAGTGGCATGTGACCCCGAGTCATTTTGAGTGGCTCAAGTTATGATGTGGGTGGAGGCAACATCGAGCCATCCTGGAAGTAAAGACATGGATATGTCTGCCCCTTCTCTTGTGGCATGGTGTGTGTGATCAGTGGACTCGAAAATCTGGGCTCACTTGGTCCTTTTGGTTCACAATTTTGGAAGACCCAGGCCTCTGAAGAGGAAGAAGGGCAAGTTTTCCCTGCCAAACTTGGTGACACCCAGCATTTCTCAGAGGCACTTGACAATGGCCCCAGGTTCTTCGGGGTGTCTCTTGGGACATCCTGTGGGACAGTCTGGATGGACCTCGGTGTGGGAGGTGCTAAGGGCTTTCTTTTGCAGATGAGGAAATTTGTATCCGAGAGCTTAGCAGTTTGTCCCTGGTCAGAAAGAAACAGAACTCTGGCATTGCTGCCTCGGTGCCCTGCGTGACCTCTTATGGCGGCATCTTCTCCAGAAGGTGGTTGCTCATCGGCTTTCTCTCCCTCTCAGCTTGGGCTTTTGACACGACAGATAGCCCAAACTTCTTCAGATGCACTCCATGTTTTAGTATCTCAATGAACTTAACTTACCGAGACTTTTACTTAATGGATGGAAGAATGTGTTTTTCTCTCAGGAGGAGAGAGGTCATCTAATGACCCCCATTTCAGGCTTTCAGCCATATTTACAAAGATGGCCATGTCTCCAGCTCCACAAGGGAGTCTACCCTCTGCTCCACTGTACAAACCACATTTTGTGTGTCCCACTTCTGATGGCCTTCTTCCCCTAATGTCTGTGAGCTCCTTGGTGTCAGGGACAGTGTCTGAGCAGCCTGGTGAAGTTGTCTTGTTCTCTGTCCCCAATTATATGTAAATTCTTTTGCTCTCACCTGAGTGGGGGAGTCTCTCAATGGGACCCCCGTATTCACATTCCATTTACCTTCAACTAAGGTATCACATCTGCCCTCTGTGAACTTTGTTGTAGACTTTGCTAGGCTAGTTTGGATTTGGTGCAAAAGAAAATAATGCTTCACATTTGTCTCTCATGTGACGAAGCTGAACTCATTGTTTTCTTTGTTGAAATAGAGTCCAATACTAACAGCTGGAATTTTATTTTTAAATGTGGGAAAAACTATTTCTTTTTCACTTGTGAATGCCTAATCTGTGGCCAATGTTTCCCCTCCATTACGTAATTTGTCTAGGTAAATGACTAAGCATTGATATCCTTTTTTCCTTTAATTTTTTAAACCTAGTATTTGGATATTTGAAAGTGGATATGTTTAAGTTGTGAAGTAGAATAGTATGGTGGGTGCCCATGGAGTCAGCACCCCAACCATGGTATCACCAGCACGTGCATCTCCTATTTTCCTCCCTGTTTCCTTCCATCTCCTGGCCACCCCTCTCCTTGCCCAGAGAAGCTACGATGTTTTCTCTTAAAAATTTAGATGGTCACAACTTTTTATTCCCCTATTCATTTCTACCCTATGGCTGAGAGTTGGTATTAGATTCTATTCTAGAAATAACAATAGGTGTTTTTTTTAGAAGTCATTAGCCTAACCCACCTTCCTTAGACATTTCTGTTACCAAAAGGAACAAGAACACAACTTTAGACGCAGGACAGCTATCTGTTTGTTGGGGTCTGTCACTGTACAGCAGTTGAGACAGTGCTAATTCTTGGGCATTATGGGAGTCAGGAAGAAATATTAAGACATGTCGTATCCAGGCATCTTGATGGCCTAAAACACCTAAAAGGATCTGGCCTGAAAGGATGTATAGACAGGGATGTGGGGGAAGAAATTGGGGTGAGAAAGAAAGGAAGAAGGTCAAATCCAAGAGAGTCTGCTCTATAAAAGGCCTTTTGTCAGTGAGTCTCCAGTTTGATCTTTACTCCAGTTTAGAACAAGCCATGGAAATCAAACGTCTAAAGTTCTTGAGGTTAATTTTTGTTTTGCCTGTTTTCCCCTGGAAATAGTCAGAAGGCCAGCTCTGTATGATGTCCGGCAAGTTCAAGTTGCTTTTTCTAGCTGGCCCTCGGGTTTACTCCCTAGCATGTACAGTCCCTGGCGGAGTGGAGGGTGGGGTTCTGGTATAGACTGAGGTGATATAAAATGCAGAAGAAACTGCAATCCCCCTCACAGAGTCCATGTTCTAATTAAGCATGGACCATATTGAGGTTACATTTGGGGTTGGAGGTGAACAAACCCAGTTTCCTGTTTTGTCTTTTTTCCAGGGTCAGGAAAATGAGATGGGATGAAATGAGGCCTCTGTTCACTTACTTGAGGGTAAGGAAGGGAAATAACTGTCTCCCAGTAACCATGATTTACTGGGAAAAATTATGATCTTAAAGCTGAACGTGACCTCACTTAAACTCCAGTAGTTGTACAAAGCTGTGAGGATCCGGACCAGGCATTTAATGGGAGATTTAAACAATTGGGCAAAACCATAACAAATGTTTTACCCGGGAGAGGAAAGCCCAGAGTGCAGAAGTGATGCCTGCTTCAGCAAGATTTAATTATCTAACCTGAAAATAGGAGGCCAGAGATGAAGTCTTTGATAAGTTCTGAATGAGGTAAAGAGGCTAAATACAAAATAGAAGCTCTCCCTTTCCAGAACCCTTATTTCCTTAGTCACTTACTGTTTTCATACCTTTATTGAGATATAATCCACGTGCCGCACAATTCACCCATTTAAGTTGTGTGATTCCGTGGTCTTTAGTATATTGGCAGAGACATGCGACCCTCTCCACAATCGATTTTGGAGCATTTTCACGTTTGTATTCTGTGTGCGGTTGGTTCTCTGCCCGAACTCTAAGCTGGTGGTCTGGGCTGCAGGCTCCCACTCCCCCTACAGTTCCTTCTTTCACTAGAAGCACCTATGATATTTTATTTGAACAAAGATTTCTAGGCTTACTTTTTTCTTTTGTTTCTTTTAAGTCAGAAGCCATTACATTCAGGCAGGGCCCTGAGACCTTGCTCGGGATCCCTAAGGTCCCACAAGAGAATGCGGGGGGGGCCCCAGCTCTCCACTCCCCACCCCTGCTTAACTGCAGTAGAAAAAGAATCTTTGTTTTTCACATGCAAATGATTTGTTTTAAGTAATGAAGATGTCTAGAGCTCTGAAGTAGATTTGAGAGGATTCAAAAGGATTTAAAATTCTGATCCTGCTCTGAAGGAGTTCAGTAGATAGTTGAGAGGAACTGTGGTATAGAAACATGGAAAGCTAATTCAATAGAAGGCTACCCTAAAATGAGTGTTCCCCATGATTTCATTATGGAAATTCTTTGTTTTCTGTGAATCTTCAACCAGAACTGAAGTTCTGTTAAAAATTAAGAATAAGGGGTGCCTGGGTGGCTCAGTGGGTTAGGCCTCTGCCTTTGGCTCAGGTCATGATCTCAGGGTCCTGGGATTGAGGCCCCCATCGGTTTCTCTGCCTGGCAGGGAGCCTGCTTCCCCTCTCTCTCTGCCTGCCTCTCTGCCTACTTGTGATCTTTGTTTGTCAAATAAATAAATAAAATCTTTAAAAAAAAATTAAGAATAAGGTGTACCTGGTGGCTTAGTTGGTTAAGTGGCTGCCTTCGGCTTGGGACATGATCCCAGAGTCCTGGGATTGAGCCCCTCATTGGGCTCCCTGCTCAGTGGAGATCCTGCTTCTCCCTTTCCCTCTGCTGCTCCCCCTACTTGTGCTCTCTCTTTCTCTCTGTGTGTCATATAAATAAATAAAACCTTAAAAAAAATCAAGAACAAATATGAGAAACTGAAGTTTGGAAGATAACTTCAAACTTGCTAGGTCTCATGCGGTTTCTGGGTAAAGTCACAGAACAAAAGTTGCTGTGCAGGAACTGTGCTTACCTCTGGCCAACAGAGCATTATGCTCCAGGAACTCAGCGGAAGTAAGTAAGAAGAAAAACAGAATATTGGAACAAAGTGAGAAAATCTGTAACATCAAGGCAGCATGGAATCATGAGTTAGAACAACCTGAATTTGTGAAGTACTGAAAGTGCTTGCCAAATTTGATAAACAGTTTTTTTTTAATTACAAAATGAATAGTTGGAATTAAAGTAGGCCTGGGAAACATTGGAATGTTAAGCAATTGATAAGGCTCGCTGTTTTTTGTAGGTAAGACTGATTTTTAAGTTAATTTAGATAAGAACACAATCACACAGGCTGTAAGCAGTCCAGAAGTACTTATAAATCAAGATAATTAATCTGAAAGCTTAATGAATCATTCAAAAAGGAAATGTCATGGAAGGCACCATAGGGATAAATGTTAGATTTGTTCTTATTTACATAATTATTAATTAGGCTGGATAGGCTACTTCTGAAAACCATACTAGAAACTGAGCCTTTTCTGTGAGCCTACAGTTTTCAGTGGGAGGCCTTAAAGTATGTTAGGATCACCACCTGCCTGCCTTTGATCTTGGCTCTGCCGCTTCCTGCTGTTTGACCTTAGGCAAAGGAGGTAAAGTCTGCAAGCCACAGTTGGCAAGCCACCCACATGGACGGAAAGAGGAATAGGGTCCATCTCATGGGATTGTGTGCTGTACGCTAACGAGCTGATGCACAGAAAGGGCCTAGCACAGTCTTGGGCACACAGTATTCCCACCAGTGGTAACCATTAATAATATAATTACAGTAAAAACCAAGGGACTGTGTGTTCTGATCCAGAAAGAGAAGCAGTACCTGAAAAAGCTGCAAAGTAATCCTTTGCCTAAAGTCAGCCTGGTTAAAAGGTGACTAAAAGTCACCTTGACAGTTCCAGAACTTTTGAAGAAACAGACCCTCCCCTCTTAGAGGAACTGTCAAAATGATTCAAAACCAGAAAAAGAAAAAAAAATTGTCATAGCTTTGCCTAAAGGCAAGAAGACAGAGACTGAGTTAATAAGGATTGACTAGTACAGAAAACATGAGTAGTGGGGAACAATGATCTGTTATCCTGCTTTAGTATCGTTGAACAGAAGAGCATTTAAGAAGATTCTGAGGTAGAAACACAGCAAACTGGAAAAAATGTATTATGTTGCATTACCAACTGGAAGTTAAGGTTATATTCCTTGAGAACATTTATGAACAGGTACAGAGGGCCTAAAGAACTTTGATTTTATCATGGGATGGTAAGAAGGGAGGCTTTAAGGATCTTAACCTTGGAAGGTACACGGGGGCATTTGGATTTTAAATATGGATGTGAGCCTGGAGCAAGGGGCCAGTTAGATTGGAATAGTACTATGAAATCCAAACTCACTTTTTAGACCCCTGCCCCCACCCTAGTCACTTTGACAAGCGTATGATTTATAACCAGGTGTCATGGATAAGCCAAAATTGTTTTGGCTTGAAAATGACTAAGTATGTGCTTTGTGAATGTTATGTCCCATCATTTGCACTACATTTTGCTGAGGTAGGTGCTGTCTCCATTCTCTAGATAGAGAAACTGTGTTGTAAGTTCTCTCAGGCCTGTGAACACACCAGGTGAGGCCCAGGCCTGCTGATCTGGCTGGTTCGCTGCAGGGAGCCACTTCTAGATTTAGATGGTTCGCTACTCACAAAAACTGTAGCCCGCTCCCTGTGGTCATTCTTCCACATGTCAGAAAATGATGACATGGATGCAGAAGGGGTTCTTTTGGTTTCCTGGAGCTGATACAACAAGGTACCACAGAGTGGGGGGCTTCTGTTGTCTCACAGTCCTGGAGCCTGGAAGTCTGAGATTATGGTGCCAGAAGGATTGGTTCCTTCTAAAGACTGTGAGAAAAAAATCTGCTCCAGCCTCCCCCTAGCTTCTGTGGTGTGCTGGCCATCGCAGGCATTCCTTGTCTCATAGAAGCGTCACCCCTGTGTCTGGAGTCATCTTCACATGGTGATCTCCCTGTGTGTCACTGTGCCCCAATTCCCCTTTATGTAAGGACACCAGTCATACTGGATTAGGGCCCACCCTAATGTCCTCATTTTAACTTGATTATCTCTGTAAAGACTTTTTCTCCAATTAAGGTTACATTCTGAGGTACGGGGGTTTAGGACTCCAACCTAATTCAGTCCATAACAGAGTGGATGATCGTAACACAAGTTGTGAAGGACTCCATTCTGAGGAGCCGATTCTAGACTGTGGCTAAGAGGTTGTATATCCTGTGATTCTTTTGTGAGGAGGGCAGGGCAGGAAGCCTCATACCTCTTCAGAACCCAGGTGGTGATGAGAAGCTGCCTCATGAGAGCCTCCCAAGGGAGATGAAGGGGTGAGTAGGAGACAGCCTCCTAGCAGTCCTCTCTGAGAAGATCAGGAAGCACCCTGTCAAGATGTATGTGGGGCTATGGTTCATGGCTTTGTGGGGCCTAACACAAAGGTTTGGGAGGGCACCCCCATGGAGCCATTCTCTCCAGCATATAGCTGAGTGTAGGGACCCAAATTCCATCCAGATCTGCCTCCCTCTGAGTGTATGCTCCCTGATGCTTGCTGTCCCCCTAGACACACCAAATTCTCTTGTCAACTGGTTTTGTTGGTGTCTAGGAGTCATGAGTCAGGTTCCCCCAGAAAGTGTCCTCTAAGATGGAGGTTAGCAAGCTGGAAGCTTCTTATCAGGTTCTGTCAGGATCAACCCCTGTGGCCTTCAAGGGAAGGGGTGGAAGTGGGACTGGACAAGGAGAGAAGTTGGGCTATGATGCATTGACAGCAAAGGCCTCAGCCCACCCACAGGCAGCTCTGAAATGAGGGTGGCCCTTCAGCATTGTCCCAAGTTGTAGTAAGGAGTTTCTTAGTCCAGCCTATAAAAAGCAGACTTTTCTTATTTCTACAAATATGACTACATCCCTAGTAGCTACTATAAGACAATGATGACTTCATGTGTGGCTTTATTATCATTAAGTGTGCATTCCTTACAACACATTTGAATGCAAATTATACATACTTATGTGTATATATATCACATAGTAGTAAAGAACAATTTTGGTATTTCTCAGTTCCCTTCATATAATAATTTTAGTTGTCTGTATTTGAACTCAGGACACGATTTTGTGTATGGGTCAAAGGTAGGGTCCTTATCTGATGCCTTGAATGACTTTTACTGGGTTTGTGAACCCTGCAGAAGTCTGCTTTTGGGAAAATATGTTCTGGAGACAAAGATTTGAATCTTCATCTTCTCAGAGGGGTGTGGTGTCCTCTCCCATACAGAGGGAAGAACCATTGTGTAAGGAAATACAGAGTCAACCCGGTCTTGCTTTGTAGGCTGCTCTGTACCCTGCTTCACACACACAGCTGTGACAGATGACAATCTAAAAAGAGAACATGAAAAAGGCAGGATCATGCCTTTGCCTTTTCCCCCTACAAAAGGGATATATCTGTGGACAAGAGACGAGCATAAAGTGGGAAGTGAGAATGAACACACTGTGCGCTCCAGGTTCATAAGCAGGGAAGGGAAACCAGTGGTTTGGCTCTGGCGGAGCTTCAGGACTAAAAGAGCACTGCATAACATGCTGGACTCGAGTGTACACTCTGCTGAAAAAAATAGGGTCAGGTGCTCGTTGTGCTCTCCTGCTCTAGAAAGGAGGCAATTATCACTGCCACAAATTGCCACCACCATGACCTGGAGCCCTGTAGCTTGAGTGGAGCTTTGATCCCAGGGAGAGAGCAGGACAGAGACATGGCCTCTTTTATTTTAATTTTAATTCCAGTATAGTTAACATGCAGCGTTACACTAGTTTTGATGCTGTACATTACGCAGTGCTCATCAGGATGAGTGCACTCTTCATCCCCATCCCCTTTTGCACCCATCCCAGTACCGCCTCCCCTCTGGTAATCATCAGTTTGCTCTCTAGAGTTAAGAGTCCGAGCTTCTGTATCTTTTTTTGTTTGTTTCTTAAATTCCACACATGAGTGAAATCATATGATATTAGTCTTTCTTTCACTTATTTCACTCAGCATTATACCCTCTAGGTCCACCCATGCTGTTGCAAATGGCAGGATTTCTGACTTTTTAGGGCTGAGTAATATTTCATTGTATGTATACCACTTCTTTGTTCATTCATCAGTTGATGGACGCGGTTGCTTCCATATCTTGGCTCTTGTAAATAATGCTGCAGTAAACATAGGGGGGCATATATCGTTTTGAATTAGTGTTTTCATGTTTGGGGCAAATACCAAGTAGTGCAATTACCGGATCATACGGTAATTCTATTTTTAATTTTTTGAGGAATCTCCATACTGTTTTCCATAGTGGAAAACCAGTATGCATTCCCACCAACAGTGTATGAGGCCTCCTTTTTCTCCACATTCTCACCAATACCTCTTGTCTCTTGAACTTTTTATTTTAGCCATTCTGATAAGTGTGCCTTTGATTTGCATTTCCCTGATGATGGGTGGTGTTGAGCATCGTTTCATATGTCTGTTAGCCATCAGTCTTCTGCCCCTTTTTAAATTGGATTATTTGGTTTTGGGGTATTAAGTTATATAAGTTCTTTATATATTTTAGATACTAACCCTTTATCAGGTATGTCATTTGCAAGTATCTTCTTTCATGCTGTAGGTTGTCTTTTACTTTCGTTGATTGTTTCCTCTACTGTGCAGAAGCTTTTTATTTTGGTATAGTCCCAATAGTTTATTTTTTACTTTGTTTCCCTTGCCTTAGGGGACATATCTAGAAAGATCTTGCAATGGCTGATGTCAGCGAAATTACTGCCTGTGCTCTCTTTTAGGATTTTTATGGTTTCGGGTCTCTAATGCTCCTGACCTCCAGTTCGGTCTCCAAGATCCTTAATCCATTTTGAGTTTGTTTTTGTGTATGATGTAAATAGTGGTGCAGTTTCATTCTTTTGCATGTAGCTGTCCAGTTTTCCATCACCATTTATTGAAGAGATCGTCTTTTCCCCATTGCATATTCTTGCCTCCTTTGCCAAAAATTAATTGACCATATAATGATGGGATTGTTTCCGTGCTTTCTGTTCTGTTCCATTGATCTATGTGTCTATTTTGAGGCATGGCCTCTTTATCAGGAACTGAGATAAGTTACCCCTATGGCATCAGCAACGATCTCACCATTGGGTGGAAACCCAGAGAGGATTACCAACTTGATTCTGGGCTAGGCATACAATACAGGAATCACAAAAATCTCTAACCAAGGAGGGGTGATTAGGGAGAGAACACTAGTGGTGTCTCTCATATAAGATGGGTCTGCACACACAAATTCCAGACCACATAAAGAGCTCAACAACTTGAATCTGAATTCACTGGAGAGTACAGTAAAATCAAGAAGTGTTCTTTAAAAAAAGGATGTCTAACATCCTTAGAGAGATCAATGGAGAATAATACCCATTTAAAAAATACAAAAGGAAAAGAACAGGAAATTCTGAGTAAGGGGCAAAACCAGGCAGAAATGAAGAGTAAATAGATATGAAAAAGAAACAATTAGAAATATCAGAAATGAGTAACAGATTCATTGAAATAAAGAAGAAAAAACAGATGAGACGAGACTCAGTTGAGAAGAGAATTAGGAAATTAAGGTATTACTAAAGAACTCACCAAGAATACAGCACAAGTATGTGAAGATTAAAAATCTGAAATTGATAAAGATTAAAAACATGAATTGAGTTAAGAGAAGATAGATTAAGAATTCCCACAATATGTGTAACTGCAGTTGCAGAAGAGAATGAAAAGAATGGCACAGAGGGAGGGGCTGGAATTTTTCCGAAGTGGGACAAAACATGAGCCCTTCAAGTGCAGGCACATTCTGAGTGCTGAGCAGAATGAATGGAGATAAATGCCGACCGTTCCTAATCCGAATCGAACTGCGGAGCGTCTAGGATAAAGATAAAACTCTTCACATCTGCCAGGAAGAAAAGACCGCTTCCCTAGGAAGAAACGGCGCTGACTGACAGCCGACTTGTCATCGGCATAATGAGTCTAGAAAAATATTTTCAAAGTGCCAAGGAGAGACAATTATAAACCTACTATTTTGTGCTCCACTAAATTATTTGTATGAGGGGATTCAGACATGTAAATACTGAGAGTTTGCCTCCCACATACTTTCACTGAAGAGACGATTAAAGGATGTTCATGTACAAGAGCAAAAGTGCGCGGGAAGGAAGGCTGTCAAAAGCCATGAAAGGCCTATGGTTTCCCCCTGCTTGCAAGGTCACAAGGTGTCTGCCACAGTCTCCTGGCTGCTGGCAGAAGACATGACAGGCTCCTGGGTCAGAGACAGAGGACTATTAAGGCAGCATGAGCTTCCTGTTCACCCGAAGCTTCTCCTACACCCCCAAACCCCAAGGGGCGATGCAGAGCAGCTCAGGTCACTGCTGCTTCCAGGCTGGGCTTAGAGCGCAGCTGAAAACCATCGAGTTGTGCCGCTCTACCATCGTTTTGTTCTTGGACTATGTTTGTTTGCTTGCTTCCCTTCCATTCTTTCAAAGAGGCTGTGAGCCAGCCAGCCCTAGCTTTGCCCCTGAGGGAGACATTGTATTTATTATCCCGGGGGGGGGGCAAATCTGCTCTCTGCCCCCGGGAGAGACTGCCTCTGTCTTCCAAGGGTGTTTGTTGACACAAGTGGTTTATAGGTTGTGTGGAAATTCCATGGACAATTGTCTCCCAACAAAGAGAGTGAATACAAAATTAAATACAACTTTTAGCTTGAACTAATCATTGTCTTAAATAGCTTATTATTTTGTGTGTGCTTTTTAAAGGCTAAAAATCCAATAGTTGGGGAGAAGAGCTGTTAAAACAAGAACAAAATGCAAAAACTAAGGTTTCTGTCAGAGTTAAGACAGAATAGAGATCCTAAATAAATTTAGGCTTTCGATCAGTTTATAAAAGGATATTTGTGTGTGCGCACGTGTGTGTGTGTGTGTGTGTGTGTGTGTGTATTATGTCTATTATGTCTGTTATATTATATAGGGGAGCCTGGGTGGCTCAGTCAGTTAAGAATCTGCCTTCAGCTCAGGTCGTGATCCCTGGTCCTTGGATTGGGCCCCATGTTGGACTCCCTGCTCAGCCAGGAGTCTGTTCCTCCCTCTCCCTCTGCCCCTCCCCCCTCACTCATGCCGTCTCTCTCTCAAATAAACAAATAAAATCTTAAAAAAAATAGACATACAATTTATAGCTTTTTATACTCAAGAGAGAAACATATTAGAATATTTTTAAAAATTGACCAATAGAATACAAGAAAGGAGAAAAACTAGGAAAAGACATTGTTTGTGGGATATATCTAAAGAGGTATTTAGAGGAACATTTATAGCCTTAAATGCTTTTACTCAAAACTAAGAAAGTCCCAAAATACATGTTATTTTTTTCACCTAATTAAGCTGGAGGAAGAACAGAATAAAACCAATTAAGTAAGAAGAAAAATAATGAAGATAAAAGGAATTAATTGGAGCAGGGGAGAAATGCAACCCACTTTTATCTGTCTCTTTTTAAGTACCTGGCCTCTGGCACTTCAGCTGCCATCGTTCTTACCTGCAAGTCTAGAGACTTGGGTCTGAAGATGTGAGTGAGCCTTTTAAAGGGAAGTAGGGGCCAGTGGTGAGAGTAAAGGGATATGGGTGTAAAACTTAACAAGCAAAAGTATTTCAAAGAAAAGAAAAAAGGAAGAAAACAACTTCAAAAACCAAATTCATGTGACCCAGATGGCATGGAGAATTGTCCTTTTTGGAATCATAATTATTATTTTAAAAATCCAAATTATGCTGGAAAATTTGGGAAGTATGGACACAGACCGCATAGTCAGTCCAACGTGAGTTCAGCTGGCATTTATTAGCTAGGCGCTGTAGTGGGTGGGGCTGGGCTACACAGGTAAACCAGACATTAATTCTGGTCCTGGAAGACAATGACGAGGACATGAACCTAGTAGGGGCACTTGATACAGTCAGAGGACTTAAAGATAGGGTGGCACATAACTCCATGATTACTCTGTCCCCCAACCCCAAATAGGAAATAAAACAGTTTTTGGATTGGAATAGTCGATAATTGGCAAAGATCAGAGGTTTTAAAAAGGGCAAACTGTGAAAAACATTTGTAGATTCCCAGGATTACAAAGTAAAGATATTATTCCAACACCATTAGAGGTAGCCAAAATGCAATAAATGTAAGGATAATGTGGGGGACGGAGAACAACAGTTTTCTTCCTACCCTTCTAGGTGTCTGCTGGTGCTCTGCAACAAAAGACAGATTAGAACAAACAGGTTTATTAACATTTGCATCATGCATGAAACACAGAGGAGTATCAGAGAGGAGTAACTCAAAGGCTTGGTTGGTAATTGGGCTTATATAGCAGCTTAGCAAAAGAGCAATGAATTTTTAGAGAAAGTAACAAGGCAAAGATAAGGATCTTGAGTCTCTAGAGGTGGCCAATTGTGGAAAGGTAAATATATGGGAAACTAACGGAAGGTAAGGGCCCCTTAGTCAAATTTGGTGTAGAGCCTTCTGGTGTTCTCTCTGGGCTAATAAGGGTCTAGAGTTGTCTCCAGTGATCGGTGACGGGAGATGGGGTACCTTTGCAAATCTTTTGTCCTGCTCTTAGGGAAATTGTGTGCCTGTGTTGTGTTGGCCCCCCCAAGCTGAGAGCTTTTCTTGTATCAGCTTCCTTTCAGTTGCTTTGAGCTCAAAGTAAACCTTATACCAATGTGACATGTTTGCAGGTGGCATTTTTTGCTACTCTCTGGTAAGGGGGATTACAGGGGTGTTTAGCATCAGTATTCATGTAGGGAATAAAGACTGAGTTTGGCTGACCACACTAACTGGGGTGTGAGGTCAGGCCACCCAACGCCACCAGCATGCAGAGCTCACTCAGTGCATTTGCTACAGAGCATCTTAAAGATAAAGGCGAAATCCCTGCTCAAATTCTCTCCTTCCTTCCCCAGAGTTAATCATTGTTTTGAAGTCCAGTATAGCCTTCCCACATCTGTTGTAATACAATTTGTACAATTTATCTGTGTATTTATTATTGCCATACCCATTTTAAAACTCCTTATAGATATGATAGTGACTACATCTCAATACAACTTACTTTTTTGGGAAACTCAACATACACTTTTTTGTATTTTAGCCATAGTGATATATGTACCTCCAGTTCATTCACTTTAACTCTTGAATATTGTCTGTCTAATGATATAAATAAAATAGTAATTATTATATAAGATAAATACAAATAATCCTCTGTTTTTCAGATGAGAAGACTGAAAACAGAGATAAGCAGTTTGTTCAAGTTATATAGTTAGTAAGGAAGATTCAAATGAGGATCACAAATTTTGCCTTGTTCCATTCCAATAGCTGTTTCTGTTTCCTCCCTTGGGTTAGGATTTATAATGTGACAGAGCAAGGGTGAGAGAGGGTATCCTTCTGTTGCTCCTGACTTTATTTTGAATGCTTTCTAAAAAATTTTAACTTTAATATATTTGCTATAGGTTTACAATAAATATCTTGGAAGGAAGGAAGTTGCCTTCTATTTATAGTTTGCCAAAAAACTCTTTTTTTCTCATTTATGAATAAGTATTATATTTATCAAATGCTTCCTCTCTCTGAAAAAAAAAAATCAGGATTTTTTTTTTTCCTTACATGTTGACTAGTAGATTGTTTTTGGTTTCAGAGCATTCCCATTATTCCAGAATAAACCCTACTTGGTCATTTTGTGTTCTTATGTTAATATGCTGTTTAATTGTATTTGCTGAAGTTACATTTAGGATTTTTTATGTAGGTTGTAAGGTGAAATTGGTCTACAATTTTTTTTTCAATTATTCTGTGATTATCCAGCTTTGGCTTAAAGTTTATAAACTCAATGAGATCAGTTGATTTTTCCCTCCTTTTCTATTTCGTGAAATAGTTTGGGTGTTAAAGAGACTGCTTCACCTGAAATATTTGATAGTTATACCATGAACCATCTGAGTCTAATACTTTTCTTTTGATATTTGACTGATAATTCAATTTGGTACATTATCAATCAGTTTAAATTTTCTGTCTTGAGTGAAAATTATCATTTAATCCAAGTTTTCAAACTCATTGTTATTAAGTAGTTCATAATATTGACTTGTGACTTTTAAAGTCTCTACGATAACTGTAGTTTTGATCACCTTTTCAATTCCAAAAAAAAACCCCCAACAAATGACAACAACAAAAAACAACTACCACGAGAATTATAGAGATGATCTCAAAAGAATAAATCAATTCATGGTTATTTGATAAAACTAATAAAATAGACATTGCTCATCTAGATCAAGAAATGAGAAAACAAAAATAATACCAGATGCTATTTAAGACCTGTGAAAGGATTTCAGTCTAAACTGGAACCGGAAGATACGATATGGAGAATCCCACACAGGCTCCCTCAGAAGAATGGAACTTGAGAATGAAGAGACTAATTCCCTGTAAATGCCTGATTTACAGAGGACTGAGATTCATCTCCAGACCAGTGAACATCTGCCAAGAACCTTTCACCATCCTCCGGCCAGTGAACTCCCTGCTTGGACTCTGGCTGGCCTGCCTTCTCTGCGCACTCCTTCCCATTAATACAGCTGCCCCAGCCCTCAACGGACTCACATGCAGCATGAATTTTTTTTTAAGGATTTTATTTATTTATTTGAGAGACAGAGATCACAAGTAGGCAGAGAGGCAGGCAGGAGGGAACAGGAGGGAAGCAGGCTCCCTGCTGAGCAAAGAGCCCGATGCAGGGCTCCATCCCAGCACCCTGGGATCATGACCTGAGCCGAAGGCAGAGGCTTTTTAACTCGCTGAGCCACCCAGGCGCCCCAGCATGCATTTTCTGAATTGCAACTCCTCTGCTCTTCCTGAATAAACTCAGTTTCTGATAATTCGAGCTTGCCTCCGTTTACCTCTTCATTTAGGTTAACAGGTTTTTTTTTTTTCCCAGTTCTAAAATTATCTGGTTCTAAGATTGTGGATTATCAAGTTCCTACCAAATCACTTTGCCTGTCCGCCTCTTCTTTGTCATTGCATGTGGTCACTCTCTCCTTATCACAGCATAGCCAGGGATAGAGGCAAGTCTCTATGCCTTATTTCCCTGCCATGTCCATGAGCTGGGCTGGTTGGAGAAGAAAGAACAGCTAAGTTGATTCACTGTAACGTGGCCATTGCTCACACAAGGTAGCGTTGTCATGCATCCTGGAGGCGTGCCTGCAGTGTCACGGGACCTGTGCAGAGTAAGAGAGGTTTGAGATAAAAAGAAGATACACACCCCACCCTCAAAAACTGAAATATACTGAGAAGACAGACATTAAGTAACTACACAAATAATTACAAGAACGGAAGGTACTATGTAAGAGAAGTACAGGCTGCCATAGCAAGGGACTACTGAAGCTGTGGGGGTTGGAGGTGAACGTGGTAACTGAGGTGCAGAAGTAGGATAGGGAGGGCGAGAATCAGTATCTGGAGGAAGGAGCTTAGTGTGTTCAAGAACCAAATAAGCCAGGGGCACCTGGGTGGCTCAGTGGGTTAAGCCTCTGCCTTCAGCTCAGGTCATGATCCCAGGGTCCTGGGACCAAGCCCCGCATCTGGCTCTCTGCTCAGCAGGGAGCCTGCTTCCTTTCCTCTCTCTCTGCCTGCTTGTGATCTCTCTCTGTCAAATAAATAAATAAAAATCTTCAAAAAAAAAAAAAAAAAAAGAACCAAATAAGCCAGACTGGTATGAGCCTGGAGAACAACAGAGAGACCTAGAACTTTTCAAGAATTGGGAACTTTATCCTAAAATATTGGGAAGCCACTAGAAGTTTTTAACACCACCTCTGGCTAAGCATCAGGAAGCCTACATTCCAATAGCCATAGGTCTGTAGTTATCTTATTTTCAAAACAGACTTTTATTTTCCCCTTCAAAGGAGTAGAAGTCACTAGGAGGTATCCCATATCTGACATATACCAATTAGTATAGTGAATGCTTCCTTTAGGTAAACCATTACTTTAAACTTGTTATCTATAATTCGTTAACTTGAACTAGTTTGCAGTACAGCAGTCTGGGCTTTTCTCCTTGGTTTTTAAAACTCTAATTTACTGTAAAATGTATTTTTTAATGTCTCGGGGACCTCTAGTCTGGCTGACAGCCTTATTTTGTTTGTTATTACCGTATTGTTGTCAGTGGGTTGCTGACACACCTGCTCAGGTGGGCACCTGCCATGTCTGTCATCAGAGCTCAATGGTACCTCAGCTTGGGTCAACTAAAGAGGGCATTACGTGCTAATTGTTGGCAATCCCAGTCTTTTATCCAAACTCCCTAAATTTCCATATTCCTGAAGTGGCAGAAGATGTTGTCCAAGGGAAAAGCAACTGGTGCAATCACCATACTCCTATATTGTTACATTGACCCATGGGTGATTTACTACAGGATTTTGATTTTGCCAAAGGAGAGAAAACCAAGGATGTTTTTCAGGATCCACAGTATTTTGTCAAAAGCACCTAGATAGTAGCTTTATTATGTTCATTTGAAATGTGTGTTCTGAACTGATGCATTTGTCTGACAACTTTATTGATATTTCAAGTTGAATAATCATTTTTTGTGTGAGTTTTTGGTTCTTCAGAGGTTTTGCCATTTAAAAAGTTATACTTTTTTTGATCAGTGATTCACCAAAGGGTTTATAGTGGTATCAGGCTTGGTGTAAACCAGTTTATAAATTTGCTTTTCTAACCGATTTATTTATACTTTAGCACATCTCCCCTGAGGACTTCATAGTTATATAAAGAACATTTTTTATTGTAGCAGTAACTTACAGACCAATACCTATTTTATATATGTGTGTGTGTGTGTGTGTGTGTGTGTGTGTGTTTGTATAAGCCATGTAAACAAAGGCAATAACTTTTAAAAGTATCTAATTTTAACTGTCTATCCAAAATAATGATGAGCTTGAATAAACTGGGAAAAATAGGATAAAATGGGGGAAATGGCTACATTTGTGTTTATCCATCCTTAGAGCCATTATTTGAAAAATAACTCCCAAAGTGACTACTTATCATCCCAGTCCTTTATTTTAATAATTAGAAATACTAACAAATAATGACATTACTAATTGAAATATCAATTTTGACAAGCCTTTACTTATTTCTCTATTAAAATGACTTCCTGAAAATATCACAGGAAGTTAATGAATCGCTTGTTAATTAAATTTGAACTTTTCTCCTCTAGTATTCAAATGAAAAACTGAAATATATATTCAAATTGCTTTATACTAAATTGAACATTAATGGTTATATAAATATAATATATGGTAATGTTACACATGAATGTGATAAGAATCTGTAACATTCATAATGGAATTTGCTAATTTTGAATTTGGCTTATCTTTTAAGTTTATTTTGTTCCTGAAAATTCAAGTGCTGAAATAATGTTTTACCAGCATTTTCTAATTAGCCAAGTATAACTTTCTATGAAAAATTTAAACATTCTTAGGCAACTAACAAATCAATCTTTTCTTCTCTTGTTTTGTTAGCCTTTTAGCAAATACCCCGCTGTGATAAATGACATCTCATTCTGGTTGCCCTCTGAGAATTTTATAGAAAACGATTTCTATGACTTAGTACGGACAATTGGAGGAGACTTGGTGGAAAGAGTTGATCTGATAGACAAGTTTAAACATCCAAAGTAAGTAAAAAGCTTTCTGATTTTATCCCTTTCTTGTCTCTATGTGACAAATGGCGTATGGAAATATATAATAAAATTTTGCTGAAACTCAGTGCATATGAGACAGAATGTCTCCAGAATTTATCGTGAATATATAGTTTATTAGAAAAGACTTTTATATCAGTCCTTTCTGAAAATCTTTCTAAAATGCAATTTTAATCTTTCCTGCCTTAGTAAATATGTGAAACAGAATGTTTTAAAGATCTTGGAGTTTTTCAGTATTGTTTTTAGAAGTGATTTCTTACCATTATCACATCCCAGGAACAGAGGAGTTGTGTCAGAAACGGGTTTGTGGAGAAAAAGCTGTTCTGTCAGTCTCTCAGTGAATATTTATTAACCACTTGCCTCATGCCAAAAGCTGTATTAGGTTCTAGGATAAAGTTTAGTAACTTAATCAGGACCCATCTCAGCGTTGGCCTGTTTTCCCCTGGGACGTCTGTGTGCGCGCGTGTGTGTGTGTGTGTGTGTGTGCGCGCGCGCGCATGTGCCCTATAGTCTTACACTAATCAGATTTGATTCTACTTTGGTTTTAGAAAAGTTTTCTTGACTTGTATCATTAAGGATTTGTTCTGATCCATTGTTCTACTCTGTTTCATTCTTCCGGAATTCCAGTTCTGCATAAGAAGGCTCTCCTTTATGTGACTTCTCTACCTATGACTTTCTCTCTAATGTTTTAAAACTCATTTCCACTTCATTTTGAATGCTTTTCTCATTGCTGTCTTGTCTGTCCCTTACTGTTTTCTGCAGTCTCTTCTTCCTCGCTCACATCCCATCTCCATCTTCGATTACTTTGTTTTTCCCCCTTTTATGAGCTCGGCAAGCTCACATTTCAGTTTCTTCTGTTTTCCTCTCTGAATTATCTCTGATTTCTAGTTTTACTTCATAGAGGAATTGCTTCATTTGGTTTTTAAAACTTATTGCAAGGTATTTGCCCAGCAACTTCTTACGATCCAGTGGCAATATTTTTTTCTATGACTTCTTTGTTAATAAGTTTTTCTTTGATCTTCCTTATTTTTTCCCCAGTTTTTAAATTGATGTACCTGTGGTATGCATATGATTTGCCTTTTTGTTACTTGTATTTGAATGACATTGGATTTTCTGAACCAGTTATGGGCACAAAGTTGAGGTATGAGTGTGGGTATTGACATGGCCGGGAGGGGCTAGGGTGATCGTTCACGTTAACCGTCCTCACCACTCTACGGCTTTTATCCTCTCCAGTGCCAAGAAATAACTCTTTCTTTGAATACGGCTCATTCATCTCATTGATTCCTTGTGTAGTTCTGCCTCCCACCCCAAATCCTCTCTTCTTACAAACAGAAGATTCGCCTTTGTTTACTTCAGTTTCAGCACTTATTGGTGATAAAGACTTTGAACTTCAGATTATAACCCTCAGGTCTGAGAAATGTGTCTTTGCTGATATTTTCTGAGAAATGCCACTGCGTGTGTTTCCTTCCTTCACATCTCATTAGCTTCTACTTGCTTTCAGCTGCTTTTGGCAGACTTTAAATGTATTTTAGAGTTTGCAGATGAGGTCTCTTCCCTAACTTTACAGAAAACAGTATATATGGAGCAGCTTGGGTTTTTGACACGATGGAAGACCCATTCAGTCTGGGTCTTTTCTGTGAGAGAAATTTCTAGGAATTTGCATGTTGATAGTGAAATTCCAGCTACTTACTATTGAAGAAGAGGGAAAATGTAGGACCAAGACTGATTATTCAATAGTAACTGAGATACCAAAAGGCCATGATTTGTTATCTTTTCCCCATTGTTGTTTAATATGTAAAAAAACCATGGGAATTAAGGATTCAGAATCCATTCCTAATTTTGTACTTCTCAAGCTTTTGCTACCTGCCATTGCCTGAGCCCTGCCTCTACTCTCATATCATCAGTGTCAAAAGTTAGAGGAGTAGCCCTTTCTGGTTGGAGATGATCAGATCTTAAAGGTTGGAGATAGATGTAATGGCCTGGATGTGGGAGTAAGTGTGGTTTGGGGGCGGGGTAAATATTGGGATTTTCTGAGTGGGAGGTGATTTGCGTTGGTGAGAATAAATGCTGAATGGGCATGCTAATTGGAGAAATTGCTGTGAGAGTGAGGTAGCATCGGAATCCTTTGACCACAGACACACCAGGCAGGCAGATATTCCATTAAAAAAAAAAAAAGAAATCACTGGACTGTATAGGAGTGCTCTGCTGATGCAGGTCTATACACACAACCGTATTCTAGTTTATGAAAGGAGAATCTGTCCAGTTGCTTCCAGAGGACACAGTACCACAGTACTCTTGATTGGAAACTTGAAAACAACCGACCAACCAAAAAAATACTTTTTATTGGCACTGACCTTACCATCTTTTAAGTGAATGTTAAACAAATATTTAAGGCCAATTATTCTGAAGCTATGCCAAATGATTAGCCTGCCCAGAGTGCACACCTATCTCAATAAGGGTCTTGGTGGTTGGAGTAAGGTTTCTGAGGCAGAGGTTGCTAATTATCTCTCAATATCCAATCCCCCATTTAAAAAATAATGTAGCGTTGATTTTTTTGTCTAAGCAGCTTGCCAGCTAACTAAAAGTCTACACTTCTAAGCCTCCACTATTGAGGCTGTCCTTTTCTTTCCTGCCATTTGGATGTGAGTGTAATAGCTGGTACTTCAGCACCCATTTTGGACCATGGTATGACCTTGGCAATGGAAGTTGTGTCGAGTACAACCTGGGTCTCTGGCACTGGAGTGTCAGTTCAGCCCTGGACTTTTATGTGAGAGACAAGTATCTTGTTGAAGTCACTGGTTTTTAGATCTTTGTTACTGACAACCAAAGGTAAACTTTGCTATTACAGCCCTGAGGGAAAGGACAGACTTGCAGAAAGGGACACATTATTTCCTAATAGTGGCTCACTGACTAAAGATCCTCAGGAAATATCTAGCGTGGGAGGGTGGCAAACTGTTTCTGTTGAGGGCCAGTTAGTAGATAGTTTTGACTTTGAGGGCCATAGGGTCTCTGCAACACCTGTGCCCTACTCTGCTATTATAAAAGCCATGGACGAAATGAACCAAACAAACATGGCTGTGTTCCAGCAAAGCTTTAATTACAAAAACAGGTGATGGGCTAGGTTTGGCCCATAGTTTGCTGACCCCTGATATACAGGAGGGAGCCACATACAATTCTTTAACTGACCCCTGCTCATATATTCTAAAATTCTCCTCTTGGAGGTATTTTTCCCTCGGGCACCCTGCACCCTCCTGTTCTCCCAGTAAGAGTTCCTGACTTGGGTGGTGGCAAGTGGAGGGTCACCTGATCTTGTACTCATCAGTGCCTATCTGGAGCTTAGGACTTACTTTATTTTCAGTGCATAAATTAAATATTGCTAGGCAGTCCAAAGCGCTCTGACCCTTTCTTTGCCTAACATCAAGAACTGAGAAATGCTAGTAGTGCATGAAAGACTCTTTGAAATAAACAAGTAGTTGAACAAATTATGTCTTTTTTTCTTTTTTAACAAATTAGGTGTCATGTCTTGCGAACAAGAGCAGATCCCAAGATGCCTCAGGGAGACATAACTGCTGAATAGGAACCTAATTTCATAATGTTAGACAAATGGGCACATTTTTCTGGGTTACAGATAATAGTCTGTCCTGAATGGTCACAGGTAACAGCTGTTCAGGTTAGAAGAAGATGACTTTTTGTTCTAGTCCTTGCGGCTCAGATAGGACAGATTTAGGTTGAGCTCAAGGTAGAGGCTTTCGGAAGCTAGAACTGGGGGATTTAAAAGACTTACTTGACTGGACTACAAGAAATGGGTGGTGGGGAGAAGGCCCCAGGTGTCTGTAGCAGGTTCTCCCTGACCATGTCCCCAGATCAGTGCTTCTCGTAGACTCCACCATGTTTCTGGGGCTGCTGCTCACTCCGTGCATTCTGCTCAGTCATGGACATGCTTTCCTGAATCCGTGAACCCACAGCCAGGGTCTAGTTGGGGCTGAGATGCTAGAGGTAAGCATCCTGAGCCATGGGCACCGAAGGCGAGTCCCAGCTCTGTTCAGGCCTCCTTGATCCAGTTAATGTTTCTGTTCTTCCTGACTGACCACTTGCGGTTGGAACAAATTTAGCACAGGTTGGTACCAGAGCGCTTGTCTGCGGTTTTTCATGGTGTGCCGAAGAGGGACTCCACCAAGAGAGGCACTTTCTCCATGTGGCTGCCCCCCTTCTCAGTGGATATGAATCATGGGTATTACCTGCTCCTAATTGGCTTCAGCATGGGGGCAGGCGTCCCTGCGGATAAGGCAGTTGGGGTGACTTCTCCTTCCTTCTTCCCTTCCTCTTGTTTTTCCCCCCTTAATCTCTTCTCTTTTCTTTCTTTCTTTGGTGTGTTTGATTTTGCTTTGTCAAATTACATCCAATAAAAACATAAAAGTTTAAAAATGAAAAGGTGGAGACTCACCCATCCTGTCAACACCCTGACACCACATTTCTTCATATCGTTACCTTTTCCCTGTCTTGACTGTTTTCATGCATATGCGTCAGATGACATTTGATCCCGGAATGATGTATGCTATGTATTATCAGCCTTCTGGTCTACAGTGGGGTTCTTCAGCCTCTCCACTACTGATATTTGGGGCCAGATAATTCTTTGTTGGGGGGCTGTTCTGTGCACCCCAAGATGTCAGCAGTACCTCTGACCCGTCTCAGCCCCTCCCAGCACCTTATGATGACCAAAAATGCCTCCAGACATTGCCAGATATCCCCTGTCAGGCAAAACTGCCCTCAGTTGAGAACCACTGGGATATTATTTAGTGGAGAATTTCTTATGTCTTCTAAAAAATATTATTTCTTAAAACCATGCTTTACTTTTGTGTTCTGACCAGCAGGGAGAAGGGACAGAAGGACCTTACAAGAGGGAGGTGTTCCAGCAGGGGTTCTTGTGGTTCCAAGAAACACACATGACAAAACATCAGAAAAGCTGGGCACCCCAGCTAGGCTTCAGAAAGAGCGGCAGCTAGGGCAGGGTCTGACCTTTCTGTCTCCATTGCCCTTTCTGGGGTTTGTCTACCGATTTCTGCTTCTCTGTCATGTTTTATTTCCTCACGCCCTCTCTGGCTCTCCCCTGCTTCCTGCTTTCCACCATGTAGCTTGTGCTCTCTCTGTATTTGGCAGAGCTCAGAATACCCTGCCCAGCCCCCAAGTCTAAATGACCTTCAGGTGTCAGTGCTCAGCACCATTTGCTAGCACTTTGCCCAATTCTGACATTCCCGACAAAGGAGTCTCACCGGCCTGAGATTTTTCTGGCCAACTCAGAGGTCACTGACCAGCTGGAGGACAGGTTCTCCTGCAATCAGGTGTCTGCCCTCGCTCTAATTAGCCACATGAGTCAAATGGACAGGCCTCTGACCTTGTTTTATAGGTCTGTAGGTTTACTGTCTATACGGAGCTTTCTTTGTTTTCCCTGTAGCCTGAACTCAATAGCTTCCAACTCAGGCACTGCCATATTCAGACTGCCTTGAACTTCACGCAGCGGCCTGTTGTAAGAATGTTAACCAATCGCTTCTCGAGTTCCTATGTTATAGGACACATCGGGCTTGTTGGGACCCCACTGATAGTAAGGCAAGAGATCCCAGTTTTTGTGGGGCTAAATAACGCAAGAAGAGTGAACTAGCAATAAAAATAGAAGGTGATAATAAGGTGGGTTAAGCCTCATGTGTGGCCTGCACAGTTTCTTGCATGTGTCTGATGCCCCACAAGCCTTCCCTGTCTGAGGGGGAATGTCTAGGGCTATGGGTTCAGAGCAGGGCAGCCATTGGTCTGGGAAGTTTTCCCAGGAGACGAGACCGCAAACTCTGCATGTCTGTCTCCCTTCTGCTACCTTGTGAATGAGGTGTACACAGCTCATTCTCAGTGAGTGCCTCCGAGTAGAAACCTTCAGTTCCTGTGAGAAGAACCCTGGGTTGTTGTGTTCTTTTGTTGCTGGGGCGGATTCACTCAGGGTGGCCACTTTAAGACAGACGGGATTTATTTACGGAAACGCCTGAGAACAAGAAACCCATTTGGAACCAAGGCAGGTCTAAGGGCTAGAGATCTTTGGAAACCAGGCACCTCTGGCTCTATCCCTCCGCTTGCTCCTCTCAGCCAGGGACCACTCCTAAAACAGCTCAGCCCCACTTTCCAGAACACGGAACCACAGTCTGAACATTTACAACCAGAAGGGTTCATGGGACATTTTTTCAGAACTAGCCCCCCAGGTGCGGACCTCCTTCCCTCATCCCCCACCAGTCTGCTCCTCAGAGCTCTGTGTAACTGCTCCTAAGGTTGACTCGTTCATATCTTGTGTTCCTTATGTGCACTTAAACTTTTCCAGGCTATTCCGCTTGATGGAAACTCCGTAGGGCACTATGGCATAGTCTCTCACTTCCGTCTTCCCACAGTGTTTAAATTGGAAGGAGGCTGGCTCCCTGCGTGATGCTTGGTGGATGCCTCATTGATCCTTCTTCATTCCTTAGAGGCGCTTTTGTTAAATGGCTGGAAGTATTTTATGACCTAAAAAGTAGAGGCAATGTAGGCCAGTGGAAAGAGCTCAGAATTCAGAGGCAGAGGCCATCAGCAGAGTCTTGGCCCTTCACGTCTTAGAAGTCCCATAAAGGGATTCTCTGACCTCAGTTCCTCGTCTGCCAACCAAGGGTGCTAACATCATCCAGAAATGGCAGCTGCAAAAATTAGGTCAGCCTATAGGTGTGAAATGCTTTGAAAACAGCACAGAGTTGGTTCAAAAAAAAAAAAAAAATTTAATAGCTATCACAGGAAAAACCAGTAACTTTCACAGTCAGCCCATCTTGCTTATTAAAGAGTAACCTCGGCACAGCCAGGAGTCTTGGATTTGGCCGCCAAATACATACGACTAGGAAGTTCTGGTCATCTCGGGAAGCAGGGTGAGACTTCATATAAAACTGTCATTCTGAAATAATACATGTTCTTCCTGCAGCTTAAGGAGTACATGTTCAATCATAAAAAAATAAAAATACTTCGTAAAGTGGCATAGATGTTGGTCAGCAGAGCCACGTCGTCAATATGGCTGTTCTCTGGGTTCTGTATTGGGAAAATGCCACAGCTGGTGGCAGGTGGGGTGACATCTCCGGTTTATAGATCACTCCCTGGTCCTGTTTCTTGTGACAGAGCCAAAGAAGTGTAGTTATCTGAACTTAAAGCTTGGCCAGCAATGAAAAGCCAGCAACAGCTAATCTTGAGAGAGCTTGTCAGAAGTTGTGTCCCCTTGAAACTGACAGTATGCGGTACCAGGGAGCTCGCTCGGGGCAGCCAGACCTGCTTTAGAACACTCCTGGCTTCTTTCCCTTTCTTCACTTTTATTGCCATGCTGGTGGCGTGAGTCTAAGAACTTTTATTGTTGTGGTTCAGACAGCCCAGAAAGCAATTCTAAGAACACTATTTTTAGCCTGGGTATTTGTTTTTCCCTACCTTCCTCTCTTTACCTCCTTCCCTAAAAGCCTTCTTTTTAAAGCGGCCCACGAGGGGTGCATTTTCTCTGGGTCACACAGAAGCCCTGCTTGCCACCAGCGTTAGACAAATTAAAACACAATTAGCTCGGTCCCCGAACGTGCCCTGTCCCCTAGCATTTCACCATTTGCTGAAGGAGCCTTTGACACTACCTTCAGCACTGACCCAGCAGGGCCCTGGGAGCAGCGTCTCAGCACAGAGCAGAGAAGGAGTGGAGAGACTGCTCGTTGACAGCCAGGCAAGGAGAGGGGCCAGACGTTCAATGAGCTGGATTGTCAGTGATCTGCTGTGTGCGTGCACACCTTCGTGAAAATTAACCATGAAGCCGCTCTTCCCTCTTTAACTTTCAATTAGCGCTTTTCAGGGAATTCTTTGGCTATAATCTTCACTTAGCATCCCGTGCACCTTTTTGCTGCCTGGAGACTGAATGCTCTCTTTCTAAGATGCAAGGCAGAAGTAACCCACTTCCCTTGATGTTTCCCTGTCCCACCCCCGACAGTATCGATCAATGAAGGTGAGTTAAAATGCACACCAAGGACAACCTGTAAGGGGAATCTCAGTCACAGAATTGGCAGAAATGTGATGGGGAGGGGCAGCCCCACCCCCTCATTTTGGGCAGCGAGGAGTCATGCTCTGCATCATTCTGGATCTTTAAATCTGTTATACAGGTCACAAGGTCACTTCTTTCAACTAGCTACCACCCAAACGTGAATCCCAGAGCTGCAGTGGGCACCTGCCTCCCACTCCCAGCTGCACCGTCCATACGGGGTCAGCGACCTTGCCCTTCACACCACACAGAGGCTTAGCCTTGACTGTGCCATGACCCTCACAGTTACTGAGGATGTCTTAGTAACTAAGAAATTTATGACTCCAAATATGGCCTGGCACTGTGCAGCCTCAGAGTCTTACGCAGGATAACCTAACAGTTATCCTGATTATAGATCTCGGAGTCGAGTCTTTAAAGATGAGACTTATAAGAAAGTTTCTGAGACCTATTTGAATTTCTGAGCAGCGGAGATGGGCTCAGCAGACCTGCTAATTCCTCGGGCTCCAGCTCCAGCCAGGCTGCACCTGGGATGCACAGTGTGCGGGCCGGGTTGGTGTCCAAGTGTCCCTTGGGCTAGTTACCTTCCTTAGCTTGGTCATAACTGAGACTCAAGCTGCTGGTGTGCAAAAGCAAGCAGAGACCTCTAGGGATGAGGGGTCAGCTCCAAGGGAAAGGACCAGTGGTGTATACAGTTGGTCCAAATCGCATCCTAGATCTAGGGCCCCTTTCTTATTGGGGACGTTTGGGAGGGCGCCCTGCGGTCAGCAGGCCCGGTGGAAGTGGGTGGCAGGCAGAGCGGACGAGCAGTCACAGAGAAGCCAGGCTTAGGGGCCGCACACAGTCTGCCTGGGAGCTCCGCCGGCTACCTGCCGCCCCAGGGCTCTGTCCCCTCCTTAGAGGTGGGGTGGATCTGGAGTCCAGATGTGGGGGTGGAGTGTAAGGGATACTTAAGGGAAAAGCCAGGTGACCAACAGGAACTTTGATTTGTTTTTTTTGTTGCTTTGTTTTGTTTTAACAGCCTATAGCTCCAAGGGGGAATCTACTTACTCAAGTGTCGGTGGAGCCACAGAAAGCAGGACCATGACTAGAATTTAATCAGGTGTCTAGTGAGGACAGAGCAAGGTAGAATGTTCTGGAAGATTTACATGAGGAAGAGAAGGATACCTCAAGGCAATGTAGTGCCAGTCAGGGCATCCTGTTCCAGTGGGGCTGCTGTGGCCAAGAGAGGGCTAGTCAGACACTTAGGAAATGAATTGAGGAACTTCTGTTCAGATCTCCCCAGCATGTCACCGCCACCTGCTCAACGGAGACCTCAGCCTCCTGCAGAGTTCCTATCATGTATTTCTGGAGGCCCCTAAGGGTGTCCCGCATTTGCTTATGCAGACTTCCCCTGAACATGCCGGTGATTCATGGGGGACCCCGGTTTCCTCCTGGATATTGCCAGCCCTGCTGCTGCCCCAGCCAGCACACCCATGAGACTTTGGGGGTTCTTCATGGGGTCTTGCGCTGTTTCAGGTTTGGGCAGAGCTGTGCCTTCCCTTGCTGGTGTGGCACCTGTCACACAGCTCTGCTTTGAGCCCCATGTCCCCTCCTACTCCGCAGGGCCCCTCCCTCGAGGCTTTTCCCTCCAGGCAAACCCCTACCAAAAAAGGCTCTGGGATTCCAGTGCAGACCTGACTCCCACTCAGTTCAGACCAGAATCTCTTCCTCAGAAGCAAAGTTCAGAAATGAGGACAAAATCAACAAGTTGCCAGTCACCTTCTCCTCTTTTGTGAACAGAACTATTTTTGCAAGATGTCTTACTTAATATTTCTCAGAGGAGAAAGAATACCCCACGAAAGTTTTTAGATTCTGTATCTGACAGATCCGGCCACTTTTCTTATTCTCCACTTCCTCCTGACAGGAAGTGACGATAGTAAGATGAGAAGAGAGGAAACCCGCAGTGAAAATGAAGCAGGTGAAATATTTGTACAAGAGATGACAGCTGTGGTCTACGCATTTACGCAGAATTTTACTGGCATAATCCCTTATCCCAGCATTTATTAAATACGGTAATCTCTCCTAGCTGGTCATCTGTCTGGCAAAACACATAGGATCGGTGACGGTAGAATGAGCATTTCTAACACGTTCTGTTCTGGCAATTTCCATGTTGCATTGTATTCATACAGTTCCCACCCCTGCACTGTGAGTTTTGGCCAGCCATTGGGACTTTAACTTTCTACTCTGTTTGAGGAATAAAATATAGCAGCCACTCAATAAACATATGATGAATGAATGATAAAAAGAACGAAAACCCAGGAACAACATACCGACATCATGTTTTCTCCAGATATAACTGACATCCATTTCTCTGCAGACCAGAAAGAGACCCCATTTGGTCACATTTTGCAGATGGGTGACCAGAACCCTTTACTATCAGTCATGATGGTTTCTTACTGAGGAGAAACAGAGTAGAGGGTGGGGACAGCTCCTCAGGAGCAGGAATTGGATTATAGCAAGTTGGATTATGAGTAAACTGCTGGTTTAAAAATAGTGTTTTTGAGACTAGTGTTCACATGGAGAAAGGAAGAAAGGAAAGAGGAAAAAAAAGTACCTTTGAAGAAGATTGGTTGTATCCTATGTAAAATATATTTTAATACTCTGAGCTCCCAGGATCAGAAAACTGTTAGAAGTATGCAAATTGTTCATGATTACCTAAGCAACCCTTTCCTTGATTGGAAGAGCAGAAATCACAGGGCTGAAGAGAAATTCAAGGAGTCAAATTATAAGGTGTTTGTGTGTATGTTTGTTTGCCACAGGTGAGGAACAAGGGAAAATTGTGAAGGAAGGTAACATGAAAGGAATAAAAAAGCTATCTGTACAGGGAGGGCAGAGAAGCCTTAGCTGTCTTGAACGTGGGCTTTCCAAACCACTATGTACCTACGCCATGCCATTTAGAGTCACAGGAATACTGGATCCCTGACATGGCTGCCAACATCCTTTTCTAGCAGCAGCTTCTTCCCTCATGTGCCTGGCTATAGGACAGCTTCCACACTGGTCCAGTGGGACTCTGTCCCCAGACCTAAGTGATTGCTCCAGGAGTAGGCACCTTGTAAAGCTGGGCCAGTAGGCCTTTTCTCCATAATGTTTGGATGGAAGACAAAAAAGAGCTTAGGCTGCGAATGACATATCTAGGAGCCATCTCTGACCACATTTCAATGAATGTGGTGAGCAGAGAAGGAGAAGGAAACGGCAGAACAGAGATAGGACATGGAGAGAAGAACTAGTGTGGTTGAATCCTCGGTTCCATTCTATTCTCGGACCAGCTACACTCCTCCCTTCCCACACAGTTCAGTTGTCCACTCCTTGCTCAGATTTCCTAAGCAAGTGTAACCCCCTGTTGTTTAAGTTGGTTTCACGTGGGTTTCCATTATTTGAGATCAAATGAGTTCTAAGGCATATAATTACAGACTTAGGGCATTGGAAGAGGGCAGGAAGGAAGACGGTGACGGGCCAAAGTCATCAGCTTCTTTTCCAGAGAACTCTGGAGCACCAGAGAGTTGAGGCTGCAGGGCCCCTTGAGTTCCAGATGTTTCTGTTCTGATTCTGGTTCTGAATGGTTCTTTTCTTCTTAGCTAGAGTACCTAAAACTTAATGTATCTCAAGTTGTGACTCCTTCATCCTAGCGACCGTGAATGTGAACACTTCCCATGGGTGCAGCACAATGCTATCTGTGATGCTTATGGTCAGAAGATATAAAAATGACTTTTTAAATGAGCTCTTGTCCTCAAGGAGCTCACAATCTGATAAGAGGGTCAGTGAACATAGATATCTGCAATTTACTATGAGAAATGTCTTAGATGACGGATGGCACCACCATGATTTCAAAGAAGAGTAATGCCTCTCTTGCCCTAAATGATCAAGAAGTGTTTACAAGTCATAGTTCAGCTAACAGGTAAGAGTTAGCTATGGAATGGGCCAAGATATTCCAGGCAGAGTAGGCCACATGCACAAAGACAGGAAGAGAGAGAAATGAAAATAATTTAGTGTGCCCAGCATACAGGAAGCATGGCGGAGTGGGGGGAAATGAAGCTGGAGGGTTCGGGAGGAGCTAGATCTTAAAGGCCTTGCATTTCCTTATACACATGTGGACTTTTCTGGTAGAACATGTAGGGAGTCGTGCTAATTCAGCTGTTTTCAAATTTGGAAGTGATTATCTGTCTTGAGACTCTATTGGCTCTGGCTAAAGCTGGAGGTAGGGAAGGATGGAGAAGCACATCTCAATAGCTTATCTGAATGGAGGAGATGAGTCTGAGCTGAGACAGTGGCCAGGGCCTTATGGGAGAAGCTGACCAATGGGAAGGATATTTGGGAGTTGAAATCCACAGGAATGGTGGAGCCCGTTGAAGGAGTGAGCATGGAGATGAAGGAATCCAATATAACTCCCAAGTCCTGAGTGGTATGACTGAGAGGACGAGAGGGCTGACCTTGAGGTAAGGGGTTAAATATGGGGAGCAGTGCTTTGGTGGAGATTATTTGGTTACTTTTGGTCCTCTTGAGTTTTAGGTGGGCTGCCTGGGAATGCCGGCCCAAGAGCTCATGAGAGACAGGCCCGGATTCGAGTATACTGTTGGCAGTTGGCGCTCTGGTCAGAACTGAGATGCCCAGGGTGTGTCTGGAACAGGAGAAGGGGAAGGCGAAGAAAGAATGAACTCCAGGAAAGGCTTAAAGGGATGGAAGAGAAAACGAGTGAGTTGAAGGAATTAAGAAGGGTGACCCAGAAGGTCCAGGTAGAGGAGCAGAGGCTGGGGCATGAAAGCATGGAAGGTCCATCTTACACGAGCAAGATTAGAGAGTGCAGTCAGGTGACCTGCCAAGACCACATGGATTTGGCCAGTCCGAAGCCTTCAGTAGCAGGTTCAAGGACAGGAACTACTTTGGTGAATCATATTTCTTCTCCTTTCCCCCTTGTTTTGCCTTCACAAATATTTATTCCACAAATGTTAGTAATTAGAGAATACTTGATATAATGGATATATACAGAGGGTTGATGTGTTAGGGAGCAAACAAAATGTCCTAACTCTGGCACCTAGACCTGGGTCTTCATGGCTACATGTTTGGTGATGTTGGTTTGGAATAATGTTGTGGGGAAGTTTCACTTTCCAGTCACTTACCTGTTTGTATGTTCCCTTCCCCTCTAGCTCATTTAAAGGGTGGTAGGGCAGGTGAGCCCTCTCTGAGAAGCAGGAATCATACAGGAATGAGGCTTTGAGATTAGTCTCCCATACTGTGGTGGCCCACTTAAGATAAGCCTCATTAAATGCACTTCAGAGGAGATAGCCCAGTGTATTGAACTTAAGAAAGGACATGGCATGCCAATTAAGACCTGAAAATATGAATGGAATTTGGAATTTCAACGATACTTTGATCAGCACTTCTTAAAATGGTATAGGGGGTGGGGGGAAAAGACTCCTTAAGGTGACGTATACTTTCCTTCGGCTCTACACAGCCTCCTGCTTCAAAGGAGGAAGCCACCCCTGGGGGACAGAAGTGCAACCCAGTACCAAAAAAAAAAAAAAAAAAAAAAAAAAATTAGACTTGACCTCCACTCACCTCTCAAAGCAAAAACAGCCTCCCCAAAATGAGAGAAATAAAGCTAGGAAAAGAAGGTGTGAGGCATATATCATAAGGTAAACAGGAGTAGATTTTGATTATATTTAGAATGTTGTTTTTTTTTTTTAACCTAGATTGAATCAAGGAATACCTGTACGTTGAACTTCTTCGTTGCAGGATTCCTACTGCCAGAAAGTCTATTTAAATATGAATCCCAAATAATGTGATATCACATCTGATACAGGAGTATATCTGGCAATATTAAACAGATCAAATTCTTGGGGAGACTAGTCTGAATTGAAGCTATTCTTGGCATAAAGTAAAGGAGATCAATACAGATATTCAAGATGGAAAAATCCTAATAGTTAATAGAAAACCAAACTCAAGGTCCCTCCAACCTTCAGAGCAGAGCTGTTTCAAGTGCTTCTCAGAAAACAAACGTGTCGGGGCACCTGGGTGGCTCAGTGGGTTAAAGCCTCTGCCTCCGGCTCAGGTCATGATCTCAGGGTCCTGGTTTTGAGCCCCACATTGGGCTCTCGGCTCAGCAGAGAGCCTGCTTCCCCCTCTCTCTCTGCCTCCTGCTCTGCCGACTTGTGATCTCTCTCTCTGTCAAATAAATAAATAAAATCTTAAAAAAAAAAAAAAGAAAAGAAAAGAAAACAAATGTGTCTTAGAGATTTTAGCCAGGGGCCCTTCCACATCTTCATGTCCTGGGGGGCATCCTCCCTCCCTTCCTTCCTTCTTTAAATCATGTAATAACTCGTGTCCCACCTATCCTGTCCCTCAGACAGCTTTGCTCGGCCAATGGCCGGACCAGGTGGAGATTGAAATTCGATCCTATAACATATGACCAACTTTATACATTGTAGTCACACCGTTTAATTACTTTAAATAGTACTTCTAGCTAGGTTTCCTGCTAAGAGTACTACCAGGAGGATTTTTGTTCTTCTAGCTCATGCTGTAATACGAAAATGGCAAGACAGCTATTGTACTCCTAATTGCAAATTTGTTTAATTGAAATTACATTCAGTCATTCTGACATACTTTCAAGCAACTGTGAAAAATAGCTACTATGATCTGTTGATATGCTGCTTTGAGTGGCTAATAATTTTAGTTGGATGGTGTTTTTAGTTCCTTATTATCGGTAAACATGAAAAATAAAGTTAGAATAAAACAGCAGCAATAATTGCAAAACTTTATATCTGTGTGTAAGTTGGGCCTTGGCATTATGTTTTAAAAACCAGCTTCCCACCCCCCCCCCAAGAAAAATAAAGAAATTCTGTTGAAATATCTGCTGGGTATATTCTGTGGAAAATAGATCTATACAATCCATAGCGGATGTGAGGAGATCTCCTCTGTTGCACTTTACCCATGAACCCAAAGTCTCAGATTCAAGGATGTCTGACAAATCTGTTTTAAATTGGTGTCCGTGTAGATGGTGTCCCCTTGGAAGGGCTACCCTAAACTTAAATTTTCTGTTGGCTTTGTTTTTTTAATGAGGTGAAATTCACATGACAAAATGAGGCATGTTTGAGTAAGCAATTCAGTGGCATTTAGCACATTCACAGTATTGTGTGACCACCACATCTATCTGGTTATCTAGATCCAAGACATTTTCATCACCCCAAAGAAACCCCACACCCATTGCAGGGCTGCTTCCTATTCCCCATCCTTCTGTCCCCCAGCCCAGGCTGCCACCAATCTGCATTCCGCCTACGTCATAGAAAAGGAACTCACACCGTATATGATCCATTGTGTGTGTCTGACCTCTTTCACTTAGCATGTTTGTGAGGTTCTTCTACCGTTCAGCATGTAGTAATCTTCATTCCTTTTTATGGCTGAATAATTTTCTATTCTACATATAAACCACAGTTTACCCATTCCTCCCTCAGTGGACATTTGGGTTGTTTCCGTATTTTGGCTACTGTGAATAACGCTGGTAGGAACACGTACGCAGAAGTGTTATTTGAGTCCCTGTTCTCCATTGTTTTGGGAATATACCTAGGAGTAGAGTCACTGAGTCATTTGGTGATTCTGTGTAACTTTTTGAGGAACCGCCGACTGATGGCTATGGTGGTAAATCACTTTACGTTCCCACCAGCCATATACACAGGTTTCAATTTGCATCCTCTCCAACACTTGTTTCTCCCTCCCTTTATCCATCCATCCTTCCATCCATCCTTCCTTCCAACCTTCCTTCCTCCCTCCCCCCTCCCTCCCTTTATCCATCCATCCTTCCATCTAGTCATCCATCCATTTGGTTTCAATTTATATTTCCTTAAAGACTAAATGATTTTTTCATCTGCTTGTTGGCCATCTGTAAATCTTAGGAGAAATGTCTATTCAAATCCTTTGCCATCTTTTTAATTGGGTTGTTTCTCCCCCTTTTTTGGAGTTGTAAGGGTTCTTTATATGTTCTGGATACTGAATGCCAAACTTTTTATTGCTTCTTAATCTCTTGAAAGTTAAAAATTATTTCCTTCTTTCTCCTTCCTTCTTTCCTTTCTTCCTCCTCCTCCTTTTCTTTCTTACATGCTGAAAATATTAAATTTGGGTGTTAGATATAATGGCTCTTTAAGAAAAGAAAGGTATAAGGAAGATATTTAAATTTCTTGTAATTCAACAACCCACAGGTAAGCACTGTTTTCATTTTTATACCCTTTTTCCATTCCTTTTTTTTTTCAATATATAAGATAAGCATGCATACATATATATTCAGAGAATTCTGCTTTTGTTGCAAACCATTAATTTTTTAATGCTTTGATGTGGAGAAGGTATATTTATTTACATATAATTAGCAGAGCACTTTGTTGTTTTAATGACTAGTGAGATAGAATCTGTCATGAATTTGTTTATTATTTCAAATACCTTGCTTAAGTGTTCAAGTGCTGTGTTCACTTTTTCTGTTGGGGTTTTATAAACAATAAAACATCTCAGATCAACTTGGTATAAGCTATTTATATCCCCAGAATACTAGTCCATTTTCTCTCTTGGTTGTTATGAAGCTTTTTTCAGACCGTATCTGCCTTTTGTTATTCTGTGTGGTGTTTGGGACAGAGGGATATTTTATCTTCTTTCATATTGTCATGTCTAACATTTTTTTCATTGATTCCTTCAATTGTTTTTCCATGTAAGAAGTCCTTGTCTATCCCGTAAAGGATTATGTAAATATTTGCTTACATTTTCTCTTAAGTTGTTTATTATTTAAATTGTATTCCTGGCTCTGTCTAGAACTTACCATGGTGTTGTGAGATGAGAGGCCCACACTTTCATTTTCCTAAACAGCTAACTATCTTTCCTGATACCATTCATAAGATTAATAATTTGCAATAAATGAATCTGTTACCAAAGGCATGAAACCAATTGTCTTACTCAGTTTTTTTAAAAGACACTTAAACACAGGCTTTTATATGAACTGGGTCATCTGTGCCTTGGTTTACATGAATTCCTATTCTTACCAAATGAGAAGCCACCATCTCATGTCAGACCAGAGTAGCCACGTGGCAACGCTTAGTCCCTCTTCTGGAGGCTATGTTATACTCCGTGGGTATGGGGAAGCAAAGCTTACTCGTGTCCTTTGTCCTGGGTAAATGTTTTTACGTCAGATTGATGAGGTTCCTGAGATTGGGGCGTGGTTTCTGTGGTTCAGTTGACCTGCAGGGCTATACAATGTAGTTGTTGCCACATTCTGTCTTATTCCATATTATGTCCCAGAAGGAATGGAAGGTCATTGCTCAGGGCTGGGAAGCCTTCGTGGGCCAGTGGCTATAGCTTGGGCTTTGGAGGTTGCCCTCAGATTAGTTCTTTTCTTTGTTGGCCTGTGGGACTTTGAGCAACTTGCTTTATCTTTCTAAACCTCAGTTTCTTTATCTTTAAAATGGGTCTAACATTAGGAACTACTTTAAAAGATTATTTTGCAGTGCCTGGTGCATAAGTATATAGTAAATATTGTTGATGGTGGTGATAATACCCTAGCGGTGAATTTCTTCTGGGAGAAACTAATAGTAATTAAATGCAAGCATTAAATACACACCAAGAACAGCAAAGCATCTAGGTTAAAAAGCTTAGTGAGTTGTACTTACTGTAGTTAAGCTCATACTCAAAATAAGCATCCAGTTTCTCAACGAAAGTTTATTCCATACAATAAAATTGCTTTCTCAAGGTCTTATTTTGGATATGAAGAGGGAACAATAAGGTTGAGGATATGACAAGGGAAGAAAAGCATAGGGAGGTTAAGATGTAATAAATTGGTGGGGGGCAGTGTGAGCACTGTAGGACATAGGTAGCACATCGCTGCTGGTAGAAAAGTACAACAGAGAAAATGAGAAGGATGTCCCCATGGTAGGAAATGACAGAATTGGGCTACGTAGCCAGCATGTCTGTTCGCAGGGCGGGATTTGATGAGACAGACGTCCGCTCTCGACAGGCCCTGCGTCTCGACGTCTCAGGGTTTTGAGTCAGGCCTGAAGTCTACACCAGGTAGTCTAAATAACAGAGGGATCTTGCACAAGGTAGACCGTACCCTGTATTCTGATTCAGAATTCGGCGAGCGGTTCATGCACTGATGTAACTGAACACCAGCTAGTTACTGTCCGTGTTCATCAGACAAGGGATATCAACCATTTTTAGGAGATACCACCATTTTGCCATCATCTGTTGGTGCTTCTAGGTCTATTTCATGGCAAAATAATTTTCAAAGCACATCAACTACTAGACATCTCTTTTTAGATAATGTAGTTAATTTATAAAAAGCGATTACATTTCTTTTTGAGTTTTAAAGACATGTGATTGGTGTGTTTGTTTTTGTTTGTTTGTTTTCATCAGCATTTCTGTTCGGAGATATCTAATGAGCATTCCAAAATTCAAAGTCATATATAAATTATACTGGGTGTAGCTCCGAAAATGGCAACAGTTATATGGAAGACTAAAAGTAAAAATCTCTAGGGCGCCTGGGTGGCCCAGTCAGCTAAGCATGCAGCTCTTGGTTTCAGCTCATGATCTCAAGGTCGTGAGATCAAATCCCATGTCAGGATGGTGATATTGAGGACTATATTGGTGATATTGGACTATATATTGCAGGACACCCTGCACTGGGTGTGGAGCCCACTTAAAAATTAAAAACAAAACAAAGTTGCAGACATTAGTACACTTCCCCCCAAATACTTCAGTGTGCATATCATTAACTTTATCATGTGAATATGTATACTTCACATGAGAGGCATACTTTAGCATGCCCATCATTAAATACAAAGAAATGTAAATATCTAAACTATACTGTTCTCGGGCACCAGGGTGGCTCAGACAGTTGAGCGTCCACCTCTATCAGGTCATGATCTCAGGGTTGTGAGATCGAGCCCCAGGTCACACTCTGCACTGGGTATGGAGCCTGCTTGGGATTCTCTCTCTCCCTCTCCCTTTGCCTCTTTCCTCCACCTACCCACTTTCTTGGGAAAAAAAAATTTTTTTTTAAATAATATAAATAAATAGGTAGAAATAAAAATGTCTATGAGCCTCTCCTCTCTCCCAATCCAGAGCAGTGGGCCCTAGCAGCCATGTTGTGTAGGTGGCTTCCTCTCTACACCCTAGCCCCTCGTCTCAGCTGATTGGAGCCAGACAGATGCTTGACCCACTACGAGAATTTACAGTTGGGGATGACAGGGATTCAGTCATTCTTTTGACAGAACTATCTTCCACATTGTCTGTTTGCCTTGAGAAGCAAAGAGGCACAGAACGGCAGTCTACAGAGAAGAGAGCCAGGCAGATATACAGACGGAAGTGGAGACAGGAGGCCAAGATGGAGTCTAGAGGTCAGTCAGGTCCCTTATTCCTGTGGTTTCCTGTGGCCGTAAGGCCTGCCTCTCCCTGGCCATCTGGCTCCTGAAACAAATTCCCCATCCCTGAGGAGCCAGCAGGACTCTGGGAGTAGATTTCCTTTTCTTGCCCCAGAGCCCAACAGAGGTACCCAGGAAGTCCAGCGGTTTCCTGTTTCTGTCCCTTGAGAGCCTCTTTGTTAGCCTAAGTGCCAGAGTACTTTCTCTGAACTTTGCTGCCTAAGTGTCTCCTTCAATCTGTGAGTTACACTTTCTGACCCACTGCGTTGGCACAAGAAGCTCCCATGTCAGAGAGAGCCGAGAGTGCCTCCCAAATCAAGAAGAGCCATGCCAGGCACCAGATGGCAAGGAGATTTTCATAGAACATATCAATAAGAAGTGAAGCCTCTTTACGAATACTTTCCATAAACCCTCTCGGCTAAAGCGAGCTTCAGTCAAGTGTACGGGGGGACAGATAGACACATGCAACCCTCCATCCCGGCACACAGTGGCCCAAGACACTCCCAGGAGTATGGCAAACTCACAGAGGAAGGAGAAGAATCCAGAACAGAAGGAGGAGCATCAGATGGTCGGGTCAGACTAAGCTGTTCCTGATGAGGAGGACTAGGAAGGTACCAGTGTCCCCAGGCTTGACATATCCCATCCGGTCAGTTGTTTGATGGTGTCTGAACACAAACTAGTTGAGGGCAGTGTCCAGTGGCTCCAGCCCAGCACTGTCTTTACTCAACTGACCTCATTACACCTTCTCTACCCACCTTGGGACGAGCAGTGTTGTGGGCTCCCTTTCAGATTCAGACACCAGACAGCAGGGGTAGAGCATCTCACCCAAGGAGACACAGCCTCTAAATTACAGAGCCAGCATTCCACCCCAGCAGCCTGAGCCCAGGACTTGTTCCTACCAGACCGCCATATTGCTTCTAGCGTATGGCTTTAAATCGCTTTCCGGCTTCTTTGGTGTCTTTCTAGACACCCAACATGAAGGCTTCCACATTACCTTGCTAGGACTGCTCTAATAAATACCACAGACGGGGTGTTTTAAATAACAGAATTTTATTCTCTTACCACTCCGGAGGCTAGAAGTTCAAGATCAAGGTGTCAGCAGGGTTGGCTCCTTCTCTGGCCTCTCTCCTTGGCTTGTGTGTCCTCACAGGGTCTTCCTTCTGTGTGTGTCTGGTCCTAATCTCCTCCTCTTATAAGGCACCAGTCAGATTAGGGCCCACCCCATGACCTCATTTTACCTTAATCACCTCCATAAAGACCCTATCTCTAAATAAGGCTATATTGTGAGGTGCTGGAAGTTAGGACTTCAACAGATGAATTTGGGGGGACAAATTCAGCTCAACAGCTCCTTATAGGAATTTTATGGATAGCTCTTGATTTTGGTCCCAGTCTGATATCTAAGGTGGGCCATGATAACAAGGAGTGCCCTTTGGAGCATTGACTTCTGCCTGGGGATGCTGCAGCATATACAGGGAGAGGGTCCTGTGTGGTCACTCTCCGAGGCCATAGTCTAGCACAGGACTGGAAGAGAATCATACACTTTGCTTTTGGGGGTTATAATGAAAAGAGCTAGTTCAGGGACTGAAGCTTGCTGCAAAAATATACCACTGGTAAGGGAGACATGACCCCAACCCAGTCTTCCCAGACCAGGCGTCCCTGAGAACTGACCGCTCTCGGGATGGGTACTTTACTAGCTGGCACCCAGGAGGCTCGTTTCAGGGCTAGACCATGATGGTGCCTCTCTCACTGGTTCCTCATGATTCTCTTTCTCTTGTGGCATATCTGACTTTCTAGGGGAGAGAGGATCTGATTGGTCTGTTGAGTCACTGCCATGATTGTGGAGGGTGGTCGTTGGGGGGGCCTCTGCTGGGTAGAGCTCAAGCCACTAGTTGCTGCATGGCCAACCCCCATCCTTGGTCCAGTCTTCAGAGGCCTGCTCATGGGGCCCCAGCACATACACTTATGGGGCAGCAAGGGTGGTAGGCATCATGCCACGCATAACTGGCAGCCAAGCCCACAGCAAGATAAAATCTACTTCTCAAGAGCATGTGCAATTAGGTCTATTGACACAGAAGAAAGAGACCGCCATTCTAAGGCCAGCCTCTCTGTCTGGACAGGTCACCCAGGCTCTTTGAGCCACTGGTTTCATCATCTAAAAAACTGATGGAATAACCCTCCCTTAAAAGCAGCATTCTGAGTCAAAAAGGAGTTGAAGTTCTTTAAAGTACATCCAAATAGTTTAAAGCAAGGTGATTGAATTTTTAATTTTAACACGTGTTTCTTCAGCCTTCGGTCCCAGTGCCTGTTACTGTACCTTTGGACCTCCCGTCCTGTCGTGGGAGTTATTTCATCAGAAGCCAGACTGGTGGCCTCGGTGATTATTTGAAATTTGCATGTGAAATGTTATACTGTTTATTCCCTGCACTTAAAGAACTTCTAAAGATTTGCACTCATCCGGGAATCATGTCAGACATATTTGGAATATTTGGAGGAATTTTCAGGAATGAGAAGTAGCTGCTGCTTGCTTAAATAAGGTTCCCACTTAAGTGGGCCATTTGCATAGATAGCCTGTAGGGAACCGTCGTGCCTGGGAAAGGCCACATTTTGTGAACTGGGGAATCAGACCGATCTTCCTCTCTTCTTTAATCAGCGTTTGTCTCTCTCTTTGCAAATGGGTCTGTGAAAACAGAGCCAGTGAGGGCTCTCTCTGGAGGTGTAGGGCCTAAGGATGGTACACGAGGTCCTTGGAACATTTCACTGACTGGCAGGTAAGGGTGCCTTCAGAGCCAGTCTGTCACTCCCCATTAGAGATGTGGCCTGTTCCCTTCCGTGGGGGGATCTGCTGCCTGTCTGCTGCTTCAGGTCCTGGGCGGCTGGCTAGAACACGGGGTTCTTTGAAGGGTCACCTGTTTTCCTCCCCTTGCTTCAGAGCTGTAGTGCCCAAGGGTCCCATACTTTCCCGAAGGTACTCTGTCTCTCTAATAAACTCCCAATTCAAGTGGTGGGTTTCTGAATAATTTTGTTTTAATCATGCCCCATTTGCTAATAATCTGCTTCACTCTAGGACTCTTTAACTTTTTTGTGAGGGTGTGCCTTTGAGGTCTCTTTTTCCTGTAGCCTTCTGAGGGTAATTTTTTTTCTTTGCTTTGCTTTGCTTTGCTTTCTTTTTTCTTTTCTTTTCTTTCCTTTCCTTTTCTTTTTCTTTCTTTCTTCCTTCCTTCCTTCCTTCCTTCCTTTCTTTCTTTTTTTCTTTCTTTCTTAATTTCCTTAAGATTTTTACTTATTTATTTGAAGAGAGAGAGCATGAGTGGGGTGAGGGACAGAGGAAGAAGCAGACTCCTTGCTGAGCAGGGAGCCTGGAGCGGGGCTTGATCCCAGGACCCCAGGATCATGACCTGAGCCAAAGGCAGACACTTAATGGACTAAGCTGCCCAGGCGCCCTGTGGGTACTTTTCTTAGGGAGTATGTGTGCGCATACGTGTGTTATCATGCACCAGCTCCGTATGACAGACTATATTATGTACTGATACGGGGGGAGGACTGAGGCTCAGAGAGTCTGATTCACTGGCCTGAGCTCGCACAGCTCTTGGGTAGTCATGGCAGGCCTTAAAGGGGTCTCAGCAGCTCAGACTCTGCTTCACATGCGGAACAGCCAAATTAAACCTGACAGTTGGCCATGCCTCCTCCTTGGAGCACCAGAATTGTACATTCCCAGGTTAGTGTAGCAGAATTGAGGTCTGACCTGCTCACATAAGGAACAGCAGAGGTTTCGTGCCGAAGTTGCCAACGGCCCAGGTTTTACGACGAAGCCCCCGCTGCCCTGCTCCTGGTGCAGGCTGGAGACAGGCCAGCTTCTCTTCCTGTTGGGAGGAGTGCTAGGAGGGGAGGGAACAGCTGTTTTGGAAGATTGTCCTTATTTTCAAAACACCATTCATTTCCCTTGGGGCTCTTCTTACTCACAGTGGTGTGTCATCCCAGAATCACAGAGAGGGGAGGCCGACCAGCTGATGCTGTTCAGCAGGCTTCTCGCCTGCTGCACTCACTGTCCATTGTATTCTGTGTGTCAACAGTTCTAAGGACAGCACACTCCCAGGCTGCATGCCCTCGATGCCAAAGGCCGGTGACGAAAGTCGGGATTAATGTTAGCCCCGGGGAACTCACTCAGAACACGCTTGCTTATCCAAAATGGTTATCCGTGAGTGACTACACGTACTGAGCGTGGGTTACCAGGTATCAAAGAGTTCAAGTCCAGAGGCCACCAGGCAACCTGAACAGTAAACTCAAGGCTCCCTTGGTCAGGAAACCTCTCACGACACCCCTTCCTCCAGGGATAGCTGTTCATATTGGTGGCCACTCTGCCTACATGTACATCCATCAAAAAGCCACTAACATTTTATTGTACTTTGTGTTTTCATGTGTTTACCACGAGACTGTAAACTCGAGGGTAGGAATGTTGTCTTACTGATCGATTACCCTCAGTACTTACCAATCATTAGATTGGATGGTTAGTAAATATTCGTTGAATGAATAAAATCTTCTTAGCCATGGACTTACAGGAGTCCCCCCTTATCCACAGGGGGAATGTTCCAGGACCCCCAGGGAATGCCTGAAACCATGGATAATACCAAACCCTATATATACTCTGGTTTTCCTATATGTGCACACCTGTGATAAAGCTTCATGAATGAGGTACAGAATGAGAGTAGCAACAATAAACAAGTAGAAAAATTATAATAATATTCTGTAATAAAAGTTCTGTCTTCGTCTCTCAAAACACCTTACCGTACTGCATTCACCCTTGTCATGATGTGGCATGACAGAATGCACACACAACGAGACAATGTGTGGTGAGTGACATGGGTGCTGTGACACAGTGTTAGGCTACGATTGACTTGCCAAGGATACACCAGAAGGGGGACTGTCTGCTTCCAACCCCAGCTAAGCACAGATAACTGGGACCACGGAAAGCAAAACTGCAGACAGGGCGTGGGGACGACTGTATGCCAATCTACATACGTGCCCATGTATGTGGACGTGTGTGTGTATGGACTCTAACACATCCACAGGTAACGTGTCCTATATATATATATATATATGAGAAGCAGTAGTTTCCCATTTTCGGGGGACAAGTTCATTACTGCGGAGAACTATAAATGTACAACAGTAGAGGCTTACGCATGAGCTGTGCTGATCCAAGACAATCCAACTATATTGCTCTTGGTAATATTCTCAATCCCAGATATGTCTTTTTTTTTTAAGTCACTTGACCATTGTTTAAGCTTTCCGATCGTGTGCATTAAAGGCTAATGATGGTTTACTCTGAGATAGAACTTAGGCTGAAAAAAATAAAACTCTTAATTTTAAACCCTTTTGGAATATCTCAAGTTATTCCTTCCCCTTTAAAACAGTAATTGAGAGCTGATATTCCGGCATTTCCTGTCTCTGCCCCGCGTGTATAATCTAACCCAGTACCTCAGGAAGAAGAATGGAAGGTTTTTTTAAATGTCAAAAAATAAAAATAGAACTTCCTCCTGTGCCTCTCACTCCAGCTTCTGTGGCAGACCTCGGATGCCTGCTTTCTAGGATTAGATAAGAAAGTAATTTACACAGCTGTAAACAACTCAAAAGAAGGGCGGATTTGGAACACACGGTGCCATGTCAGTGCTCATGATTGGAGTCCATGGGGCCAGTAGGGCTGGCACAGAAGGATGGGGGCTGTGGGGGAGCTCACGGGGCGCAGCAAACCTTCCACAGCCCAGCGCTGGCTTTCCGAGCTCCCTCTGGGTCCTCCTGACACTCCAGCACCACGGCCTTGTAGACCCAGTGCGCCTCCCCTGGCCCCGGCTGGGCCCAACCCCACCACGCTCACCATCGCACCATAAACATGGCCCCCATCCCCAGAGAGATGGGACAGAAGGGAATGAAAAGCTTGGAACATGAGATTCAGGAAGAAGCTTGATTGGCAGCTTTTTAAAGAAAGAGTTCTTTCAGATGAAGGAAATAAATTGTTCCACTCTAAGAAAAACTCTTACCTCCCTTATGATCTGGCTTCACACACATAACACGCACACAAATTTTCTTCCTGGAAGAGGGAGCAAATGGATGTGGGTGAGACGAGGAGCTGAAATAATCCAGCTTTGATCAAAACTCCTTGTTATAGTGTTCCCTCTGAAAATGATTTCTAATCAATGAGTGCTACCACAGAGCACCGAGGAGTAATTACCTTACATGTGTTTCACTCTGAGCTGTGATTAGAAACAAGATGTGAGATCAGAGGGGCATAAGACGAATAGAGGAAGGGAAAATCTCACATAGGAGCTGAAATGCACAGGCTGTGGGATATTTAAGGCACATGGAGGCTTGATGCAGGTAGAGATGCCCACATTCGTTCTTCTGGGTGACGTTTCCCGGCTACGCTGAGGATAGCAGCGGGTAACCTGTTGTGGTAACTTGGCACGTGCTGCCCTTACCTACAAAGACAAGGCGACCAGCTGGCTCCTGCTGAAGTGTGAGCCTTAGTTCCCAGGTGTTCTGCTGCAGGATTTGGGCACCTGCACCTGCACGTTTCCCCGTGGTTAGGAGCCCGTTTTCAGCATGGCCTGCTTGGCACAGTCTGCACCTGAGCAGTCGTGGAACCTGGGCTTTATTAGTCCAGCTCAAGGTGCAAGGGCCTGGAAAAGGGAATCAGACACTCGGAATAGTTCTACCAGTGAAAGAAAAGCTTAGAGGAGGCTAGCGTCAAGTGCCTGGTAGTATCACTGAGAAGCTGAAGACCCCTTGGTGTGTCGAGAAGAGGTCTTTGGCCCAAAGTGTTTGCTGGGCATAAACTGAACCCATGATGAAGGGTTTCTGAACTCTTAAGAATATATGGTGAACATATAATGAAAACACCCGCACACTGAGAAGCAGGAACGTTCATTCTGGTGACCATCCTGCCATAGGGCAGCGCTCAGGGGGAGAAGGTTCCTTATGTTTGTCAGTAAGACGGGATCCCTCCACAACGCGATCACCAGTTAGCCACAACACGGCCACCATTGGGCCTGCTCCTTCCTTTCCTTGACAGGTGCCCGTTGTGTGCACTGATTCCTTTTAACCCTGATCTTCAAATAGCTGAAAGAATGTCAGCATTTCTACACATGTGATCTTTAAAAGCCTCTCAGCATGCTTAGCATGTGATTTCCTTAAAAGCATCCTTAGGTGATACCCTCCCCAGAGAAAAGCTTGGAGGGCCAAGGTTTGATCTACCAGTTTTAAACTCATTATCAGTGGTTCGTTTTATCTTATGATGTTCCTAAGGTTTCACCCTGCATTCCTCATCCCAGTAGATAATACTATAGTTTTTTAAAAATTCTTATCCTTTGCAAAAGGACTGAGAGAAGCTCGAATAAGTGGCAGGTTGACTGTAGTGTCATTCTCTGCATATGTTTACAAATGGGAAGAGCTCCAGGATGATCAAGGGCTCACCTTAATGTAGACCAAGTGAACTTGCATTGACCCAGATCTTAACGATTTCTGAAGAAAGTGACGTGAGGCACAAAAGGAGACCTTACCAAATACCTTTGCTTTAAACACTTCACTAGTTGCCTTGGGCAAGACATCCTTTCCACCTTCAAGAATACTTAAACTCTTCCTAAGTTATCCTGGAAACCTTTCACCCAGCAGTAACTATTAGCCACCTCTGAAACAATGAAGGGCAGCCATCCCTGGTGTGGAACTGGGGACTGGACCAGAGGGCCTTTCCCTGCTCGCAGGCAGAAGGAAAACAGCCAGAGTGTGTCTTAAGTGTCTATGAAAAATTTGGCCAAGGCTCCGGGCGAGTGTGTCTGTTGTTATTTTAGATTTATTCAATTAGAGTCCCAAGCGAAGTAAATTGAACTGTGTGGCGGATTTGAATATTACCTTGGAAGAGAGCATAAAGAGATTAACAAACCCTAGGGGACGAGGGAAGAAGCGTGCCCGGCTCCTCCTTCTGTCCCCACCCTCCAGCGGGGCATTCCAGGCTCATTTGCAAAGGACTAGAATCAGAGCAGAACAGCAGACGTGCCTTTTGTTCGATGCCACGTGGTGCTTTTCCTGCTTTCCTGGCCTCTGAAATTTCCTCCGTGTGTGTGAACCGCAGCAGACATAAAGCTGGCACGTGGGGAAGCTTTCAAATTGAAGAACGGGGCTTCTGAGGAAGGGGAGCATTTGGGCCAGTCGAATTGTGCCTTTGTCTTGGCATTTGTGTTGTCTGGCACTGTCGGCTGCATTCAGTTGACCTGGTGCTTCTCAAAATCAGCTCGTGAGAAATAATTAACGCTAATTGCACAGAGGCTGGAGGAGAAATAAACCAGGAGCGTCCTCGGCCCCACAGTCTTTACTGCTATGTAGTGATTGGTTGGCTGACACTTCATTCAAAGAGGGAGGCGTTGTTTTCCATGTTTTTTACTCACGGTTTAACCGAGGCACAGGCATAGGATGATGCCAAGGAGGCCATCCTGTTTTCAGGATCCAAGTGGTGTTTTTAAATAGAAGTTTTTCATGCTTCGGCAGATTGAGACGGTGAGGAGTTTTCGAGTAGAATAGGAAGTTGGAACCGAGGATGGAGAGGGAGGGGTGGGGAAACACAGAGGAGAATGTTGAGGTTTTCTGGGGGGTTACTTTCACTCTCAATGTTCTTATTCCCGTGGGCTCTCACAGTTTTGGGGATATATCCGAGGCTGCCCTTAATATCAAGGCTACAGGATTACCATGAGAATTAGAGAAGGATATATCCAGGTTGCAGTGCTTGTGCCACTAACTCGTTGTGTGATCTTGGAAGAATCACTCCTCTCTGAGAACCTACTCCCCACCTGTGAGATAAGGAAGTGGGGTCACGTCATCTCCCTGTCCACTCCAGCGTTGCCCATCAGCGGTCCGCCTCCCGTGGCCTCGGGTTCTGGTCTGTGGCTCCTCTGCTTTGGAGAAGAGGAAAGGTTTTCAAAAGAATGCCTAATGGGGTTTGAATTCGCAATCTGTTAAAACCGTTGTGGTTTCCCTAGCTCCCTATAGGTATTTTTATCAGAGGATACCTAGGGCGGGGAGGTGAGACCCATCACATCTCCTTTACTGGTTCTTAGTACTGAGGACCTTGAGATTGAAGAGCAGGAGGAAGACAACAGTGGCCCAGGTGCATCTTCGGCTTCGTTTTGTTGGCGGCGTTCCTCGTGGTCAGCCACTCTTCCTGCCTCATCCCATCCAGAGCGGGCAGTTAGACATTGGGGCTGCTCCCTTCCCCCGCCTCCTCCTTCCCTTCCCTCCTGGTAGGCACCCACGTCTTATCTTCGTACCCTAAGCACAGTCTTTGGCACACGATAGATAATCAGAAGGTATTTGTCCCCTGCCTGGGTTTGAAAAGGGGACCAAGAACATGAGAAGGAATACTTGGAATTAAAACTGGAATTTAATGTAACCAACCATGTCCTAAAAATAAAATGGAATGAACATTATAAGGAAAGATCGAGCTGGCACACTTGCCAGCCTGGTGCTTCTCAAAATCGGCATGTGAGAAATAATTAACGCTAATTGCACAGAGGTTGGAGGAGAAGTAAACCAGGAGGGTCCTCGGCCCCACAGTCTTTACCGCTATGTAGCGACTGGTTGGCTGACACTTCATTCAAAGAATGTGGCCTCCCCACATTCAAAATGTGGGCTAGAGTTACCTAAAATGCTTTGGAGACGGATCGATCACCTCTGATTTCTATACCGTCTTAAAAAATGTGTAACTTGCTCTATCAGATGTACTCCAATCACTGCTTTCTTCATTCAGAATGTTAGAGCAGCTCGTCCCTTGTACTTCAAGCACCACACCTCGAAAACAATCGAACAAAAACAGGTTCCAAATAAAGGAGGACATCTCCTAGGGAAGAGTCAGATGGTGAAATTACTGGATTAAAAGCAAGTGAAATGCAGTCATGTGCTTTAACTTCCACAGAACAGTCAATGAATGATACCACCACACATCCAGTAACCCCAAAGAACATTCTAGACTGTCCCTCTTTTTGGCAGCTCCTGCAGCTGGCTTGTAAGCTAAGGGTTAGCAGCATGAAATCTGGAGCCAGGATGCCTGGGTTGGAATTACAGCTGTGCACTCACTGGCTATCATTTCACTCATCCTTTGGTTTTAAGTAGTCTGGGAGACCTGGGATAAATTCAGTGCTCCTCGATAAAGTCATGGATGCTGAACTGGGATGGATTCATTAAGTTAAAGGCCAAACCTGACATTTCTTAGCACCCTCTTTTGCCAGCTCACTAAGGTCTGTGCCTCATTCCAAATCGGAAATGGGACCTTCAGTGTCAGCCTCGGTCCCTGCTCCCTTTTGCCGGCAAGAACATGAGCCGTCCCCAGATCTCCAGGCCATCTGTGTGCCAGTATGAGCTTCTAGTCCCATGTGCGCTCAAGCCCTCCCAGGGCAGCCTGTTCCTCTCCCTGACTGGGTGCTACCTGTCAGGCACTGGGGGCCTCCCTCTCCCTGCGCCCAAGGACCCCCCTCGCTGTTATTGGAGGGAATGAGGGAGAAAAGAAACAAGGTTTTTTAGAACCAAGATTTCTGTTGAATATCCTTCGTTGATCCTATTTTATAAGTTCCCAAACTCCTTACCCTCCTTTCTAATGCTTGCTTTTGTAATCTTTGCCTTTTCCTGTTTTGTTTTGTTTTCCTGTTTGTTTTTATCCTTCAAAGAATTCAAATCCTAATGCGAGTTGTTTTTTTTTTTAAACTCCGCTCCCCTTATTTGAAGTATATCATTCAAGTCCATTACTCTTTTTTACTTTTCTTTATACATGTCTTTAGTGCTTTAAAAATATTATTTATTAGTATGTTTAGTGTCTGCCGGCAAACATACTCCCTTGGAGACAAGAATTTTGTATTGCTTGTGCTGTGTCCTCAGGTCTCAGACAATCCCCGGCACTTAGTAGGTACTCAATAAATTGTTGAATGAATAAATGCTATATAAAACAACATTGTCCTCTGCGTGTATAATGTCTGTGGGCTAATAGCCAAGGCTGGGATTTAGGAGCTCCTCATTATTGTTTTGACAGTCCTATTACAAAATGTCTTAAAAAAATATCACCCAAGCACACCATGCCCCAATTTGTCAGAGGGTTAATTTCTGTAACTATAGTGTGGTTGGTAAATCTCCTTGATGAGTCTTGCAGAATTATGGCTGATGTGAAAAGGTATATAGTTAGCATCTGTTTATGCTGTGCGTATATCTCTCATCCATGCTGTATGTATATTTTAAGGAACACTTCTTTGATGCTGTGTTTTTTTCTATTTATGTCTTCACCATGAAAATATAAATAGATCGTTTATCTCCGGTATCCTTCAAGTAGCTTGCATCATCTCACTTTTTTAAACTTTTACATAACCGAAGTTTCTATGCCCAGAATACATCTTAGTGGCTGGGAGCAACCCTAGAGACGCTGAGGTGAGCTCCTAGTGAGCCCCGAGGCTTGTTGCAAGGCCCTGGAGCCATGCGCGCTGGCTGCCTGGTAATCCGTCCCAGCAACATCCGGCAGGGTACCTGGGTGTTCGCCCCGCCTGGCACCAGACCACAGGCCCTTTACAGGTAGAGCTGATCGTTCATTTTCTGTCCTCCACAAAGTATAACCCAACCCCTTGAACATAGTAGATATTTCAATAAATCTCTCGTGAATTTGTCATGTAAACATTTCTTCTTTTTAATTGAGATACAGTTGACACGTAACATGATATTAGTTTCAAGGGTACAACATAATGATTTGGTATGTGGATATGTTGCAAAATGATCACCACAGTTAAGTCTAGTTTGTGTTTTTCAGCATACGGTTACAAAGTTCTTTTTTGTGTGTGTATAAACATTTCTTGAATGTGATGATGATAAGAAAAATAAAATAGGACTTAGCATTTATTAAATATGTACTACTAGGTACGATGCTTAATGCTTAACATCAATATCTCACTTAAACTAATAGCTCGATAACATGACTCCTATGATGCTTGTCCTTTTATGGAAGAGGAAATCAAGGCTTAGAGAACTTGTGTGGCTTTCCCAAAGTGCACACACATACTAAAGTGACAAATCTGGATTCAAACCCAAGGCTTGTGTCTCTAGAGCCTGTGCACTGATCCTCTAGCGATACAGCGTAGACTGAATGAAGCTGGTTGGGATCCACAGGACAGGTTTGTCTTGTGGGGTTTGGGTTGGTCATGAGGAGAAGGCCATGACTGTTGGTGAGAGAGCCCTAAAAATATCCCTCTCTTTGACTTAAAAGACCTCAGACATTTTCTGAGAAGGGTTTCTTTTTATTTTTTATTTTTATTTCCCGGGAGTATTTTGATCACTGAAAAAGGTGACAGTTGGCATTCATGTTACTGGACAAAGGACCCCTCTATTGGAGCCATTCCCTTCCATGTCAGGAATGCTTTCAAACAAGGTCAGAGGGCTGAGCAAGAGCTGTGGGTAGGATTCATGGAGCAAAAGTGAGACATTTGGAACAAGGGGTGGAATGGGGTGTGGTGACCACAGTAGGCTGAGAGGGGTCACCTGAATCTTCAAGGTCTGATGGTATTTATCTGGGCACAGATCCCAAAGTGGAATGCATTCTAATAGATGGCCCCCATTGGAAGAGGCCCCACACTCCTTTGGAGAGGAGTACGCTCTCATGAAAAGGGCAGGACTTTAGGATCAGGCCCACCTGAGTTCAGGTTCTGATTTCATTTCTTACTGGTTTTGTGAGCTTCAACACATTACACACCTTCTCCTGGTACTTCACATTATCTTGCCTAAGAAGTAAGGTTAACAAACTTCTGATTAAAGATGGCAGATTGAACACAGCATTAATCTCAGTCACCTCTCAAGATGCCATTATAGTCCTGATAAAGTTGTGTTTATTTATTGTGGCATAAATTAATTAAGGACTAAATGAATGGAAAAGGAAACATACCTTTGGAAGCCAAGAAGCTGTTGGGGAAGTGATAGCTACTTTAAGCAGACCCCAGAAAGCTGAAATCCAAGTTGGCAGTGGGGAAAGCCAAGAAGCAACCCAACCTAAACTACAGTGTTTGGGCCTTGGGTTGTACCAGTTCCCTTTGGAGTGGTGAGTGGGGGATGAGTGGTAAAGACAGGAAGCAGAACTCCAGATTTTCTCCCCAGTTTCTGTGTAGCATGTACTGCTATAGCCCAGTAACCAACAAGCCTTCATCTTGAGAGAAGGCTAAAGATTTCTCTCAGGAAGATAAGGCAGAAGATCTCTAGTTTTGGGGATGAAGGGGAAGTTTACTAGCTGGGTACTGAGGACCCCCACCTTCTTCAACGACTTGCCTCCCTGAATCCTAGCCATTTGAGTTACCACCCCCATCCTTGCGGGATGATGGGAATAGCCACTGTGGGGAACTTACCAGCCCATGAGGAAAGAGCTTAATAGACTGACAGAGGTTCCCCAAGAAACAGAGCACATAAGTCACTCTCCAGTGAGCCCCTTTCCTGGTACCTCTGTTACCTTACCTAAGAAGTACAGTTAATAGACTTTTGATTAAAGGTAGCCTGTTAACAAGCATTAAGCTCAGTTACCTGTCAAAATGCTATTATACTAACAGCACAGTTTTACAGTGACAGTGAGGTAAAGCCCTAGCCTTCCACAAGGGGCATGAACAAACACACAGAGCTCTCAGCAGCTCTTCCTGAAACACCAGCACACATCCAAGAAGTACCAGGCATTTATTTGCAAAGCAGGACCAAAGCAAAAACAAAAACAATAGATGCAGCTTGAAGGAACTTTAGAGTGTGGAGGGAGAAAAAAATATGAAAAAAAGAACTTTCCTCTAACATCCTCAGAGAAGTAAAAGATGCTAATGCTTTTGGAACAAAAACAAAGACTCGCTTAAAAATGGAATATTCAGAGAACAAAAGGAGCTCTTAAAAATTAGAAATGTGATAGCAGAAATGTAGAAGTCAGTAGGAGAATTGAAAACTAAAGTTGAGTCCTCCTAAAATAAAAAAGAAAATTTCAGAGAAAAACGTAAGAAACTGTGCATTTCCACATTGCAAAGACTCACTAAGTACCCAGGACAATGAACAAAATTAGAGTCATACCAAGACTCTCAGGGCCTGACAGAGAGATGGAGACAAGAGAAGATCCTCAAAGCTCAGAGAGAGACACAGTATGAATCAGGAGTTAGAATGACATCATATATTTTGGCAGTAGCTCTAGAAACCAGAAGAGCAATGCCTTCAAAAGCTTGAACAAAAATAATTTTCAACCTAGAATCTGATGTTTGGCCATACCATCCATCAAACCTCACGGTAGAAGAATGATGCCTTCCGCTAGTAGAGGACATTCCACCAAAATGAGAAGTAAGCCAAGACAAGGTAGGAGATGAAGCAGGAGACCTAACATCAGAGAAAGGCAGAGTGTCCCCAGGGTGCCAGAGAATGACCATCCCAAAGCAAACCCAATTATGCTGCAATCTTCCTGGAGCTGATCCATCCAGATTGGAGCAGATCAGAAGGCTCCAGGGGAGACTTTAGCAGGGTATAATAATTGAATCCCTAACAATAGCCATCATGATCACTTACATTTATTGCAAAGCCAGCATGTATCAGATACACTTCTAAGCAGACATGTATTCACAGTTACATCCTAAGAGTGGCCATTAGACAGTTGATCATTATTATCTTCCTTATACAAATGAGGGAATTGAGGCACCCAGTGCTTAAATAATGAGTCTAAAGTTCCATAGCCAGTAAGTGGCAAAGCTGAGATTTGAACCCAGGCAGTGCACACTCATGACCGCTGCCACATGCCTTCCACCTCCCTCACAACAGGAGGAGAGTGTGGGAATGCACACGTGTGTAGCAACAACACAGATGAAAAGTCAACACAGCTATTAAAGCCAGGAAAAACAAAAAGTTGCGCAGGAAAAGAAAAGTAATCACCGTCTCTGCATTCACACATAATAGGGCAAGCCAATGAACGTCTCAACCTACCTTTACTGGGACGACGGTGGGCCATATGCCTGCGCAGAATGGCGGTGTGGGAGGAATGAGGTGTGAAAGAGCCGAGTGTTTTTCTTCTGCAATGCAGAGTTAATATATAATACCTAAAATGAAAAAGCACACAAAACTCCAAGACATAGCCATACCAGTATCTTATTTAAAGATACAGAGAGAGATAGCGAGCCATCCTACTAGAGGAGGTGAGAGCAGGTTTCCTCCACGGAGCAGACTGCGGCAGGATTGGGTTGGGGCCTGCGGTGTTTGGGAACAAGCCCTTAGAATTCTTGGCTCTTCAAATATGTGCAAATGTAACTTTGATAAAAATGAAAACTAAATTTTAGAAAGGAATACCTGGCAGGCAGGACTGTTAAAAAAAAATAAATTTGTTTGATCTCCCTACAAACTCAGTAAGTGTTAATTGTCCTCCCTTGTTCTTCCAAGGCACCGAGTTCCTAGCACACGCAGAAATCAAAAGGTTGGCGTGCGGCTCTCTTGCCTGCCCACTTTCCATTGCACACCTGCCCTTCGGCCCTTTCATTTCTCAGTCACTAATGTCCAGTGAAGAAGAGAAAAAAAGGGAATTCTATTGACGGAGACTTTTGATCAGTGTTTGTTAGCCTCTCCGGCCCCTGTTGGGCCCCTGGATGCAGGCACAGCAAATGGCCAGTTCTAAGCTGGACCTAATGTGCTGAGAGAAACCTCCAGCCTTCATGGAAAGGGGCATTAAAAGCATCTCGCTGTGTTCTGAGCACCAGGCATCCAGCGCATTTCCTGACTGGTGGGAATGGACAAGCTTCCCTCCAGACAGTCTGTAAGGAAATGACAGCGTCAGAGATCCCGAAGGTTTCTGTTTGGACACCTCAAAGTAGGGCAAGGGGCCAGTATCTTGAAAGACTGAGTTTGGGGTTTGTGTGTGTGAGGTAGAGAGAGACAAAAATGTATATATTTATAAAGCATGCCATATGCTATTTGTTCAATGCAATCTGCATTTTATTTTTATCTCTTCTTACTTCAAAGATAGGGAAAGCCTATTAGTAAATCTAGTCCTATGTATATGTGTATAAATCTATATTAGTATCAAGGCTTTTGTATTGATAAATTGACTTAAAAATTTTAAATGGACTTGGGGCACCTGGGTGGCTCAGTGCTTAAGCCTCTGCCTTCAGCTCAGGTCATGATCTCAGGGTCCTGGGATCGAGTCCCGCATCGGGCTCTCTGCTCTGCGGGGAGCCTGCTTCCTCCTCTCTCTCTCTCTCTCTGCCTGCCTCTCTGCCCACTTGTGATCTCTCTCTGTCAAATAAATAAAATCTTTAAAAAAAAAAAAAGAAATTCAAAAAAAAATTTTAAATGGACTTAAAATCGACTTAAAAATAAAAAATTGACTTAAAAATGCTTTTTGCTTCTGGAAAAGCCTAGGATATTTATTCATTACTAGGAAGAATAGGAACTATTCTTCCTAATAGTTCCTATTCTTCCTAATAGAAGAATCCTTCTTCCTATTGGGGGATCACTTCTTATTTTACACTAGTTCTTGTATAGGATAATTAGGAGTTTGAATAAAAAGAGTATATTGATCTACTGTGATATACTATGTATAGTCCAAGTGACCCCACCTCTCCAGAAAAATTGAAGAAAAGATGCTTTGCCGATTCAAATCTATTAGTATTTATTGAGCACCTACTTCATGGGAGACATTGGACTGGCTGCCACAGATACATGACAGACAAGGCAGGCTCAACCCTTAGCCTTTCATAGTTTGTTTTGGAGAGGAAACTCATTAAGAACTGAGTAATGGGGCGCCTGGGTGGCTCAGTGGGTTAAGCCGCTGCCTTTGGCTCAGGTCATGATCTCAGGGTCCTGGGATCGAGTCCCACATCGGGCTCTCTGCTCAGCAGGGAGCCTGCTTCCCTCTCTCTCTCTCTCTCTGCCTGCCTCTGTGTCTACTTGTGATCTCTCTCTGTCAAATAAATAAATAAAATCTTTAAAAAAAAAAACAAAAACTGAGTAATGGCGGCCCAAGTCTGAGGAGAATAGCATATGAGAGCATCAAACCGGCCCTCTTTGCGGGGGTTCAAAGGGCAGAGATCTCATTTCAGCGACCAGGAAGAGTTCCAGCGAGTTGTCTTAAAGATTTGCCATATTGTAGTTGTAAAACAAACAAATTCCAGCCTCCTTTCACTCATTCCCTTGCTCATTCCACAAATGTGAGTGCCTGCCCTATGTTAGGTGGCTCTCTGGGCACTGAGTGTGCCTTCAGTGAACAAAACAGAGCCCCCTTCGTAGAGTACCTAGCCCAGCTGGCACCTCTTCCCTCACAGCAGCTGCTTAGGCAGAAATTTGAAAAGGGTAGGTTGTATCTCCTCTGTTCTGACTCTGATTTGTGTTCTTTGACCAGAAATTTCCTGTGTAATGTGCACGTGACGTTTAACCTTCAGCAGGGCCGTTCTTGGCGGTCTCAGGCTTTGACTGACAAGGGTGCTGTGTATAAGTACAGTGTCAATGGTGCCCTCAGTTCTTTGGTAGCTAGCATCCATGACATCACTAATAAAATGAGCAGTGCCCATCAGCTGGCCCTTTGGCCATAGACTCAGAGTCCAGCGAGGGCCCTCAGGCCTTCTGGGAGAGGAGGAACAGGCTCCCTGAGAAAAGCCGGGCTGCCCCAGCCCAGCTGGGTCATGCAAGAGAAAGGATCTTTGATGGGTCATCACAGCCTTTCCTGAACCTGCACCACATCCATGTGTTTCCTTTTGGCAGATCCTAGGTCAGCCCAGCCTTTCCCAGTCCTTCTCTTCAGTGTTAGCTGATCATTTCAGGAAGATTAAAACAGAATTTTAAAATGTTTTCCTGGAGTTGCTGTTTAAAATATTTATCCTTCAAAGAAGGATGTTGCCAGACGGATGCATCCTTTGTGAATAATAGCTTGGGCAGCATTGGTTGCCCCTCGGCTTGGGAGAGTGTGTTTCCTCTTAGGATTAGTGGAAGGCTTGGTAAGGAGAATCGTAAGACCAAAAAACTTTTCAGACCCGAAGACCTGAAACTCTTGAGGGTGGAACCCAGCCGTTGTAAAGACTGTGCCGAACACATTTACATATTTCCTATGCTCCTCCGTGTGTCAGAAGCCTCCCACCCCACCGTGCTTGAGCCCGGGCAGTGGCTGTCCTCCCGCACCTGTCCTAATTATACGCTTTTCTCTCACTATGTCTTTCTAGCCAAATTTTGTCTTCCTTAAACCTAATAAAGCTTGAGTTTCTACCGTAGGAGCTGAGAAAACCCTCTTTCCTTACCATTTGAGTAATATTCCTTTCAACTTGATTTTTTTTTTCCATTTATTTTTGTGCCCAGAATCCCACCTTTCACTCTGTAGTAGCTATATTTGTAACAAATTGCCACAGACTTCATGGCTTAAGACAGTACGGCTTTATTAGCTTACAACTGTGGAGGTCACGGTCTGAAACCAGTTTAACTGGGCTGAGGTCAAGAGGTCAGCAGGGCTGGTTCCCTCTGGAGGCTCTGACAGGAAAATCCCCTCCGTCTTCTGGCTTCCAGAGGCCACCTGCCTTCCTTGGCTCGTGGCCCCTTCCTCCCATCACCCAGATTTCTGCCTCTTGCCTCTCATCTCCTCTGACTCTGACCCTCCCGGCCCTGTCTGTCAGGATTCCTTGTGATCACATCGAGCCCACCCCCATCACTCACATCTCCCCACCTCACGACCCTCAACTTAATCACAGTTGCAGAGTCCCCTCTGCTTGGAAGCAAACATACTCACAGGTTCCAGGAACGAGGATGCAGACATGTGTGGGGGACCATTCTTTCGCCTGCCCCCGAACAAGAGGAAATTCTGAGAGAATAACGTGCTTCAGCAATCTGCTTTGTCTTTCATTTAATTCTTGCCCACCGGCCAGAGCAGTGAACTTGTAAACAAAGCCTAGACCACCAGCGTGTTTCTCCTTGAGCTTGTTCTATGTTACAGATGTTTTAAGCATCTGGGTGGTGTTTTCCAAGGAGAATGGAAAGCCTGCGAATGGTTACCCATATTGTAGTCTTTGGTCACCCAGCAAGTGTCACCTGACTGCCTTTTGATAGATACTTTATAGGTACGATATAGGCACTAAAACATTATACATTTCACATATAATTCTGTAACATATGTAGTATGTACACATTATACATTATATGTTCGTGTATTTTACATGTATTATATGTACATTAATTTATATGTACAGATTATATATTATATAGGTACATTACATTCTATGTACAGATATTTTGTATAATATGTATATAATAATATTTATATGTGTTTTACATATGTAAAAATATGTAAAAGCCTTGAAAATTCTTTTCAGCTCTTATCCCTGAGTCCTCTTTTTGTGGGTGTATATCTCCAAAAAATAAAACATAATAAGAAGTGCCCTTTATTACTGTTCAGCTACCGGCTCCCCCTCAGCTTAGAAGTCTGATGCCTATATCTTTTCAGGGAGAAGACTTTACCTAAATGGGAGCCGAAGAGCTTTAATCATTCTGGCTGAACCCAGATGAAGGATCACTGGGTGCCATGAGGGCGTCTTTTCCACTCTGCTGCGCTGATCAGATTGTCCAGTCAAGCTTAGGAGAGGAAATGACATGGAAGATCAGATGTGGGAAATCACTTAAATATTTGCCCTCCTTTTAGATCACTGAAGTCCACTCCATTTGTGACACAGAGCTTTTTACCAGCAAGAGGTGGGAAGGTGGCAACAGTAGCACTGGTTCTGGGGTTGGGTTGTTGTAGAGTCCTCTGCCCGCGTAAATGAGGTTCTGGCTTCGAAGGGATTTTGGTTATTAGTGCTCCATTGGGATTTATATGCATTTAGCTCCATGAAGCCTGAATTGCATTAATGGTTTTTAAAAGCAGAGAATACTGAAAGGGAACACAGAGTCATATTCAAAAACTGATATCCGGTTTGTAACTCTGTTTTCGATAAAAGTGAACGTTCTGTATGGTCAGTAGTTTGTAAAGGCCCAGTATCACTTTGAGGTTAAGAGCTTGGGCTTGGAGGCCGGCTGCCTGGGTTCAGATCTTGGCTTCACCACTTACGTGCCATGTTGCCCTAGGCAAATTGTTTAACTTCTCTGTGCTTCCATTTCCGCATCTGTGAGATGGGGGAATAATAAGAAACAGTGCCTTCCTCGGGGTTGCCATGAAGATTATATAAATGAACGTATAAAGGCACTTAGGACTGTCTGGCACAAAGTTAGTACTCAGTAAACATTGGTGGTTATTACTAAGTTATTGTTATTACTCTGCAGAGATTGGAAGCATGAACACATTTTTACAAGATTTTCATCCCCAATAGTTACAGCCAAATATAACATGTAAATGCGTCAAGGAAGTGAACACCGAGCTATGCAAATGTATCCTTCTGGGGTCTGAGACCGTCATTTAACTACATTTATCTACAGTAATTATCTCCTCGTACACTTGTTTCTTTAAGATAATACATTGCCCAGCACTTTATTGTCATAGCTGTGGTGGCATTTACATTGTATAAACTGGAGGGAAGGTGCCAAGAATTTTCCATTAATGAACTAAATTTTTCCAGAATGAGATACATTGTTAGCAAAATATGTGACTGGGATGTTTGTCAGAAATTTTGGGGGGAGATGCATTTTAGGAGAAATTAAGCATTTTCTTCTTCAAGATAAAACCAAGTTGTTAGATCATTTTAACCACTTGTCAGATTGCTTGATCATCTTTTCCGTAGATGCTGCTTATAAAAAGAGTTCCTGTATGCTCATATCCTATTTCAGATTTGGGTTATTTTTTATTTGAATTACTGCCTCCTGAGCGACCAGGTTACTTGGCACTGCTGTTCACCTCTGTTTTATAATTGTTCCCTATCATGTTTTGCAATATATTGAGCGATTTTTATGCAAATTGCCAATATTGGACTACAGTTGCTCCTTTATCGTGATCCTTGTTAGCAATACCTGTTACGATTAGCATTATGGGAGATTTCTCATAGTCACGTGTGACTTATTGTACTTAGTATGATTGCTTAGTCCTTGGCTTTCCCCAGCTTTTCTCTGCCTGTTTGGGTGTTTAATTATATATTCATCGAATGTGAGACCTGAGAGGAAGATCTTGAAGAGCATGTTCTCCTACTATGTCATTTTACTGTGGAGATTCCTAAACCCAGAGAGACAAGACTTTTCTAGCCAAGACTAATCTACTTGTTAGAGAGCTGCGACTTGATTTTGATTCATCTGGTAACTAAATTAAGAGGATTGAGAAGAGAATCACATTTACTCCACACAAAGTCCAAAAGGCCTGCCATCTCTTGACGAACTCACAATTTAGAGAGGTGATGGTCAGGTGAATAGATAATTACAGAATTATCTTCTGGTTTCCAGCCCACTGCGCATTTCCCTACACTGGAGTGCCCCATGTCAGGGTGATGTACTTGTTTGGCAGATACTGTTTTAGCCCATCTACACAGCTGTAAACTAGGCAGCTTTGGTTTTAATGCCTATCTTTACATTTATCCAATTCCTTCTTTTTCTATCTGAATCCTCCATCAAAAAACACTAGGAGAGGCACCTGGATGGCTCAGCTGGTTGAGCATCTGTCTCTTGGTTTCGGCCTCCGTCATGATCTCAAGGTTGTGAAATCAAGCCCCAAGTCGGGCTCCATGCCCAGCACAGAACCTGCTTGAGATTCTCTCTCTCCCTCTGCCCTTCCCCTATGCTCACTCTTGCTCTCTCTCGCTCTCTCTCTCAATAAATGAATAAATAAAACCTTAAAAAACACACACTCATGAGTGCCCAAGCTATGCCAGACACCAGGGTCACTTCAGTGCTACATACTTGGGAAAGAAAATCATGGTCCTTGGCTTCCAGTAATTTCTAATCCAGTTGAAGGAGACAGGCATATAAAGAATAACGTACAAAGATATGTTAAAAGAACTGTGACACAAATATCACGAGGTGCACTGAAGACCGTTTCAGTCCTGCTAAATCCTCCTAAGGCTTTCACAGATATTTCATGTGTTAGTTACTAGAATGAACTTTAAAATGTATCTTCTCAGGGGCAATTACATTTTAAAAATGGGTTGGAAACCTTGCTTTCCTATCTTCTCTCTCTTCCTTCTTTCCCTTTCCTTCCTCTTAGGTTGAGGAACGTGTCCAGAATGTGTCATTTCTGAAAGAGTCTTGCTGGTAGACCTCGCTCTTGCTCCAGAATGAAGCAGCCAGCTTCCTTCTTCACCCCACTCTACAAAGAGAATACCACTTACCAATCCTGCACTCTCTCCGTCACAGTGTGGTTACCACCTTCATTCAGTGGTCCGTTCCTTCATTATGTATTTCACCTAAATATCATTCACCTAAATGCCTACTGTGTGCCAGGCACTGTAGTTACAATAGAAAGCAAAAACAGGGCTGATATTTGTGAAGAGCTTCCAGTTGAGACTAGAGGGAGAAAATAAATTATAAAATTATATATAAATGTGGATGCCTGGTTGACTCGGTTGTTAAGCATCTGCCTTCAGCTCAGGTCCCGGGATCGAGCTCCGCTAATCAGGAAGCCTGCTTCTTCCTCCCCCACTCCCCCTGCTTGTGTTCCCTCTCTCCCTGTGTCTCTCCCTGTCAAATAAATAAATAAATAAATTAAATCTTTATAAAAATTACATGTAAATGTGAAATGGCAACTGGGGTAAGTGTTATCAATATGGTGTTTTAAGAATAGCTAAACACTGGGATCAAGGTTGCGTGTGAGGTGGGAAAGAGAAGAACAATCAAAGCTGAGGAATAGCGTAGGCAAGGGTCTGGCAGGAAAAACATGATGCATCAGGGACCCAGTAAGAAGGCCAGTATAGCTGAACAAAAGGGGAAATATGGTAACGAGGCAGTGGAAGTAGGTACAGCCAGACCATGCTAAGCCTTACTGGCTGTGTAGAGATGTCTCACTTTATCAAGAGCGACAGGAAGCCCCAAAATGTTTTAAACAAAGCCATTTTACATGATTTGCTTTGCTTTGCAAAAAGACGTTTTCTGGCCACTCCGTGGAGAATAGATTGGAAGGGGAAAGTGGGGCCACCAGCCCAAGATGAGGCTATTGCCAGGGCTACAGTAGAGGTGATGGTAGCTGGGACCATGATTATGGTCAAGGGGGTGAGGGAAGTGAACAGAGCCCAACATGAATACTAAAATTTCCAGAATTTGCTACTTCATTGACTATGAGGACACATAATGGATGACACCAAGTGTCTGACTAATGGAACTGGATAGACAGTGTTGCCATTTGTTGATAAAATGGACATCAGCGGTCAAAATTTAGGTTTGAACACATCGACCTTGAAAAGGTGGGATGAGAGGAAAGGGAAACGGTGAGTAGAGACAACTCAAGAGGGAAGCAGAGAGGCAAGGCTGTAGTTGGAGGGCTTGCACAGGTCAAGGAAAGTTCTGGAAGAAAGTAGTAAACTTAAGTGTGTTTAGAAGTTAACAGAAAAACACCAAGGTTGAACCCCAATGTAAAGTACGGACTTAGGTGAGAAGGATGTGTCAGTGTAGGTTGCTCTGTTGTAACAAATGTAGCCTCTGCCAGGGGGTGCTGATTGTGGGGAGCAGGGAGTATATGGGAAATCTCTGGGCCTACCTCTCCATTTTACTGTGAACCCAAAACTCCTCTGAGAAATAAAGTCTACTAAAGTCAATAGAAAGATCCAGTAGAGAAGGAGAGATTGATTATATGCAGGAAGAAGAGATAAAGGGGATACCGAGTGGTGCATTGTTCTTGAGAAAAGGCAGGACCTCATGGTACCCAAAGCTGAGTGAAGGAGGTGAACAGGGTTGACCTTGGAAAGGAGAGACAGATACCACAGACTTCTCAATTCGGCGATTAGAAATTGCTGGAGTTCCCACCTGAGTGGTTTCTCTTTGCTCTGTGAAGTAAGTGGGAGGGCTTTTTTGAAGATGAATGAGGAAGTGGTCAGGTCAGGGTGGTTTGAGGATAATGGAGAACATTTGAAATAGTCTGGCAGAGTGGAGAAGCTGGCTGAGCAGAGAAGCCAGGCTGTGTGTGCCGGGTGCCGTGAACGGGGGTGGGTAAGCCTGCTCTCCAGAGCCTTCCTATGGGTTTCACATTGCTGACGCACACCAACCCAACTTCCTTCCTTCTTTGGGAAGCCTTTTGCTGAACTGATCTCTTGAAGTTAGCATGTTCAACTGGACAGAAAGCTATTTTACACTGAAGAAAGGAAAAACGTTTTTATTGTTCTGCTTAGATTTCCTAGTTGGGCTTATGTTTGACATGGACCCAGGCCACTGTAATTTTTTACAAACTTCTTGCCATGGGTTATCCTGCCTCAAGATGTTTTTAAATTCACAACATTTTTCCCCCCAATATTCTCCTCTTCTCCCGGCTCTTTATTACAGACCATACTTTTCATTTGTTACGTGTCCCCATTGCTTATAGTGTTATTACTGCTGTTCTATATGCATATTATTACTTTAGTTTTGCGGGGACTTCCCTGTGAATAGCAGAATGTAATTTATGAAATATGACAATCATCATCGTAACACCTGTGCGCTCTGTGTTAAACGCACACCAGCAGCCACGTGGAAGTAGTTACCCACACTGCCAGCTTCCAGAACTTTGTGCTGCCCCCTCTGGCCTTTACTGTTTGAACTGATTCAGGAGCAAGTGTATTTAGGTTAGTTGAAACATACTTCAAGACACATAATTCTACTTTCAGTTATTAGTCAAAATCACGATTCTAAAGAATGCTAGCTAGTTACTTTTCAGGTTCTCTCATGAGAGGCTAGCAATGTGTAACTGGCATGGCAGTGGTCAAAAGGGGAGATGCTCAGGGGAGACTGGCTGAGTATGAATGTTGGCCCCGTGTGCCCCTGGGCAGGTTATAACTTCTTTGTGCTCCCTTTTTACTTCTGTATAAAAGCAACCTAATACTACTCATCTTGTGTGCTTATTATAAGGACTGAAAGAGTTAATTCACATAAAAGAATGCCTGACACATCATAAGCACTTAATAGACTTTAGCTGTGGGGCGCCTGGGTGGCTCAGTGGTTAGGCATCTACCTTCAGCTCAGGTCATGATCCTTGGGTCCTGGGATTGAGTCCTGCATTAGGCTCCCTGCTCAGTGGGGAGTCTGCCTCTTCCTCTCCTCCGCGCCTCCTCCTCTCCCTCTGTCCCTCCCCACCACCGACTCATGCTCACATGCTCTGTCTTCTCTCAAATAAATAAATAAAGTCTTTTAAAAAAATAGAGTCTAGCTGTTATTGTAGATACTAGAATGTGCTTCCAGAGTCTCTTATCTTCTACCGCCTCCTCTTGTTGGCGTTTCTGTGTAGGAGACACTTGGTTTTCATCACATGCAGCTTTGAAATTAGGTCACTGTAGGCCCAGTTTTTCACAGTGTCTCAATTAATATGAACTCTAGTAATAAGATTGTGTATTATCAATCTTAATTTATCATTGCTCATATATGCCATCCACAATATTTATTCTCTTTGTATGAAAGACACCCTCCCAGGGGGGCCCCACATGGCTCTCAGAAACAGGGAATAGCTCCAGCCAGCCTGGTACAGATAAGAAACATTCCTTTTCAGCTCTTTTAAATTATGTGGCAGAGGAATCAGATGATTGAACTTTCTAGAAAACGTTCTTCCTAAGTCTGTTTGGATGGAATCATTTGCTGTAAAGATCCAGTGTTATTCAGAGCCACTCTGCCCCCTTAATTGAAAAGCTCTGACATTGACATTGAAGAGAGATTGCCTTTGGGCCCACCAGCAGACAGCTTTCTATAGCGTCTTGTATTGTTAATGATTCAGAGAATGTTTTCCAATGAGATCAGAAGCATCCCACTAACGAAAAAGTGGAGAGAACTTAAGAGCTTAAAAGAGCAGACAAGAGGGATGTGAGAAAACCTAAAAAAAGACAAAAGCTAGTGTGGAAGAAGGGGCGGGGCTAGTTCCATGGCAAATTTGTCATTCGTCCCAGCCCAGCGACTCAGAAAATTTGTTCCAGTACGAAGAGAGGTGACAAGTAATCCTGTCGTAAAGGACGGTGAAGATGTCTCAGACATGATGTGAGGGAAGCCAGAGACAGATCTGGAGTGAATTTGGACCAGGTTCTGCCCTATAGATCTCGAGAAAAGATGACCCCAGCACTGCTGTTGTTTGCTCCCGGGCCATGTCAGTGTGTCTACTGGGGGCGCACAGGACGAGCTGTCCACGTGCTGCTGGCACCATATGCCCTGCAGGTGCTCACATGTCCCTGCGGGAACATGGCTTTGTTCCCAGCCCAGAGCTGCCGTCTTCCTCCACCTTCCTCAGCCTTCCTCAGCGGGACCCACCGCTGACAGCTTAGCCGTGGAAGTGCAGACTGAACACAAATTAAGTGGCAGTCTTGGGATTCTAAAGAAAAAGGGAAACTTTTTCATTTTAGAAATGAAAAACGTAATGTGTGCTATGTCAAGTCACTGTATGTCCCCTGAAATGGCTTCATCTCTATGCTAATTTCATACTGAAAATAGAAACTCTCCTGCACTGGAAGAGGAGAGAAAGGGCTGGAAATCAAAGATACCAGCGTGGCTAAGAGCCAAGTAGGCTCCTTCAACTCAGTCCCACTGAGAAAAGGTCGTCTAGGCTGACCTGGCGCTCGAGACCACCAGCCTTGCACTGAGGGCCACACTGCGGAACCAAGGGCGTCACCTCTCACCTGGCAAACGAGCTCCCAAGCCCCATTCATGGATTCGTGAGCCTGAGAGTCTGCATGTGTCCTTGGTCTTCCACCATTGATTTCCCTGGCATATTCACAGCCCCAAACTGATTTCCCCCACTTCTGTTTTAAATGAACATTAACTCCTAAAAAGCATCACCTGAAAATCACAAAGTAACCCTTAATTCCATGACTGTAGATTCTTTGAATGAGGGACATTGTATTATGTTTAGCTCTGGACTTGTCTGCTTTTCTTGGTAGAACATGAGATGTTGAGGACAGGAACCTCATCTCTGTACCTTTAGCACTAATGTGGGTCCTTCCTCGGAGCAGACACTTATTATATTATATGCTTGTTGAATTTTATAACTATGATCTCTGGAGATTCCCAAGGGTCTGTCCCCTTGTTGTTCAAGGGCAGTTGGACATTTTCACTGCTTTTTAACTGGCTTCCCACAGACACCTCTCTGTCAGTTTGGTCCTGCCAGTTCTCTTGACCTAATTTTCTGTATCCCTTTGTATATGATGATACTGGCTTTTTGTTTTATTTATGTTGTTTTAAAGAGACAATCCATAATGAAAAGGGAGTACACTTCTAAGTGTACTGGACTAAGATCACTAGGAGAAAAGTACGAGAGATTGATCTCCACTCCATAGAAGCAGCATTCTAATGACGGGGGCTGTTTACGAAGGACCCAGAATGTGTTCAAGCAGAAGCTGGGCGGTCACATAAGACAATGCTCGCCCTGAGATTCAGCTGGCTGTTTCTGACTGATGGCTGACCTTGAGGACCCTCTCAGCCTTACTATCTGGAACCTCAGCTGACAGATGGCAGTGGAGGAGATGGGCAGAGGGATAGGAGACCGTGTTGCTTGAGCCCGTGGGGCCCAGCTTCGAGAATGCACAGAGAATGCTGACTGGGCAGGCATGCTGGGACTATAATGCAGCTTGTCTTCAAAGCGGAAAGAATTTCTTGGAGACTTAGTACTCACACACTCCTGAGGGATTTGAGATGAGAGTGTCAAGGAGACACAGGGGCGTGGATTTGTGTGTCCGAGGTGGTTTCTGTCTGCTTGATAATAAGGCTTTAAGCTTTATGTTTCCGTTGTATTCATTTTCCCCTCCTATTAGGATGTCTGAACCAGAAACATGCAGCCCTGGACAGACATTTTAGTGACCTAGAATAGAGAAAAGTACATTATAAACAGTTTTGGAAACATAAGGGACTAAAATGCGTTTAGCCATTTGGACAGATAATGGAAATTGTGCTTCTTTCTTTTAACTACTTCCTTTGAAGTGTAACTATATAGTATTGCCTTTTTAATTCTTTCACAAAACAGGCCCTGGCAGAATTCAAGTGGTAAAGGAAAAGCTAGTCATTAGCCAGCTGCAGGGTGACAACTCAGCAGAAGGAGAGAGCTTCCTGCTTCTGCCTATGGCAGCCCCACCCTTCGGAATAGAGGGAGATGGTGATGTGGCAGGGTGTCATGAGGGATCTGGAAGGACGTGGCGGTAATTGTAGAGGCACTGACATTGAAGAGACCCAAAAAGGCGAGGTGCATCTGGCCCCCTCGGAGGACCCAGAGGTGGAAAGGCCGTAGAAGGTCAAGGACGCTGTACTTGAAAAGGCTCTGGTGATGATTGAATCACTGAACTCAGTTAACCCCCAGATCCCGGGTACCTCCCATGTGTGATGCTCTGAAGTAGGCACGGTGAGGTATGCAAAGAGGAATCCCATAACTCCCTCTACTAACTTAACACGTTCGTCCTAAGCAGCACCGATTTGTTGGAAGAGCGAGAAAGAGCGAAGCACATGAGTGTGCTCAGTAAACACTTGCCGGTTAACAGCCGCTGCGGGTCCTGGCATGTGCTTCGAGTCGGACGACGTTCCAGTCCAGATGCTCTGTGCGTGCCGTCTTCTAACGAGAGAGCAGCCCGCCCAGGTGGGCCATGACAGTGCTCAGTCTTCCCCTGGACAGTACCGGGAGCTCCAGGCCGCTTGCTGGTGGAGAGCACAAAAATTTACCCAATAGTTAGTGTGTGATGGAGATTTGCCACATATTATACATACGCAGTGCTAGACACTGAAGATACAAAAACAGACAGAAATAATCAAACTGCAATTAAGATCGTGACCACCAAAACCAAAATCTGGGGGAAGAAGGAGGAGGGCTCTTTTGATTTTAAAGATAGCCCCTGAAAAATAGTCAGTACCAGTCGCAGAGCCAGCCGCTGAGTCCATAGAATTAATAGAATGTCAGAACCAGATGACCCCTTAGATCTGTTCGAATCTGTTATTTTACAAACGGGGAAATGGAGACCCAGCGAGGAGAGGCGAAGTCATCAGCCACGTTTAGTTTGCATTTTCTTTTTGTCTGTGTTTACAGTAGGTAAATGCACCTTAACTTTAGTGGGTTGATGAAGACAGATGCTCTCTCTTCAACTGTGTTGGCTGCTGGTGACCACCTCCTCGAGCAAGAGAAGCTCTTTCTGACACTGATGAGGAATTATGCCTGTGGTGTGTGAGTTTCCTGAGCTGCTGAGCTTTGTCTCCAGTCCCCTGCTTTATTGTTTCCTGGCACACGCCGCTTTCATGCCCACCATCAGAGAGTTTCTCTCCACTGTTCCTCGGCCCCACTCCTTCAGAAGTCTCTGTACACTGACAAAAAATAGTTGGTCTGAAAACAGATGAGAGGTTTTTTAAATTTGGCTTTTTTTCCCCCAAGGGATGATGTAGGGCTCTGTAGCTTCAGTTCTGTTGAATTTTACTTCTAAATGGTGATGACTTGTATATAAGATGGATTTTATTTCCTGTTTTATTTGAATTTGATACGCAGCCCCATTAGCAAATATTTAATTTATGCTTGCTCTCATCCTGTTGGGCATCGGTAGCTAATGTTAATGACGCCACACCAGTTTCAGCCCAGGAGTGACTTATCCAGATGTCTGTACGATACCGAAGCAGCCGGTCGATTGATTGTTTCCGGCAGATAGAGAGATCAGAGGGAAAAGAACCCCCAAAATGGAACTAAATGAATCGATTTTTGAGGTAGCTTTTACTGCTTGATTCAGGCAAAACTTTTCATCTTTTAGAAACAGCTGAAGCAAAAATGTATGGCTTCAAAGACATATCCAAGTCCGAATCCTGATTTTACCTTCTAGGTACTCTCTGCCTTGACCAAGTTACTGAACCTCTCTGGGCTTCAGGGTTTCCACTTGTAAAAATGGGGATCCTAACAGTCACCGCATAGTGTTTTCAAGAGAGGCGTGTTTAAATATTAAATCTAAGGCACCTAGCGTAAGACCTGAAACAAACAAACCAATGTTCAATGTTAATTCCCATCCTGCTTACAAAGAGTCATCCCGGACAGTTAACTTCCCTGTCTACTGCACATGTCCCCTCCCCATACTGTGCTGTGTGAGGAGAGAGGTGGTGGTGCTGGTGGACAGTCTTTCAGCTGCAATTCTGGACTTTCTGAGTTCCGCCCGCACGGTGCTTCAGAGACTCCGGGAACAGCAAAACAGAGCAGGGGGCTTTCCAGAGTGACACCTCACTAGCCACGAGAGCCCCCAGCCCCCAGGGCTGATGCAGGCCAAGTGGCTCTGAGCTAGCCAAAGCACACTTCCGCCTCCTTTTTGACCCACACCTGCAGGGCTCTCCATCCACCCCCAGGGTTCCCAGCCTTTGAGGGGACACAGGGACAGGGTGGGCAGAAGTGAGGCTGGCTCCAAGAGGTGTCAGCAACATCCCACCCCTTGTATTCAGTCCTCATTTTCATTCGTATCCAAGCATGCTTTTTATTATACATTTTCTTTTGTGAGCCTCTTGAAGTCCTTTGTAGAATAAGGCAAGATAGAAAAACAAGAAGCTTCAGAGATCACATATACCAATTAAACACGGCGTGTTGATAGCATGCACACAGAAATAGGGGTAACATAGACTGTGCCCCAAATGAACTCATGTAGGCAGGGCGTCCAGTGGCCAGCACCGCCCACAGGCAGTTTGGTTATCCATCAAGTCATAGTCAGGTTCTCCTTCCGGAATCATATAAATCAATAGCAAGCAAATTGACTTATATGGAACAAGCAGCGCACCTCACTAATCATCGCAGAGATGTTCCTGCAGGAAGTCATCTGTTTACAGGGCTGAGTCTCCTCAGCTTTTAGCTTCTGGAAAGCAGAGACCATGTCTCATTGTTCCTTATATTTACAGTACTCAGCCCACAACCGATGCATAATAAATGCATAAGGGATGAGTGGATAAGTGAGAATTCTTTAAATGGGGAGATTATTCAGAATAAATGAAGTGTAGAATATTGGAATATTTTATAAGGAATGGCAGTTTGAACAAGTTGTTACGTACTCATAGGTACTTTCAGAAACACAGACTGTTCCCCTAACCAAATGCTACTGAGGAAGATCCTGCTTTAATGGATAGATAAACATGATTTCTCATTAGCATGCACAGCACTGAAGCCCAATTTTGTGTTTTTTTTTTAAATAAACACAATTTTTAAGTGTTTCCGTGAAGCTCGTTCTCTCGAAAAGCTTATCATCTGATTTGCAGTGTTCATTTTCCTAGCAGGCCCTGCTCTACCGACAGTATAAAGTTTCAGCTGGGACTCTTCCCAATTATTGCTAATTCTTAATGAAGACGAAATCGGGTGGTTTTACTGAATTTATATTTGCCTGAAACATTTTTATATTTGGTGTCCCTGTTGTGCCGGTCCACGACTATACACGGAGCAGCCTGCAGTGCGGGCCCGACTATATGAAAAATTTGAATGTTCACGCGCTATAATAAATAATGAGTGTCAGTGAACTCATTATGGTAAATCCTTAGGTAATTACTTTCTGCCTTAGTTAGGGGACGTATGGTAGCAAGAGCTAAAATTACTCCATCTCGAGACAAACCCTGAGGTGGCTGTTAGAGTTAAATATAATTCATTTGCAGCATGTTTATTATAGTTAAATTTAACTAATTTGGGGCCTGTTGCTGGCCAACAGCTGAGGAGGAGGAAGTTTCAGCGTCCATGAGTTCCTCAGAAAGAAAAATGAGGCTCCACGACCAAGCTTTCAGAACATGACGTAAGAGCTACTCCCACTCTGTCTTCGCTCTTCCTGTCCCCAGAGTTGGACGGCTTTGTTGCTCAAAGTGGCTGGCTAATGAGCTATTCAGGCACTGAATTATGTGGCGTAGCAAGAGGTAATCTCAGCCTTAAACTGGGGTTCTGTTCAGTTCTCTGTTTCGATTCGGAACTTCCTAAAGTCCCAGGAAGAACCCTTCTATCCAAGGTCATGGAGAGACAGACAGATTTCTCTGCGGGTTAAAAGTAGGCTCCCACCTTTGACTCCCTGCTGCGTCTCGAAATCACAGGGCCAGTTTGGGTGTTATTTCTCCCTAGGCCTTCCAGCCTGAGAGTGTTTACTCTGGGAAAAAATGTAAAAAGAAGGACTTCTTCAAAGAACCGAAAACATGTTTACAGAGGGTCATTTACCGCTTAAAGATGTTTCTGCTGAAGAAACACTTTTTAGAGTAGAATTTGTCTCGTGAGAGCTCTCCTGAGCTAAATGGCTTACTCTTCCAAAAACGGTGAGGGGACACACGCGGGAGAAACAGCGTGTAGAGGTGAACACTTACGAGCCTTCCACTTTTGTCCAAGAATAAAAGTTAGGAATCACTGTAGGTGGACTGTTCCCCAGAAGACAGGAATAGGGCCAGGAGAGGAAACAAAATTCTGATCATCGTGAGGAATGAGGATTTGAGGAAAACATTGTCCTACTTTTTAACAAAAATACCATGTATCTACTTTGGAAACATGTGTGCTGTTCTAATCACTCAAGAGAAGGTGGCAGTTGGAGAAACTCCAGAGGAGGATGAGTGGATGGGGACAGGAGTCAGTAGGTGGCCGTGGGAGGGTTAGAAAGAGCAGAGTCTCTTCAGTGGGAAAACAAAAGGATGAAGATAGCCCCGAAGTGTATGGAGTCTAATGCCGGTTCACTGGGGTCAGGGGATTTCCTTCACCACATCCAAAGTGCAAAGCCAATGGGGCAGGAGCACCTACCCGCCCCTGTAGCCCCCAAGACCCCACCGGGCACAGCCAACCCAGCCTCCTGAACCCCAGTCATGTCTCCACCCTTCCCTCATGAACCCCAGTCATTGCCAAGGTCACTCAGCGTAAGAAGGCAAGCTTTCTGACTCAAGCTGGTGTTCTTTCCACTGCACCATAGTCGCTTCCCTTGGACCCAGACCCTTCCAAAAACTCCCCTTTTCCATTTTGATCAGACATCCTCCAGCCATGGGAATGGTTTGCGACTCTAATGGGTGAGCTGTGATATGCAAAGTAAACTGTACAGGTTACGTAATTTCAGGGGCAGTTAACTTTTCCAGAATTCTGGTGTCAAAGCAAAGATTTCATTTTGGCTATTAAAATCCAGGAAAACATAATAACAGCTTTTCTGTACCTCCCCCACCATCCCCCCACCCCCTTAAAAATAGCATCTGAAGTCTCAGCATAGCTGAGTCACTGCTTGGTGTGATTCCGGGCTGGGTCGCAACTGGACCTGTCAGAATGAGGCCACAGTGATTCATGACGGAAACCAAGTTTGGTTGCCACTGACAACATGTGTTCCTTTCTGTTTTTGGAGTTTGGCCACACCATATTTTGCCTTTGGAGTAGCAACACCTTTGCATAGTGATAGTAATAGGATGAGATGAGCCACTGCAGTGAATGCCCCCTCCGGGCCCTCCCGCTATGACACACAGAATCCCTAGCCACTCGTTAGGGGACAGCATGGGCAATTAGCAAAACCAGAGACCAAGGGAGACCACGATTGTGCAAGATGTTTGTCCCCTCTACCATTGCAGCTTCACATCAAGTCAGTCTACCAGCCAAGCATTCCAGCACCTTCTGTGTACCCCAAACAATGGGGAACAAAACATGGAAGAGCTGTGCTTCCTACCCTGAAGGAACTTGAGGCAACATAAACCAGTGACAGCAGCAGCCCGTACTTCCCATGATGAGTCTCACAGTCTGTGTGTCTGCTTCAGACCCGCTTGCCCATTGAAGGCAAAAGCCCCATCATGTGCTACTGCGTGTGCCTGGCACAGGTTCAGGAAATCAGTCATGACTGCGGAACTGGAGTAAATGGGTCATGCCCGCAGCCCCCGCTGGCCTCCCTCTGCGCTCAGGACTCAGTCGGCACACCTTCTCGGGGAGCAGATTTGAGCCCACCCCTCCGGACTTGGTGCAGGTATCCTGAGAAGGGAGAGGAGGATACCTGTCAGTAAGGATGCAGTTACAATGATTTTAGTTCAAAAGTGGGACTTTGACAGTAAAGAATTCTGTACTCCCCCACATTTGTGTGGAACTTGGCCAAACTTATGCTAGCTGGACTTGTGTTAGCTCTTTTGAGGGGCAGATATAAGAATCATGGGTATTTCCCAAGAAATAGAGCTGCTCTGAAATGCTGTTGATGCTCGTTTCAGATAAACTCGGACTTATGGGACATATAGAGCAGAGCTTCCCGAATAGGGCACCTTAGTGTACAGATTTACACACACAGATGTGCACACAGTCATCTCCAGAGCCCCTTGGACACCTCGACATGCCTGCTGCATGGAATGGATTCTACACATGAATGATAGACATAGATACAATGCATATATACTTTACAGAAGACTAGAAGAATATACAAGATGGGGGCACCTGGGTGGCTTAGTGGGTTAAGGCCTCTGCCTGCGGCTCAGGTCATGATCCCACGGTCCTGGGATCGAGCCCCACATTGGGCTCTCTGTTCAGCAGGGAGTCTGCTTCCACCTCTCTCTCTCTCCCTGCCTCTCTGCCTACTTGTGATCTCAGTCTGTCAAATAAATAAACAAAATCTTAAAAAAAAAAAAAAGAATATACAAGATATTTACTGCTTATGTCTGGATGGTAGGATTGTGGTATCTTTTAATTTTTTTACATATCTGTCTTCATTTTTATATAATTTATATGCATTAATCACATAATTTTTTAAGTCAACCAAAACCTAACCAAAATGTTGAAGTAAGACTGAACCAAGGTTTGGTGGTCCAGCCAAAGATTTATGTATTTATGTATGTGTTGTATTCCAACACTGACATAGAAACCATTTGTCCTCTTTTGGGTTGGGTTGGGTTTGTTTTTGTTTTTGTTTCTGTTTTTTTGGTCATTTTTAAAATGACTATTTTCAGCTGGTGCATACTCTTCAGGAAAAAAAAAAAACAAGAAAGAAGGAAATGGGAAAGCAGATGTCACAAATCAGAGAAATTGTTGCACGTCCATGTATTCACACCATTTATTTTCTTTGCATCTACAGGCCCAAATTGGTAATAGCCCAAACTTTCTCCATTTGTAAAAAGTCTCATAAAGTCAACTTCCTGTTATGTCTGAGAGCTTTATTAAGAGAAAAATCTGTTGGTCAGATGTTAGCTCCAATGAGCCCAACTACTGGGGACACAGATGCTTGGCCCCTGGAGAGTGTGGAAACACACTGAAGCGGTAGATAGGCTGGGAGATCTCGTTTCTGCCCTCATCCTCCCCTTACCCTGCAGCCATAGGCACAGGGTGATGATTTGATGATTTTTACGTTTTGTGGCATGTTACACTGATAAAATGTTTATGGTTGTTTCAGAGCAGTTCTGTGAGTGCCTAATTTCTTTTTCCCTGGTCTCGGATTCTTCAGCAGGGGTCAGGGGCATGGTATTTTACCTTTTTCTCACAATGGAATGCCTGTAACCTAAACAAGATCAATATCATTGTTCCTCTGGGAGAAGGACTATTCTCACCAGTTTTCAACATTATAAAATACTTCCCTATTTGGAACTGTGACATTTTGTACTCAGAGGGATTTTTAGGAGATTGTCCGGTCCTGGTTCTTCATTATACAAATGAAAACGTTGAGACCAGCACAGTCGAAGGAAAAATGCCCTAAGTCCCAAGAAGTGGTTAGTGGCCGCCCTGAGCTTTTACTGTATATTCTTTTTACTACTTCTATCCTGTACTTTTTACTTAAGATTTCCCAATTATTATGGGTACTTAAAATAATATTTTCTAATCTGCATTTTTTTAGGGAGAAAAGAAATAGAAAGCACAGTGCCTGGTACAACATAGGTAGTCAATAAATAGTGAAGAAGGTATTGATAAGCTTACTTATATTTACCTATTAGGTCAATAAAAAATTACAAGACGTTTACAGACACAAATACATAGATTGGTAGAATAGGTAGATGACTGGGAACACACATGCCATTACCAACTACTTACTAATAAGTATTATAAGTACTAATAACTATTATTAATTAATAAGTAGTTGGTAATGGCATGCATGCTCTCCATCAGCACAAGGGTTTAGTTATCATGTATCCCAGTCTCCATGGCTCTCTTCAAAAGAAGTAACTCCGGAGAGGAATGACCAGAGAATTTAAGAGAATGAGAAAATATACTCCTTTTCAGTGAAACCCTAGCAGGACTGCTGAAGTCAGAAAGCCATACATACCTGTGTGCATGTGTTGTGAAATCAGTATTGTCTATTGTAACTCTTTGTTTAGTTATAAAATGTGTCACCTGCCATTCCAGGTGTACCAACTATAATGTTAAGGAGACCTGTCAGATTAGGATAAATCCTAGAGGAAGCATAGTAAGAACATCACCCAGTAATTAAATAGTATATCCTTGTTTTGGATTTGTGCTTACAATTTTTTTTTTTAATTTTACAAGAGTAACATAGAAAACATTAAAAGAAGAACTAATCTTCACCAAATGGAGTGAAAAAATTCAAGATAAAGAAAACAAACCTGGACAAATTCATAAATCCCCTACAGAAGGGAACATTGTTTTCCTCATGTTTTCCATTGGTTAACATACCCGGCAGGAAGTTAAATTTCATTTCCTTTTCAAATCACAGAATGTGTTTTCTTAATCACCTTCTCTACATATTGAACAACATCTTGATCATAATAGTGGCATATGCTACATTGAAATTATCGCGAAAATCATTCTTTTTCTCCCACCTAAGGGATATTTCACTTTTTTATGGAAAGAAGGAGGCATTTAAAGTATAAATTAAAATAAAGATAACTACTATTAAATTTGGTTAGGCTCCTATAAAAAATAATGAAAGAGCAGTCCAAACAACCTGACTCAAGTTTGCTACAGAAAAGTTTAATTAACACACTACACTGAAGTTTGCAGGAACATTTTCTTTGTGATGCGTAAAGATGTTAGTCTCACTAATCAAGGAAATTAGGACTTTTTTAAGAGGACATTACATGAATGGGGGGTTTCCGTGCCCACCTACTATTGGTGAGTTCATTTATTTGATTCTTCTTTTTCTCTCCTTAATTCTCATATTAGGTAATTATTCCTTTGATTGGATTTTGTGTTTGTTAAATACAAATAATATCATACACATTAGGCCGGCTATATATCCAGAAATACGCATTTATATAATCTTCCATTTTTAAATCATGAGATGAACAGTATATTTTATTGCACATGAATCTGGTGTCCTAGTTTAGGATCTGCTTAAATTCTCAATAACATCCTCATAAAACTGTTGCAGGGAGCAAAGCTAGCCATAAGGACATTTACAATGTCACATTAAGGTAAGATGTATGCTACGTGCCTTGTAATAATACATTAAACGATTCAAATAGGATTTTATATAGGAAAAGATCAAAGCAGTTTAGAAAATTCTAAATGGAGCTGTATTTCTGAATGTGAAAGTCTCATTTTGTTTAATTATCTATTAAATTCCCCCAAACTTCATAGGACTTTGTGCTTTTACTCTATATTAGGAAGAGAAAATCCTTATAGTTAAGCCTTATATGAATGTATGGCCCATTTTACCTTGGTGATAATGGCTGCAAGATTCCCCCTCTCACTCTTGTATCGTCCCATGATATTTGCTGCTTCCTGAAGTCAATATAGACTCGAGCCAAATTCAATGTTGTCTCAATATTTACCTAGTACAAAGAAAATTCCATTTGAGAAAACCACAGAGTATAGTCATTCCTGGAACAAGCAAGAGACGGTTATTACTGTTGGACAAAATCACTTTGCCCTGCTTTACTTTAAGAGTGACCAAAATAGTTCTTTAAAAATCTATCTTGAATTCAGAGGCATATGTATATTCAAAGGGCCTACATATCAAGACTGTTCCTCATTAGTTTTATGAACTGTTATTCTCTTAATTAAAAACATTGAAATGCATAACCAAAGATGATCAATTTTATATAAATTTGTGAATCAAAAGAAATTCTTACCAAACCATGTGTCATTTCTTTTTATGAACATGGTGCAAATGCTGAGAATCAAAGCAACTATAATTTAAAAGGATTGGTCCATAAGAAAGCTGTAAAGTAAGTAACATTTGTGCTCAACTTTTTTTCATTTCCTTCTTCTTAACTCCCTTTCAACAAATTCTTTCTTCCCACCTTTGCCCTTTTACACCATAATATCTATTAAGAACTTGGCAATGGGCCAACATAATAAAATTCTGTTAGCCAGACTTCTCCAACAACAGAGTATTTAGGTGATCTGTTCTGAACACTTCCTAATTATTAGAGCCACAGCAAAGAGATACAAGCAGGTGCCTTTGATAATCAGTCTGCCTGTGTGTGAGAAGTCCTGCAGGTGCTAGGTGAATCCCTTTGAGTAACATTGGCCTTGCAACACTGCTTTGGGAAAATAACAGGGCTCCAACGAGTAGGACAGAGAGGAGTGAGTACCCACCCCAGGCAGAGGGACGAAGAAGGGGCTGTTGCCAAAGGCCAGAGTCATTGTTCCTTCCCCCATGTGCTTGTATATGGGTGTGTATACCTTTCTCATGCTTCTAGTTTTGCTTTGCACTTACTTGAAATGTTTGTTGACGTACCCATTTCGTCCATTTGATGTTGAAATTCCTGAAGACTGGAATTCTATCTTGTTCCCAGCAGAAAGGGGGCACATAGAAAAATGGGTGTAGAATGAATGTGTGAAGGAATCAGTCTGTCGGGCAATCAGTTCATTCAGGTGACACCAGTGAGAGTATGGTGATGATGTGATGATAATGAAATGATAATGAAATGATGATAATGAAAATTACAAACAGTGGCTGGATGTGAAATACATCAAGGTAGAACTAAGAGAAAATTAAGCGAGGTACCCAGTGGTCGTGCCTCTAGGGTTTTGAGCTGAACAAAAGAGAGAACATGAAGGGCAATGGATGAAATGGGGATCTGAACAAGAGAAATTTCATGAGTGAAGTTGGCAAACATGCTTTTAGGCAAATTGAATAAAAGTTGACCAGCTGGGTGTCAAAAATCTTTTTCTCAAAGAAACAGTCTTTAAATGTGCCTCTGACACCTTCCCTTACCACACCCAACCCAAATGATTTCATATGCCCTGAAGATCTGATTTCAGATAAATTGCTTTCCAGCAGAAAAAAACATTTTGTAGTCGTAGCAGATCTTCCACCAATTCTTGAAGGTCACTATCCTTTATAGACTTGGGGGGAGGGGAGAAAGGGAAGGATCTAGAAAACCTAAGACTGGTAGACCTTGAGAAAATTCTCCCAACCCAATGGAAGCCCATCCTTTAGGAGGGTAATGGCTGGCAAGGGTCAGCTCCTCAGGACTTGGTGTCCCTTAAATGTACTAAATCCACATCAGAGAAGACACTTAAACTTGCCATCTGTGTTATAAATTGTGTGCCCTGAGCCACCACTGGAGATAGCCTCTTAATATCTAAATAAATAATGTTTGAAGGAGGAGGTTCACCTCATTTCACACCTAGCCACCCTTTGTGAAGGCTGCTTGGGCACTGTTTCTACTGTCTCTGGAAACTCAAACACATCTCATTCCTAATCCTTTAGAAGCACCAAAGAAGGGCCTCTTTAGCTGGGTGATAGGTAAGCTAGGAGGAAAGGAGCATGATATGTGCACGTTAAAGTCTGTGAATTACGAAGAGGATATTGTAAATAATTCATTTTCAATTTTCAGCCCCTCATTCCTCAAAGTTTGGAGTGAGCACTCTCCATTTCCCAAGGACTCCCCTGAAAGTTCTAGCAGAGGACAAGGATGCAAAGATATCTGCTATGTGTATTCTTGAGTTTTGTCCATTGTCTACCGGATATCCTAATGAATTAGGCTGGAATCTTGTCTTGACCCAAGAGTGGCGCCCCTTGGGTCAGAAGGAGTGTCGGGAACACATTGATCTGTGGTTGGAATAGTAAGCTAAGCTCTAGGAACATCCTGCCAGTGGCCTGTCCTTAGGAAATCGCCTCAGATTTTCTTGCTGGTGAAGGATGACATTCAGAAACTGACCTTGTGTGGAAATCCAGAGAATAGAGAGGAGAAAGCAAGCCTTTTACTTTCTAATATTTCCTTCAGGCTATGCTTTTTTAGGGGTGATACCCTCTATATCCTTAGAGACCATATCTGCCAGACATTAAAACTTGGTCCTCAAAATGAGTGATCACCAGCCTCTGGAATAGAGTTATAACCAAATGTGCCCTCAGGTCACAGGCCTTCCCTTACCCTTGCCTTTAAAACCCAAACAGAACTGTTCAGCTCTACATAACCGACATGCCTCGTTGAGTTTCTGCAGATCTCATGGGGTATATTTATGTCCTCCTCTAGCCTTGTTTCTGGACCTTTTCTCCATCACCCCTATTTGTCTTGGCAACACTCCACAGGTTGTTGACTTCATGCCATCGATCACTGCACCCCCTCTTATTCCTCAGGATACCCTAAATGGTGCAGTGACTGGTAAGAGATTGGAAATAATGGAGAAGAAACTAAAACTGGATTTCTGTATCACAGTTGTGACAGTGGATCAGTGATTTGTCACCACAGTGAATCACTTACTGGCCATCTCTTGTCTTGTTTCTAGACTAACGCCAGCCAGGAAGCAGCTGTCTCTTTAGAGGAAATTTTTCATTTCCTGGTTTCCCCCTGGCACCTGGTCTTCCCTAAATTCCCATCTCTTTGGCCTGACACACAGAAACCCCCACAGATCGGTTCCTTTCATTACAGTCCCCCATGGGGATATCCTTTTACTTAAATACATAGAGTGGTTCAGCTTCCTCTGTTTCAACTTCCCTGTTCATGGTAATAATACTAAGTTTACTAAAATGTTTCCCCAAACTACAGAGTTCTTCTCTTTCTAAAGCAGATGTTTATCCTCAGACCCCCTGTGGAAACAACTGCATCCAGGTATAAGTTAGCAGCAATTGTATCTCTCTGCTACATAATGAAATTTGGATTTTAACAAACTCCAATGGCTACCATTACAGTGTAGCTCAGATGCTGACACTCAAGGAGGTCATTGGCAACAACTGTGCAGTCAGAGCACTTGCATGGGCCTGGACATTGTGTAAATGTAGGCCAAGGTGTGTTCAGAAAAGGAACCTTTCCTAACAGGGAGACTCGTAACCAGGAAAATAAGACTATGAATCTGATGGTCAGAGTGGCCATGGGTTATATAGTCATCCAAACCACTAGTGTGTCCAGATATCCCCCACCATTTTTTAATCCACGGGTCACAGAGAAAAGGATTTCTGGGAGATATCTCTATCAATGATGGAGGTGGACCCAGCTAAAGCATTGAATGAGAATTATGGTAAACCAGGGTTAAAGAGCCAAGCGGTCCTCCCTATATTTCTCACACAGCTACTCTCTGGTTCGCTGCCCTGTCTGGTCTTTCTGCCATCATCACCACAGGCAGCTTATGTGGAAGATGATTTATTGTTACCTTTTTATGGTGCTTCTAGAAAATGCAACAGGTACTCCTAGACCCACCTGAAACTAGTGTAACATTGTTCACTGTACTTATGTTGAAAAAAAAATCCAAAAAAACAAAAAAACCTGCCCTAAGGAATTCATTTGAAAAGAATTCAAAGAGTTCTGCATGATTATTTATAAGAAATTTTGGAAACAACCTATATGTTCCCCACAGAGAAACAAATCAATTGTGCTTTCCTCATGTGGACAAAGAACGATTTTGCACATATTCAACTCTGTGTTATCTCAAAGAATTGTTACATACCTTGAAGCGAAGTTCACAATATAATAGGTTTAAAGGGTAAAGACTAGAACATGTGTTGATATCTACCCGAGGAAGATTTATGCATCCCTCAGGGAGAGCGGGAGAAGCGCAGGTGTCATGGCGGCCAGCCCTGGCTCACGGGACGACAGGTGAATTGTACTTTCTTCTTCCTGCTTTTCCATATTCCCCCAAATTACTGGCTGTTACTGTTTCCCTTGTAAACCAAGAGGGGGGAAGAGTTACTTAAAGAGGAAAAAGAAGAAAACCGCACACCTTTACAGCAGCTTACCAAGCGTTTTAACAATGCAAGATGGGAAAATCCTCAGGATATACAAGCCCTTTCTTTGCCCTCTAACTTTGGCTGATTCATCCCCCCAACAAAGTGCTGACTGTTTTCTTCAAAGAGCAGAGAAATAAAATAGTCTCTGACCGGCACCTTTATTAAAGTCTTTGCAGGAACTCCCTTACAGAGGGCCACCTCTTCTCTTCCTCTTCCTCCTCTGGCTACCTCCCTCCCTCCTTTGGTGCCTTTTCCTGAGACTGGCTGCGTTTGGCCAGTGGTTGAAGTCGTTTGTTCATAAATAATTCGTGCAGTGATGTGGAGCTTTCTGACAACAGTCTCCGGTTTGCTCCAATAAACTAATGCAATAAAGACTCAGAATTTGGGCTGCTTCATGCTGGACCTCATGTGGTTGTCAGCCCTGGTCAGAATGTGGTTTGAGTTCTGTGGAAAGAACACTGCTGATACCACCTTGATCTGTGTGGCGTCTTTACAGTCAGTGGACTTCCAGTAGCCACATGCCCCAAAGAGACTGGGTAAATTATACAGTATGTATGCCTCCTTGATGGAATATTACAAAGTCGTTAAAAATTACAAAGACTGGGTGGCAACATCAAAATATGTTTAAAAATGTGAAATAGGAAAGAAATTAGTGCCTATATATGGTTACAACAGTGTAAAAATATATTCTTGTATTGTGGAAGGAATAGAGGAAACATGGGGAAATGAAAATAATTAATTTGATGGTGGATGACAGAAATTTTTAAAATTCAGCCGTGAATGGTGACTGGACACCCACAGTACACCTGACACCATGCCAGGCCTGTCACCTTTTATTTTTCCTTATTTTATTTTTTTTTAAAGATTTTATTTATTTATTTAACAGAGAGACACAGCAAGAGAGGGAACAGAAGCAGGGGGAGTGGAAGAGAGAGAAGCAGGCTTCCCGCCGAGCAGGGAGCCCAATGTGGGGCTTGATCCCAGGACTCTGGGATCATGACCTGAGCTGAAGGCAGACGCCTAATGACTGAGCCACCCAGTGCCCCCCGTCTGTTCTTAAAATGTGCTTCTTTGATATGTGAGACTAAAGAAATATATTGGAGGGCAGTGGAATTCATCGTCGTAGATGTTTCTGTGAGCAGCGTTGACTGTATCTAAAGGGGACCCTTAATAGAGTGCTCTTTTCCATGCTGGATCCGGGAAGAACTTACCCTGCTGGACTCCAATAGCTGTTTAGTCCTCCATGGGCCAGATGTAGCTTTTCTCCCCTCTGCTGTGTGTTACTGTTTCACACATGCACTCAGCAGATGTGTGCCAGGTTCTGTTCAGGTGTGGGCAATACATGACGACAAGGCTCTCTCCTCATGGGGTTTGCAGGCTGTCGGGAAGGATGGTAAACAAGTTCACAGGCACTGTGGTTTCAAGTAGTGATACCAGCAGTGAAAGAAAGTAGGGTACAGAGATAGTGAAGTGGAAAGCAGTAGGTTCTTTTCAGGAGAGTCAGAGAAGATCCTGCTGAGAAAACAGGGAAGTAGAGGAGCAACTACACAAAGTCTGGAGGGGGATATGCCAAGGCACTGAGGCAGGAACAAGTCTGGTATGTTTGTGAGAGTTCAGAGAAGCCGGTGAGGCTGGGAACTCTGGGCCACAACACAGGAACTTTCTAAGTGTGATGGCAAGTTGTTGGGGTTTTTGTTTTGTTTTGTTTTGTTTTTTAAGATTTATCTATTTGAGAGGGAAAGAGAGAGTAGGGAGAGAGGGGCAGGGGGCGGGGGGAGAGAGAGAATCTTAAACAGACTCCACGCTGAGCACAGAGCCTGATGTGGGGGCTTGATCCCACAACCCTGAGATCATGACCTGAGCCAAAACCAAGCATCAGATGCTTAACCGACTGAGCCACCCAGGTGCCCCTGTGATGGCGGGTTTTAAGGACTATGAACGCGTTTATCTTCTCGGTAGCAGACCGTCAGGCAGAGGAGAAGCAGAGGACCAGCTAAGGGTTCAGTCGTCCAGATGAAAGGTCAAGGGGGCTTGACCTAGGAGGCTGGCATAGGCATGGAATGAGGGCCTGTTCTGGACACAGCACGTCTGACGTGTTGACATGGGCACGAGGAGGAGTCGGGAGACAAGGATCACTCTTATGCTTGGGATTGAGTCACCAGGTAAATGGAGAGGACATTTGCTAGGAGGCAGGAGGAATAGGTTCTATTATTTCTTCGTGAAAAATTACCTAGATCTGATCTAGGTCAGTCTGGAAGCCTCTGCTATTCCCAGAATCCCCTGGCTGTGTCTTCACAGTAGGCAAAGTGTTTCACAGGACAGTGGAGAGACCTCCAGCTTAGGAGCCCGGAAACCTGAGTCTGGTCTGCCTCTGGTACAAAAGAGCAGTTGGATCTAGGACACATCATGTCACCTCTCCAAATCACAGTTTCCTATGTATCTGCCTGGTCTGCATTTCAGAGCTTCGTAAGCTGTTTAAAGTTCAACGCAGACACATAATGGTGTCAGTATGGTTACCTGCACTTGGGTGTAGTGAGCATTCCTGTTTAGAATCATGACCTGGAGCACATGTGAAAGCACGAGTTAACAGAGGATTGCCCCTGATATGCTGGCCGTCTTCCTCCAAACCGCCTGATGGACCCCTGGCCGCCGCCCCCACCTGCTGCACACCCATCACGTGCCAAGCACTATGCACCAGTCCCCAAAACAAAAGTCTTATTAGCAAGATCCCCTTAAGAGTGAAACAAAGGCCTTTTCTGATGTATCCCTGAGTATCCAAAAAATTAAATTTGCGTTTCGTTCTCTGAGGACTCTTGCCAGCGAAGGTGGTTGGTTTGTTTTCATTATCCCTGCCCTCCTGTGTTTGTTTCCAGGGGCCGTTTCCATCAGCCTTACCCTAGATTAAGCCAGCCATATAAATGAGAAGCCACAACAAGAGGCTGACTTCTCCCCTCCAAGCACTGCTTAATGGGCCTAATCAGCAAACTTCTTTACTTTCTGCCTCTTAAATACCATCTTGAGAAGTCCTGGCACCTGTCACCTAAAGAGGACATCTTCTATGGTGAATGGAGAGATGGGATGGGTGTTGAAAGGACAATTGAGGGAACTAATCTAAACGATTAGATGTTTTTCTTGCTAACAGGAGCCTAATTCTATTGTATCTCTTAAAGACTCTATTAAGACAGGCTTCTTTGACTCCTAGTACTCTGTTTAAACTTCTAAAGTCATTCGAATTGGCCGCTCACCAGCTAGGGGAAAATGTAAGCCAAAAAAAATAAATAAATAAATGGAGCCAGAGAACAATTTTCTTTTATGATTTCTCTTCTCAAAGTGAGGAAACTCAGGACCCTTCACCCAAAACACTGCGGGGTTCATGGAGACTGACGATGGTGAGAAGCTGGTGAACTCAAGTGACATTAAGTGTGCGCAGAAGTGAGGGGGACAGTCCCCAGAGGCTGGGAGTAGGCCAGCTCGGGAGGCACTTCACAGCCAAGGATGGGGCACATCCATCCAGAATGTAGGCTGAGAGCTAAAGGGAAGTGGTCTTGTTGTTTGGGGACAAAACCAGTCAGTAGCTTTTTTTTCACTTCTGCCATTCCAAGGAAAGCTTTCTTCCTCATATATATAAAATTGCTTTTACATAAAAGGTTCATTATTCGTGAGCCAGATACCAGAACTGAGCTTCCCTTTTGGTTTCTGTGAGCCTCGCCCTGTCTCTGCCCCAGAACTGATTTGGGTTCACAGACGTAGCATCTGGCCACAGAACTGTCGGTGCAACCCTTCCAAGCAGCCCAGGTTGTAACGGTTGATGTAAACAGGGAGGCCTCTTTGTAACATCCTCAAAGTCACGACTGTAATGGGGTAGCTTTCATCCAGAGCTAACTGGCCTTCAAGTATCAGTACTGTGTGAAGAATGACATTTCCAGTAGGCTGTCTGGCTCTGCCATACAGAAAGTAGGGAAAACTTAGTTTGGGGAGCGAAGTAAGCCAGAGTGACTCTCTGGACTGGAAAAGGCATTTTAGATTCTGCCTGTAGTGAGTAAAGTGTCTGAGGCTTTGGTTACAGGCACATGCTGTATCCGCCCTTAGACTGGCCTCTCCAGGCTGTGCCCCGGACCATCGTGAGGTCACAGACTTTCCCAGACCAAGTTTATAGTGGGTCTCTTACATCCCGTTCAGGTCTAGTCACCTTGACAGTATCTTCCCATGTGTTCAGGTGAGAAAACCTTCCCAGCCAGGGAGAACAGAGACTACTAACTAAAATGAAGAACTTCAAAATGAATATCCTTCCTGTGGAACCACTCAGTAGACACTCAAATCACTTTCTGCGAGCTCGGGATTCCCATGTTAAAGGGTGAAAATGAACCTGAGCTGAATTTATAGCAACTGGAAGCCTGCCTAAGGAAGATGGGGATGAATGGGGAGTGGGAGGTGATTCTGTTCCTCCTGAGTCCCCGAGCACAGGGCCTGGGCCGTAGTGAGTACTCAGAAGATATCTGCGGAAGTCAGGCAGGTTTCATATTGTTGGTGATACTGGACTTGTCTCCATGAACCTTTTATGCTATTGAAATTGATCTCCGCTTCATCTTTTAAAATAATAACTAGGCATCGGGCATCCCTTGGCAAGCCACGTAAACTCTTTCGGACTCAAGTTTCTTCTTCTGTCCATCGGAAGCTATTGGCTAAGCACTCTGCACCCCACCCTGAGCTGGGCACTCACTGCAGTCTCATTCAGAATTTACTTTGATGAGGTTTTTCTAAACCTTAGATGGAAATAAAATTATACATGCAGAAGCTAGTGGGCTTAAAAAAATGTAATGCTTAATGGTTAGAAAGTTTAATCTGTTTACTGCTAATGAGGCAGGGGAATGCTAAATCGTTTTCCTAATGTACCCACCAAAATCTACTGTGATAGATCCTGACATGAAGATGAATGTATCCTAATATATTGAGTTCATGCCACAGGACTATGTGGACTATGACGTGTGTGGGGCTCTATGCCTTGATGCTCGTCCAGGTGTTTTAATGTGTCATAAAGACCAACTCCATGGTACTGTGACCAGGCCTACTGGATTGCTGCTGACTGACACAGGCTTCATGGGGATAAAGCTCTTTATTCTACCGTCTCTCCTTTTTTGCCACCAGAAGTGAGGATCCTCATAAATTCAGGTTAATCAATACTGTATTTCCTGTTTTCCATCCAGAGTTTTATTTTATACCCTGTATCAGAGAATTTGTATCTCATCTCTTTTGCAAAATGAATACTAACAATAATAGTGGGGCACCTGGGTGGCTTGGTTGGTTACAACATCTGCCTTTGGCTCACATCATGATCTCAGGGTCCTGGGATCAAGCCCCATGTCCAGCTCCCTGCTCAGCAGGGAGTCTGCTTCTCCCTCTCTCTCTGCCCCTCCCCAGCTTGTATATGCTCCTTTGCTCGCACACTCTGTCTCTCTCTCTCTCTCTCTCAAATAAATAAAATCTTTAAAAATAAACTAAATTAAAATTAAAAAAAATAATAATAGTAAGTTAGTATTATACTCTTTGGACACAGTACCATCCTATGAGTTTACTTTTCCATAGATCAGATCCAGTCTAGCATTTGTCTTTATGCTCTCAGGATAAATGGTTTTTAGCTTAAAGAGCCACAGAAACAACTGTCAAGTGGTGTCAGCTAGAACCGACGACAGACAAAAATGCGGCATCTGAAGAGCAACTGGCACGATGGTCTAAATATTTTCTTTTCTTTTTGGAAAACCCTCGCCAGATTTGCCCCTTCACCACTAATCTTTGAGCAGCCTGACGATTTATGGGGAATCCATCGTTTGGCGTTTACGCGGACAGGAACAGCTGAACGGCTGCTTGCCAACATGTGGCTGTTTAGCAGGATATTAATGGGCAAGGTGGCTAATCTGTTCACATTGTTCCTGCAGACGTTTTGCAGTGCTTTGGGGAATCATTTATCCTCAGCCGTCGCAAGAGCGCCTGTTTTTAAGTAAACCTAGGATAAAAATCTGTTATTTATTGCCATGTAACAAACGGCCCCCAAACTTTGTGACACAAAGCGCTGACTGTATGAGGCGCACAGGTCCTTGTCCCTGCTCTGTGATGCCAGGGCCTTGCCTGAGAAGCCTCGTAGATGGCGAGTGGCTGGATGCAGGGTGACCTGAGGCTGGCAGCGGACACTGGCAAGGACTTGGTGGCATTTGGGCTGGAGAGCATGGGGCCGGGCCTTTCTTGTCACGATTGCCTCTGAATCTAAGCTCTTTATATATGGTGGCTGGTGGCTCCAAGATCTGCTATCCTGGTGAGCCCTGGGAGGCCGCACTGTTCTTGTGACCTAGTCTCAGAAATCACATTGCATGACTTCTGCTACCCTCTGTTGGTGGAAACGGACACAGAAGCCATCAGGTTTCAGGAGAGGACATAGCCTGCACTTCTCAAAGGAAGAACCTTCAAGGTCACATTGGAAGAACACACGTAGGACAGAAGATGTCGTTGGTGCCACTTGAGAAATTGATTGTGCCATGCTCCGTGCACAGATTTCTGTAGGAAATGAATGAGTTGGGTTCTCTGGCTAAAACCCACCTGCAAATGTGTTTATAGAATATGACTGATCTTGTAGTTTTCCTGGCAGATGCCAAGATCGGGTTGGTAGACCTGGACCCGGAGCAATAGATCTGAGTGCTGAGTCAACAGTAGATAACCAACACGAGCATTCTCTAGGTACTTAAAAATTAAAATTCAATCCAAAGAGCAACTGCCACTCTGAACAATTAGGTCACGACACCTTAGATCTAGGCTCGCTTTTTGCTTGAGTAATCGTGATGTTACCGTGTTCAAAGCATATAGGAAAAATTAAATTCCTTCTTAGAAAAATTGCTTAGGATTTGTTATTCATTAAAATAAGAAGCCTTTTAAATAATTGAGTTCTTTGAAGAAATTTTTGGTTTCCTTGATCTATTAACAGTGATAAATAAACTCAGATAAGAGAGGGAGTGTGAATGTGTAGCACATACCTTCCATCAGATGTACATACATGTTTCTCTTCGTATTATAAAGGAGATTGTCAACCTGTTTGGTGCTTACGAATTCTCCTTTAGGAGGATGATGTAAAAGGCCATGCAAGTGTTTATACTTTTGATTTCTTCTTCGAATTCTGTTCCTTGCTCTGGAACACTTTCTTCCCTTTGTTCTCATGAAAATGAAGGTAAAGATGTCACTCTTACCCAAAAGCTGTGTGCCCATGTGTCGTCACTGGCTTTTGTGTGCCCGTTTGTCATCACTGGTGTTTGTCCTGAGCCTTTTTGGTGACCACAGATCCCAGAAATATCAAAAACTTTTAGATCCCAAGGTGCTGTAAGAACCATGCTAAGAATTTATTGCGTTTCGTGGGAAATTACACAGCATAGCAGCACCATGGCAAGCTAGGTGCTGGGCCCCTGGACACTTTGCTGTGATCCCCAGTCCTCTCTCTGCCTCCCAGGAAACTGTGTATAGCACTTACCCCCTAAAGCGAAGTGATGCTGATGGCTAAAATCTAGGGGAAGCAAGGCTACCGTTTATTGAACATTCCCAATGTGCTATGCAGGGAATCACAACATACATTATTTTATTTGGTCTTCCCAATAATCCTGTGAGGTAGCTTTTATTGTCGTAATTTTACAGATAAGGAAATGGAGATTCTAGGAGAATGAGTATTTTGCAGAAGGTCACACTGTATGTAAGAAATGGAGCCAGCCTCTAAAGCTACTTTCAGTGGTTATTACAGGGGTTAAATTAGAAGCAATTCTTCCTTTCTTGGGAAATAAACCTACTAGAAAACACAGAAGCCATCAAGGAAAGGAGGGATGAATTTATCTACATAAAAATGTACAACTTCGGGGGCACCTAGGTGGCTCAGTCGCTGGGCATCTGCCTTGGGCTCAGGTCATGATCCTGGGGTTCTGGGATCAAGCTCCCTGCTTAGAAGGGGCCCTGCTTCTCCCTCTCCCACTCCCCCTGCTTGTTTTCCTCTCTTGCTGTGTCTGTCTCTGTCAAATAAATAAATAAAATCTAAAAAAGAAGAAAAAAGTAAGACTTCTGCTCAACAAAATGTACCAAATAATTGGATCAAGGAGAGATAACAAACAAGCTGGGGGTGGGGGTGGATTGCCACCCCATGGTATAAGACCAATTTTCTTAATATAAGAAAGAGCTCTTACCAGTCAGCAAGAGTGAGAAATACAGACTGCTAATAAACATAAGAAAGTATGATCAGCCTCACTCATGATTACAGACATACAGATTCAAAACCGTGACTTACACTTATTCAGTTGTTGGACTGACAAAGATCCTAAAAGTTGATGATACTCAGTGCTGTCAGATGTATAAGATAACAGGTACTATTCATCTACATGATTTGAGAAGTACGGATCAGTACAATTCTTCTGGAAGGCAGTTTTCATTATAAATACCAAAATTGAAAATATACGTACTCTTTGACCGGAATTTACATATCCCACAAATATCTTAATACAGGTATTTAAAGATATACATGCCAGTGTGTTCATTGTACCGTTTGATATAATGTCGTAAACTGTTCTTCAATTGAAGACTTAGTAAATCAATTTTCAAATGTTCATACTACAGAATACTAGTAGTCATAAACAATTATATCCAACAATAGGAAAAGACAAGATATATTGAAGAGCATTCTATAGATGATTTCATATTCTGTCTTTATAAACATGTATGTGTTTTTGTGCATAGATAATATCTAAAAAGATACAAAGGAAACCTCTACAGTAGGAGGCTAGAATTGGAGATATCTTTTTTTCTTCAGTTCATATGATTCAGAATTTTTACTATTAGCCTATATTATTTTTATGATAAAAATTTTTTTTTAAAATCCAGTGTGGAAGACATTCATTTATTAGACCCTATTTGCAAGATGAAGCCGATATAGGTGGGTCATCCCATGCTGACAAATAGAACTCACACAATCATACAGAACAGATATCAATGATTTAATAAACAATGAAGGTAATAAAAATTTTTAGCAAAACTGACTAGAATCTCTTGGGAACAAATCTCTCCAGCTAGATGAGTTTTTCAGTCTCACAGAAATAAGAAAAGGTAGTTTTGGGGACAGGACAGTTTCTGAGATGTTATCCAATTTCATATGTTTTGATGCCTTTTCTCCTACTTTACCAAAGTAACACATCCATTGTCAGAATTTGGAAAACATGAATAAGCTCGAAGACAAAAAATTTAAAATTTAACGTGGGCTTTATTTTTAATGGGCTGGAAAGGTAGGCACAGATGACAATTATGAGATTGTGTTTCAGCAAAAAGAACAAATGAATCGCTGAACTGATAGATTAGAATGAGTTTTGAAATTTCTTTTGAATTGCATTATGCGAGAGGTAAAGGAAACGGGCTGATGGGTGGGGAATGGGAGGCAGTCTGAGACTCTGGGCGAAGAACTAAACGCCTTCTTTGAAAAGTACTGTCAATTCCCAGCCAAGACAGGTTCACCTTCCCCACCGAAGGGAATCCTAAACCAGCACGGCAGAAAACTATGGAGATTAAAAGAATCTAACTCATTGTCCACATGAGAGATTTGGGCCCAGTTCGTTCAGTAATTTAAAAATATTTGTGGAGTCCCCCGTGCAATGCTCTTCCTGATAACTGTCTGACTTAATAAGTATGACTTCCAGAAAACAAAGACAAAATCATGAGCGACCCCTAAAGTTGGTGATTTGCCTTTGAAGTGGATACAGGTTATTATTTTAATATTGTGCTCCCAGGCAACCTGTTTTACATTCATTTTCAGACTTCAAATATCTAATTTCAGGGTGAGGTTTAGCTGAGTGACATTAGAGCCCTCTGAACTGTCTTTGGTTTGGTGTGAAGTGAGAGGTCTAAAAAGAATATCGAGCTAAATCTTCAGCTTAAAAGCAACAGTTTTTTTTTTAATTAAGAAAATTATCCAATATAATCTGAATCTTAACAATAGATTTGTGTCACGCTCTTTAGTTGAAACTCTGGATGTAGAAAACTGGCTTTGAGAGAGTTGGACTGGAATAGAGAGCAGAGGTGAAAACTGAATGATAAGGTCTCATTCCCGCTCCCCGTGATGTGAGGGAACAGGGGAAGAGAGAAAAACACACGATGGCCAAGAAGACATATTTCAGAACCATCTTTCTTATAAGGAAAGCTTTGGGAACTTAGGAAACGCTTCTCCCGTGGGGCCTTGTGAGGTCTCCCTGTGGCCCTGTGGGTCATGTGAGTCATCAGGACCAGGTCTTCAAGAGACATCATCCCCCGCCCTGAATGGAGCTTGGACGGTTCATCAGCAGGCTCTCCAGGCACTAGGAGCCTTAGATTACCTCTTCCCCAGTAGCTGGGACTAGCCTACATGGAGCGAAACCGCTTGATCAGAGTTATCAGTAGGGACTGGCCAGACTCATGTTTTCAGTAACGGATAACCTGAAGATCTCTGCCACTTAACCTGGCAGAAGCGTATTTCTCACTCTGGGATCTGGGCTCTGCTCTCTCATTTGCTACTGGGGCAGCCAGGTTGTAGAGAGGGAAAGGTGGGCACTGACCAGGTCAGGCTTGGCCCACCCCCGCCCTGCTCAACTGCAGGGGGCAGACAAGAGCAAGCCCCCATGTGCCCTGCAGGAGCAGAGAAGTAATAGGGGAACAGGGAGTGTTTTCTACAAGGAGAAGTCAAAGGTGCTGGCATGCTCACCGATGCTGCTCTGTTCAATTACTCCGACTACCAAAGTAGACTGTAGTTTTATAGGGTCTTGTAGGTCCTTGTAGGGCCTTTGACAAGCGTACCACTTAGCAATAACCCTCTAGGTGGCATTGAGGAAGGTAGGGTTACTTCCCCTCAGTGAGCCTGCTACCAGGATTCCTTGAAACTCCCCTGTATCTATCCCTTCTCCTTCGGTAGCTTCCTTACTGGTGTCCTATCCCATTCCCTCTCCTGAAATCTACTTATGCGAAAGGATGCTTGATGCATCTCTAGAAAGCTCAGCTCTGATCACATCACCGCCTCACAGAGGTTTTTGATGGTTTACTGCTGTCTACGGGTTTTGCTCCTTAAACTAGTCCAGCAGCTTCCCCTCGGGGGGTGCAGGGGAAGGGTGTCTTGTTAAAATGCAGAGTCTCGGGCCCAGCCCAGACCTACTGAATCAGAATCCGCGTCCTAACAAGATCAAGGGGATTCATGCGCACATTTGGGTTTGAAGAACACTTGTCCACTGCACTGGTTCTCAGATTTATCAGCACATTTGAATTACCTGGGGAGCTTTTAAAAATTGTTAATACCGGTTTGCAGGTCTGGGGTGAGGCCTTGCACCAAGATTTTTAAAAGCTCCCGGGTGATTCTATCACTCAGCTGAGTTGGGGAACCGCTGCCGTACAGCGATCCAAGTGACACGCACAGCCGCCATTAGCGTGTCCCGCACAACCTTCCCGGGGCCGTTGTCACCCTGCACTGGACTGCCCTCCAGATCCCCAGGTGTATTCTACACTTTACAGGAAGTGATGTTCAGTCTGTTACCAGAAGTCACCAGGCAGCATCTGCATCTCCCGTAAGGACCACCGCATCTAAATTTGGTCTTAAAAATGCCATGGCTCCAAGTTCTAGAAATCCAAATACAGTCATTTACTCAATTGTCCACTTCGAGTATTTCCCTGATTGATAGAATTTAAAGCTCAGCTTCCCCAGATGCCAGCCTGAGGTTACCTCATTATGTTACCATGTCTCCGTTTCTATTTTATTCTTTATTGTTTATCAAAACTGTGGTAGATAACGAGAAGACGGTGCTTGGTTTTATTTATGTCACTTTGAGGGTTGTGTACAGAGGGGTCGTTTTCAAAGTCAGTAGCAATAGCTGTGATAATCTGCTTTTAATTATTCTCACTGCCTTCCACACACTGAACTTGTGACGGGTGACATACGTGAGAGACACAGGGCTTTGGGGACAGAATCAGATAGAGATCCTCTTTGATCCCTCCCCTAATGAAATGTGGGTGGCAGACACACAGATATCTACAAGGGTTTTCTGCCTGCCTGGCCAGCAGTTGAATAACACACCCCTGTCACCACAGTGCCTGACAGAATTTTCCTCCTGGGTAGATTGTTTTCGTTCCCAAATGGGCCCCAAAGAGATAAGTACTTTTCTTCCTGCTTTTACATGAGCAAGGTGTTAATTTTCACCAAGAATTTTATGGGCACAGCAAGCAGCAGTTACTTTTTCCGTGTGAACATTAAATAAGAGTCAGGGTCTGAAAAGCCTCCTTCGGAGGCTCAGAAGGATCTATGGGATTTGCTGGGCTGTGGCAGACGAATGGACTGCCAGTCTGTGGCGAGCTTGCAGGCGCGGTGGGCCCTGGTGACGGGGAGGCACGGGATCCTCTAATTCATGGGGATTACCTGGGCTCTGCTCCTAGCAGCCCTAGGAGAGTTAGAGGCCCGCGTGTGCCTCTCTCTGGAAGGGCCATTGGTGACACATGTGGAATCCTGGCATTAGCGGGTTCTGCCTGAGCGCGTCAATCACCACTGCCTCTGGCGGCGGGGGGCACGTGTCAGTTGCAGAAGTGCGCAGATGAAGATTCCCGTTATCTTATCAGGAATATAAAGCGGAACTGTGGACAGGAAGGCATGTGCTCAGCTCCTTATATGGGCTCTTACTGGGACCAGGGACACCCCACACAGCAACTTTGGACAGGTGCAGAGCAGAGGATTCTAACGACACTTCAGAAACCAGAATGTCAAATTCTCTCTCAGTTGTTTTCAGTGCCAGTGCCAAGAACCCACAGTCAGGGTGCTGGCAATACCTTTCCTTTTCTTTTCCTCTGGCTTCATCCCTAAAAGAAGAATAGGAATGAAGAAGAAATAGTCATTAAATGCGATAAGTTAAAAGCAGGGAGCAGTTAACTTTATGTCAACTTTAAGATAACGTTGGTAAATAAAATGGCTAATTGAAATTCTTGGTGTGTTCTAACAAGAACTTTTTATTATTAACTTGTTTTATGCTCTAGTGGTTACTCATGGCATATGGTTGAGTGCGGTTCTCTTCATTACTCATTTTTATTAACACACAATAAATATTAAAATAGATCTTGGGAGCAATAATGAGGTGAGAAATAGATGCATGACTTGTCAAATACAAAATCAAGCGATATTTGTGTTCTTACTCCATTTTTAAATTCATATTGGCTTCTTTTTACCCTAGTCTAGCCTTTATCTGAGTTCTGTTTTATTATATTGTTGTTCTTGACATCCCCCCGAATTAGAATTTTGCTATAAATTATGAAGTGTATCAAAACATCTGGGGCTTTTGAAAGCCAAAGGTATAGATCCCTTTTAAGTGTTTCACTAAGAGTAAGCAAAGAAACAATAACAAAAGAACTTTAATATTTTTCTCCCTGTTGGAAATTGTGTTTTATATTTTTTAATTGGGATATCAGAAATACTTTAAAGTGTCCCTTTAGTGAAGTGCATACTCAACCAGATTTTCCAATAGTATTTTTCTTTAATGTTGAAAAAAAAATAGCAGACTTTTTGGGGAGACAGTGCCTGCAGAGGTAATGACATCTATTTTGATCAACCTCAGTTTACTGGAATGTTCTGTGAAGTGTATGTTTTGATTCGTTCAGTATTTTTAGTAATGAAAACTAATACAGAAAACCCTTTTAGTTTCTATTCCTGTTGTTTATCTTCCTATAGCAATGTGTGTACTTTCTGCCTTACTAAGTAGATAAAATTCAGCTTTAATCTTTCTTTGATAATTGAAATGTCTTTCTAGTGGGCTATGATCACAGATACTGCTAAAACTTAGGGAAAGGCAATTCACTAATTTCATAAATTAGTTTAGGCCAGATTTTATAAACCTTTAGAAGTTTAGGAGTTTGGGGCTAAGGTTGGACTGTCCCCAAGCCATATTTAAAAAGTGTATATTTGTTAAGAAAAAAAAAATGCTCAGTCTACCATCTTCCGAAAGTGAAATGAGAGCAAAATAAAGCTTGTCTGAGGATTCTGGTCTCTTGGATTTTAATTAAGATTTTTGATGAATGTTTTGATTTTCTCTTCCCTTTAATGAAGTACCATGTTCCCCAGACTCTGGGGACTAGATGCTGAGAGGTGGGCATCTAGGTGGACCTGAGAGGTGGGCCTAAGCCAGGGGTCTCCCATGGAGAGTCCTGCCATGGACTGGTGGTTCTGGAAGACCCAGTTGGACTTCTCTCTTATATGCTTTCTGGGCTGTCACTGTCCTCACTGTTGCCCCTTGGGAATACCAGATACTTTTACTTAGAGGGACTTCGGCAGAACTCTTATATGTACTGGTGTGGTTTTAATGGATATTGGCTTTTCAACATTCTTGAGATCCTTTTGCTTCAAAGTGAAATGAGGTCTTCTCAAGCTTGAAACTTACACAGGCAAAATGGAAGGAAGGAAGGAAGGGAAGGAAGGGAGGGAAGAAAGAAGGAAAAGAAATTACAGAGGAACAAACTATTTTCCTTAAATTCTCATTTAATAAAATTCAGACGATTATTAAAAGCAAACGTAGCTATCAGGTTCTGTGGCTTATGTGTCACGGTTCCAAAGAATGATGGACCTCTGGGAGGCCCTGCGAAGGGAGCTTTACATATGATGTTATGATTCTGAAGGCATACACTTACCTATACTCAAAAACAGCAGCTCAGTTCAACATGTTTTTATTGACACTGCTAGCTGGTGAAAGGTCCCCACTCTCGTGTCACTCAAGATCGAGTACACGATTTTGTAAAATAGGCTGGTAGAGCCCTGGTGGTCTCTGGCCAGCAAACTAGTATGTCTATTGGCAGTTGATAATCATAGAGGAAATGTGAAAGACAAACGGAGATTTTTGCAGATATCTCATTTTATTCTCCATAATGGGTTTATAGGGGCCCCTGGGTGGTGCAGTCAGTTGTCTGACTCTTGGTTTCAGCTCAGGTCAGGATCTCAGGGTTGTGGGATCCAGCCCCCACATGCAGCTCTGCACTCAGCGGGGCTGGGGGCGGGGTCTGCCTGAGATTCTCTCTCCTTCTCTCTCTGCCCCTCCCCCTCCACTCTCTCTCTAAAATAAAAAGAAAAATGGGCTTATAGCAGATACACACTTTTTCCCACCACTCTGGCTGTGAGAAATGGAATCTTCCATATTTGTCCAAATTTGATTTTATCTGTCTCATACTCCTACCCCCACCATGCCCACCACTCCAGCCCCCACTCCCCACCTCCCTCTACCGCACACATACACCATATTGCACTAAGGCCTTGCGAAATGGGGAAGAGCACTCTTCAGCCAGACCACACTGGCCACAGCTGTGATATGCTCTGTGTCCAAGCCTGGAGTCCCTTGAAGGCAGACAGTTCCTCTGCTTCTGTGCAGAGCTGGGCACGAGAGCCTTGCACCCAGGCTCCAGAAACTTCAGCTTTCAGATGTTCAGTCCATCCTGTATCCTTGAGCTCTCCCAGAGGTCCTCCCACCCCTAGGAGATGCTATGCAGGCTCGGGCTCCTGGCTTCACCGTCTCTCAGGACTCTCCTAACCCTCTTTGCTTTCATGGTTTGTGCCCCCTGATCTGCCTCAAACTCAGCTGCCTCCCTCCTACCCCACCAACCCCCTACCTTCGCTGGGAAACCCTGAGTCACCTTCCTTCAGAGAGCTTAGGAACACAATGCTGGGTTCTCCTTTCTGTGACTGTTAAGGATGATCAGAGTATTTAAAAAACTTTAAACGCTGGTCAGATGTTTTTCTTGATACATCCTAGTGATAGGGAGTATTAAATATTTAACACACGCTACCAGGACTGTCTTGGTTACTTCTCAGCTCTCCAAAGGGTGTAATTATCTACAAATGTATTTTTGTCTCATTTACAAGTTAATCTTTACATACACTAAATTTGCCCTTTTCAATTAATGGTTGGATCTGTGGTTCAAAATGACTCCTTGAAGTCCAAAAAAAGGGGAAAATAATGTAAATCCTAGAACTCAAATCAGCTTGCAAATGGTAATTGTTTACAGGTTTCTAATGTGACTTTGAATTGCCTATCCACAAGTGGGGTGATTTCTCAAAACAGGCCAAAAAAGAAACCTACAAATAGGAAGTGTGATAATGAATATCTAAAATTCTGAATTTGTTTGCCCTGGAGAGCCATTCAGCCCCAGCTTTGGTAGCGATTATGGAATCCTGGTAAATAGTTGCAGATGATAATGGAACTTACGTGAGAGCTGTTGTAAGGAGTCCGCACACATTTACGTGCTGCCCGTGTCATGACAGTCATTACCAATATTTTTTTCTTTAAAGATTTTATTTATTTACTTGACAGACAGAGATCACAAGCAGGCAGAGAGGCAGGCAGAGCGGGGGGGGGAAGCAGGCTCCCTGCAGAGCAGAGAGCCCGACGCAGGGCTCGATCCCAGGACCCTGAGATCATGACCTGAGCTGAAGGCAGAGGCTTTAACACACTGAGCCACCCAGGCACCCCAGTCATTACCAATATTATTAACGTAAGGCCCAGTGATCTCTCTAAGGTTATTGAAATTTTCAGACCAAACTAAAATACTCGTGTTTTTGGCACACACGTGATAAATATGGTCATTAAAGATGGAGAAGTGACCAGAACTGGAGCTGTTCTCGCTCAAGAGTTGCACAAATTCGTGCAAGTTATAGTCTGGCCAAATAAACTGTAAAGTAGATAGCAAATATGTCAAAAACATGAAATGTTCAAAACATGAAATTGTCATTTTTTTTTAAAGTCTGCGACGTTAACTATTAGGAAATCCGTATGTTTCAGCTTAACGTGCTCAGCAGAAAAAGCAGAGTGAGCCGCTGACGTGGTACCTCCCCTACGTAACAGAGTGGGCAGCCACCCACTTGGAGTTGTCCACACTGTGGAGGACGATTCTGCTTCATGAGTGTGTCAGCAGACACCTGCTTTACGTTCTGCTGGAGCTCCTGAGTGTATGTCCCCACACAGGGGCTGGGACGAGGGCAGGGTGGGGAGCAGGTGGAAGCAGTACTGTAACTTTCTCTTGTAGCTATCCCCCCAAACCCAAGCCATGAAGCAACCTCCATTATTTAGTTAATGGTTATTCTGGGCATGTTGGAGGTTGGAAGGAGTCCATTAGGATCATTTCCCATAGCACCACTACCCAGCCAGAAGGGAGGGGCTTCTAGCCAAGAAAGAGACCGCCCCCCCCCCATGCCAGGCTACGCAATGGCCATTCCTAGGGAATCACCAATCAGATGCTTCTTGTATCTTCTGTCCCCATAGGTGAGTTTTTCCTTCTTTCACACTTCATATCAATAGAATTTTTTATCCATTTGCTCCTTGAGTTGTGAAGTAAGGGTGAAGGGAGAAGTATTTCCTGGTGACAGGGACCGTGCCAGCAGAGAGCTTCTCCATGGTTTCAAGCACTTAACAAAATCGTGGAGACTTAGTGAGCATTTTTGAATAGCCTGAACCTATCACTGAAATACTCTACTTTTTAACTCTGAGGGTGGGATAATAGCATTTCATCAAAAATAAATAAATAAATAAAGCCAAAACTGAACTGCCGTGCAAACGGCTTGATTGCTGAAAGTTTGCATCTTTCCCTGTGTTTCTTTTTCTTTACTCACTGAGGAAAAGGAAGTCAGGAAGCTCTGAAGGTCACAGTTGCTGACTGCATCCAAATGCTACTATAGGGTATGAGGCAATACTTTGTAGAAAGAAAGATGATCAAAGAATACAGAGGAATCCACCCCCTAGTTTCTTCCTCCTGAATCAGGCACATTTAACCTTCTAGTTCTTGAGTGCTTTGTGCTCATGGGTTTAAGATCTGACTGATTCCGGAGATAGTTTTCGGTGAGGACATTCAGGGTGACCTGTGGATTGATCCCTACGCCTACCACTGTCTAACAAAGCCACCAAACACCTCTCCTTGGGCCAAACAGTGGTAATTGCTTTTTAGGTTTTTTTATTCTAGTAGAAACAGAGAGTACCTCTAACAGTCACGCTAACGGTTATAGTTAACATTTCTGAGACTCACTCTGGCAGATACCTTCTCAGAGCCTCACTTCCTCTAACGGTTCCCGTGGGTCAAATTGCTGTCCCCAGCATATACACTGGGGGAATGGAGGGACAGAGAGCTTAGTGACCAGGATGACAGAGCCGTGGGAAGATAGCACTGTGCCGGGGACTCTGGGGCTGGGATTATGTCATTCCCCCTGTGTGAACAGAAACCAGAAAGGGGGTCATGGCAGGAGTCCCCCCATCCCTGAACTGAGTAGGTCCCTTGCTGCAAGGATTCGTGCTAATAACAGCCAAAAATAATACCTTCCTTTAAAAATAGTTTCATGGGCAGGGGGGCACCCTAGTAGTTCCAGTCGGTTAAGTGTTTGATTCTTGATTTCGGCTCAGATCATGATCTCAGGGCTGTGAGATGGAACCCCGTGTTGGGTTCCACACTCATCAGGGAGTCTGCTTGAAGATTCTCTCTCTCCCTCTGCCTCTGCCCCCCACTCTCTCTCTCTTGCTCTCTCAAAGAAAAAAAAAAAGTTTCATTTTTGTTAGCCAGGATTTCTTCCATCTTTTAAAAAAGTCACTTACGTAATACCTGTCCACATGTGTGATAAATGGCCCTAATGTGGTGCTTGGATGCCAAGAAGTGCTGGTCTAGCCTAAGACCTTCAGAGTTGATTTAGCTGGGCCTGGCAAGTGGTAAGAGTGGGAGCTATTTACTACCAATGAAAATTGAAGTGCTTCAGTCTTGAAAAACTAGGGAACCTGCTCCCCCTCTTCTACTCTCCTTGTGGTGCCCCTGTTTTTATATAACCACACTACCCAGAGTCTGAAGGCATCACTTGGGATGAGAACAGGGACTTGCGTTCTAGGGAGCCCCTTTCAAAAGCCCCTCTGCTGCCTCTCTGGGTTGCCAGCCTCTCCAGTTTCTGATTGACCTGAATGGGAGGTTCCTCTCTCCGATCCTTACCCACTTCTATAGCAGCATCAGCCCCCCTCTTCCATGACTCCTGCCCCATCCTTCCACAGCTAACCTGTCTGCACAGCCTCAGGCCCCCATCTCCAGCGACCTGAGACCCAGATCCGGATAATCCACCTGCGCTGTAGGTAAAATCTGCATCAGTGGGGCTCATTTTGTCCTTCTGACCTCTTATCTTTCTAAATGGCTTAGGCCTCTCTGGGTCACCTGGACGTAGGACCTCCTCCTCACCTCCCCACTCCCACCTCCCACCTCCCATCCTTCCCACCTCATGTTCATCTGCCTTTTCATCCTTCTGCCTGGATTGTCAGCCCAGGGCATGTTCTTGTTACCTTCTGTTAATGTTACTACTTGCTCAGGCTCCAACCAGATTCCCTTTGCCAGTGTCCTGGCCTTTATCCGAACTCATCCTCCACATTGCTATCCAACTTATCTTCCTAGAAGATAGATCTAGCAGCTTCCCTACTGAGAGATGCATGGTGGTTCTCCAGTCTCCCTACCAAAACCTGGGTGCCTTATTCTAATGCTCAGGGCCCTTTGGAGCTCACCTGTTTTAGTTTGCTTTGCTGTAACAAGAAACACCATAGATTCGTGGATAAAACAACAAGTATTTATTTCTCACAGTCCTAGAAGCTCAAAAGCCCAGGATCGGGGCACCAACATAGTTGGGGTCTGGTGAGGGTCCTACTCCTGGTTTCATCGCATGGGGGAGAGAGAGGGAGAGAGAGAGAGAAGTGAGTGGGTTAGTCCTGGTCCCTTTATTTCCTTAGAGGGGCACTAATCCCTTCATGGGGGCTCACCCTCATGACCTCATCTAACCCTCATCTAACCTCCTTCCCACCTCCAAATACCATCACATCGGGGTTAGGATTTCAACATGTGATGGACACATTCAAAGCATAGCACCATCATATTCTCAGTGTTATTTTGTTGTTGTTGTCCTACTTCCATAGTCTCTGCTCAGTCGACTCCCTTGGAATGTTCCTGTTTAAGAAACACCAGCGTGCGCCTCACCTGTTGCTCATGGCTGTGTCTCTGCCTCTCCCTATATCTGCCTTTTAAGCTCTCACCTATCTTTCCCTGCCCATCTCGGATGCCAATGTTTCTTTCCCAGCCCCTCTGCCCTCTCCATCCTCTGAACTTGTCATCCTTCGCAATTTATTCCTTGTGCATGATCAACAGGATGGCCATCGTCCCTTCATTAGATGACACGCTCTGTGAGGGCAGGGGCTGGATCTGGGTTGCCATCATATCCCTCGCACATGGTAGGCCAACAGTTAATAGTTCTTGAATTAGACATGGCCAGTGCTGTCCCCGTTACTTCAGGACCCCTCCCCATCCCACTATGGCGTTGCTGACATCTCAGGGTCACTGGGCATGGCTGGCAGCCTGCACAACTTACCTGCCATGAATGAGCCCCGAGAGCAGCCAGCGAGGTTCTTTGAATCCCAGGCCAATGTCTGCTGTCAGGTTTCCAACAAGGAAGACTATATTTAACTTGCCTCAAACAAGAGCTTTGGCCACTGTGCTTCGTAGTGAGCAAGCCATCTGCTAATACTGGCCACCTTTTACCTTTCCATCTTGTTCCCCGTTGTTGATGACTGTGGACTGCGCTCAGCAACTCCTCCCACCCCTCTCGTGCTATTAATTCTCCTGCTGTTAGTGCAGCCTTGAGATTCGCCGGATGTTGCTGGTTAAGATGATCGGAACAGCAGCTACACAGAGCTTTCATGAGACGTTGAGACAGCGGGGAAATCACTGTCTTTCCATCCATTTACAAAGCTCCCATGGTTTCCACCTGGCAGTCAGGAGAGCTGGAAGAAAGGCTCAGCAGACACGGCCTCGCTTTCTCCCAAGTGCTTTGAAGAAGCAAAATGTTTTGCTTTGTTTTAACAAAGGCACAATCAGCCCGGGATCTTGTTCAGTGCTTGTTCCTACTTTCATTCCTTTGTATGCCCTTTTCCTGCTTTCTTTTATTAGGGACCTGCTTGATATCATCACCGTGTTGCCACATTCGCTGACAGAAACGAATGTGTCAGCGAGGTCTCCCGTGGCCCTGCGTCTGCAGAGAGCGGCGTGGGCCTACCCCACACGGGGCGTGGGCTGCACTCACACAAGCGGCTTCTCCGTAGTGATCGGGGGCAGCCACTGTTCCAATAGTACACCAATCTGGAAAGCACATTCAGTGTCGGAGCGTGAAGTAAGAAGCGAGCTTTCACACAGCGCCAGGACCTCTAACCTGCTCAGCAACGGAAAACCTTGATGCCAGGACAAGTTTTCCCCACCCACAGACACAGGATCTTAGGGAAGGCACAGCCACTTATCATCACATCACAGACAGCTGAGATGGTTTCCTCCGGCCCAGGCCTGCAGGCTTGCGTGAAGTCGTGCAAACACTCTGCAGGACGGTCAAGACCAGAACCTAGGTCTCTTTAAGTCAAGTCCGGGCGTTTCCTGCCCTTTGAACCTGTCCAAACGTAGATGCCTCCTAAGAGTAGATCATAAAACCTCCCCCACTTCCCAAGGTAGACAGGGGCAAATGGGGGCACGTGTATAAATCTCCCTGGAAGACCTTGAAATGCTAGCCTCCTCCTCTAGGGTTCCTGATTCTCTTCCTTCCACGCACCCATCCTCCCAGTGCATACCTCACACAGCTCCCCGCCCCCGCTCCCCACCATGTTCCAGACTCAGGAGTCCCAGGGAGGCCCAAAAGACCGTCCCTGCCCTCAAGTGCCTCCCATTCCAAAGCAGAAGGCGGCACTTAATAGGTCGCTGGGGTGCCGAGCATACGGGCTCTAGTGAAGGGATGCATTAGCACTGTGGAACCCAGGGAAGGGAGACACTGGTTAGCAGTTCCTTATTGTCAGGAAGTTGGGGCGGGGGGCAGGACTAACAGGGAAAGTGACATCTGAGTTAAACCTTAAGAAGGAGCAAGAATTCACCAGGTGGAGCAGGTGCGGATGATGTTGTGGGTTGAACGACACCTCACAGGCCTGGAAGTTTACGGTGTGTTTGCAGAGCAGCGAACAGCCTGGTGTGGTAGCAAAATGCCCGAGCACTAAGGTTTTGTACATTGTCTTCTAAGTAATGCGCAGTCTTTGTAGAACACTGTATTTTTGCTAGAAACTTCCATTCCTTAGACTGGCCCAGGATCTGGGATTTCCTTATAGTCAGAGCCTAAATCCATATATCTGTACTTGGATTGACTCTGTCCTTCTTCTCTCTCTCTCTCTCTCTTTTTTTTTTTTTTTTGGCCTAATTTCGCCCTATCGGGATTTCAGACCAAAGGGGCTCTGTCACTGGCCAGCCACGGTCATTTCTCGGGAGATCCCTACCATGGCCAGTTAGCTTCAGCTTGCCCCGTGGCCTTCCTAGGGTGCGGGCATTCACAGGTAGGACCCACGAAGTTATCCTGAAGGGAGTAGGTTAAAAAGAGGGGACAGTCATTGGAACTACTGCAGTTTAATTTAGCAGAGATCTGGCGCATGCCCACCGGATGCAAAGGTTCTGGACAGACAGCTGCCGCAGCTGTGCCCAAGGTGCTGCTCCTTGGCCTCTTTTCTACTGCCCCCACCTGTGGCTGAAGAAGGACACAGTGTGGTGGCTTTAGGTGGCATAGAGATGACGCCCTCATTCTCTGTTGCAAACTGCAGGTGGATTTACCATTTGGGGGAGGCTGATGTGCACACTGGAAGGAAAAGTCCCTTTGTGGTATCTGTGTGATAGTGAATGAGACATTGACATCGGAAAAGGATTCTTTCCTTGGGTGTAAGGTTCCTGGATTTTAAAAATTTGTTTGCAAATCGTTGAAGCCTGTGTCACAGTTTTGGGAGTAAGGCTTGTGCTAAGGCCTGAAGGCAGTGGAATTCAGACCCAGAAGAAATGACAATTTTCTGTTTATGTCCCATAAGGATGTGTATTGTGTGCACGTGTGTGTGCACGCACGCATGCTCTGTGTCTCTCCCGCTGAGATAGTTGTGATGTAGGGAGGGCTCTGAGTAGAGTCGGGGGGCATTTTCAGCTGTGATTTTCCCCCTTCTGCCCTTGAGAGCTGAGAGGGCTTCTCGGCCCTCGGTGAGCACTCATATTAACCAGCACTTCTCAGCTCGCCCAGATTGAGGGGGAGACCCTATGAAACCAGCCGTTCTCCTGTGGGCTGTTAGGGCCGCTTTGGCATGTGCATATCACTCAGGGGGGCTGTTTCCATTTAGAATCTTTGGGCATTGCTGACCAGTGCAGGCCCTTGTCTGCTGAAAAGAGCCAGGGTACCTGCCTGGTGAGGCGGCCCTCACCCCAGCAGCTGTCTCATCCTCCTGGAGCTGAGTGGGAAGGCATTTTGGCCTTCAGAGCCTCCCAATTCCAAACCAGTTAGGTTTTACGCCTCCAGTGACCTCATATGTGGTATAGACAGATCCACCCTGCTCATATGAAGCCAGGTGGCCAAAGCTGTGTCCCTCGCTTGTGAAGGAGATGACTCACTGCAGATCACTAGGACGGGGCTATTGAGTATCCCGGGAAGGTCTATCACAAATGGTTCTAAATGGGACCCTTTATATACAGTGACCTTCAGAACTGCTCAGGCCAAGATGGAGGAACAGGGAGCGAATTTACCTTCCCACCTCAGACCACTAAAAATACAGGAAACAGTGGTTTGCAGACATTGGACACAAGGTGGTACAGAACGGATTCTCTGAGATGGGAAACAATAAAGTCAGGCCCTAAGTCCTCCCTGCTCCCTGCTAGAGAGAGGACCGAGGCCGTGGCATAGGGTAGGGGATTCAGACAGAGCCCAGGAGTCTCCAAGCCAAAGAGATGAAGTTAAGGAATCAGCTGGAATTCACCAGGCAGCGTCCCAGAGGGAGAGCCAGCTCTGCGGGTCTGCAGAGGATTTTCCTTCAGTCCTCAGGGGGGTCCTGCTTTGCACTTGGTGTGAGGAAGCTTCTAGAGCTGAGGAAAGAACCATGGGACAGGAACAGAGCGAACAACCTCTGAGCTCCTGCAGGGCCACGAATAATTTGTGTTCCCACCAGCCAAAGTAGGAGGATCCTGGGGACAATTATCAGAAGGGTAGTCCGTCAGAGTTGGGGAAAATGGAGCCCTAGATGAAAGGCTGCCCTGGTCATGACCACCAGAGCTTAAAAGCAAGCCTACACGCTCCTTAGAGAGATGACAAATCCTCAGACTGGGGCAGGAAATACATAACATGAGCCCAAATTATCATGTAGTGCCTGAGAAGAAGGAAGTGCTCCCAAAAGCCACGGAATTCCCTCTCCCAGTCACACAACTAGAAAGTAGCAGGGCCACAGTCCAGACTGAGGGATATCTGCCTGTAAAGACAATAGTCTTCTGCTACAATGCCCGCCTCCCCTCCAGCTCTCTGTCATCCATCCCCTCCTTTCTTTGTAATCTGGTTCCGGTACCTCTCCCTCAAATGGAGCATGGAAAAAGTGTACCTCTAGAACTCTCTCTGTCACCATCGTGATGCTTCCACTCCAGTAAGCTTTCTGGAAGGAAGAAAAAGAACCAATGGACAGTGTATAACCTACTCCCTAGCTTATGCTGGTCTCCAGTGAGCAACCACAAACCTTTAAGATTCAGGGCAGTTTGGCATGATGGTGGAACTGCTGAGTTGTGGTTGGCTGGTTGGTTGGTTTCCATATATTCTCTTTGCCTTTACCTGGGAATGGACAAAATTGACAAGGAAGAAGGTAAGGTGTGTCCACAATAGGTGAGGATACTCTGTGTTCAGAGGTAGAAGTGTTTTGGTTATAACACATCAACACATTACTGTTTCAGTTACCAAGCCAGAAGAAGCCAAAGAGACTATGCAACTAAATTCCAAGAACACTACTCATTTTAGCAAATGTTAAAACTTTGTAAATCCTAGATGTTAGAACAATAAAGTTTACTTTCAGCTCATTGTTTTGCAGGGCATACTTGGTCACCTTACAAATGTAATGGAGGTCTGGAGAAATCAACACTTAGGAAAACAAATGTGGTACTTCAATTTATTGAAAAAATGCATTGGAAAATAAATTGAAATACCACATTTATTTTCCATAATGCATGACCATCTCACACATCCATGACCTATTAAATGTCCACACCCATTCAGCAACACCACTTGGCTCGCTGGTCCTTGGTGAGCTAGTGGGGAAGGCGTCGCATGTCAATGAGCAGTTTTCAAGTGGAGAGAGTACTGAGGAGCACGGTTCTAAGATAGCTTTTGCAGGAGCTTTCGCATGTTTGGGCAGGCCGCTGCAGATGTGGGAGAGGCACCTTGACCCCATGGCCCCAGGGGGAATCTGGCCCAAGCGTGGCATGGCACCCCCCAAATTGTAGACCAGAGCGCAGAGAAGAGCATAGTGCTGTCTTGCTCTAGCATGTTTTTCAGAGCCGTGAAATTTAGTCCATATGTTTAAATCTCTTGTTGGCTGATTGCCTTGTGCAGTTCATATGTACAGTACAACAAAATAAAAATAAAAAAATCTGCTTGGGAGCAAACTTGAATGGGAGAAAATGCTGTAGTTCTGTGTGGAGAGCATATGTGAGCATATAAATCCCATTGTGTGTGTGTGTCGTCTGAGCTGTGCTTTCAGAGTGCCATTTATAAAATATTTATCATAGTTTTACTGATTTAGGTTCATGTAGAGCCTTTGTTATTGAAAAGGAGCCACAGCACTTTGCTAATTTAGGAGGCTGTGTGGGGGTATAAAAGTGAGAACCACAGATGACTGCGTTCGAATCCAGAGGGAAAATTGGCAGTCCCGTGAACATTAGCGACAACATGCAGCCATCTCTGGGTTGAGCCAGTCTTATTACAAAGACACCACTGAAAGGAGCAGGTTTGGAGGGATCATCTGTGGGCTTTATCCTCTGTGGTTCCAGCATTTGTGGCCATTGGGTGGGTCAGCCAGACCGTCTGGCACGGATTTGATTGCTGTGCCTATACTTGGTCTCCTTAGGTCTCACTGATCCTCCCAAATCCCCATCAGCAGCCTGAAACCAAACAAAACTCACTCACTCAAACCTTTTGAAGAATAATACCTGGTTAAGGAAAATCATAAAAATTCAGAAACCCAAAGCCACCCAGACATCAGGAAGGGCCAGGAAACCTTTTCTGAGCATCTACTACCTGTCCATAATTACCGAGGGAGATCCTAAGAAATGGATGCTCCTGAAGGAGCTGATAGGAGGAAAAAATGGTTGAAAATAGTAGTGGTTTGCTGTTTACCGAGCATTTCATATGTGCCAAACACTGCTCCACATGCTGTCAATGTATCAGCCTCATTTAGCCCATACATACCTCTGTTACCCCCGTTTTACACTAGGAAACTGAGATTCAAAGAAGTTAAATATCTTGCCCAAGGTCATACAGCTAGTAATTGGCAGAGCCAGGATCTGACCCAGAGGGCCCAACAGTAGAGCCTACACATATTAAAAATTTACAACACATGATCTATTATCACCTGCATGCTTGCCCACTCTGTCCCAACAGGAATTCTTTTTTTTTCTCAATGTCTAATTCAGTGGCCTTTAAGCATGTTCACAGACTAGCACATCTATCAATTTTAGATTATTTTCATTACCCCGAAAAGAAATCCATTACACACACCCCTGATATAGTAACCTTCCCCACACCCAGCCCTAAACAGTCACTGAACTGCTTCTTATTTCTATAGATTTGCCTATTCTGGGCATTTCATGTACATGAACTCATGTAATGTGTGGTCCCTTGTGACTGCCTTCTCTCACTTAGCCTAGTGCTTTCAAGATTGAGCCATCTTGTAGCAGGTGTCAGGACTTTGTTTCTTTTTATTGCTGAATGATGATAATAATAACAGGATGAATAAGTGTTGAGCATCTTTTCATGTACTTATTTCTACACCACCAATTCTTTTGAAGCTAATCCCATGTCATCCATAAATACCCATATAGGTACCTATAACAAAAACAAACAAAAACACTTTTCAAAAACTATAACCGCAATATTTTTATCATTACCTTAAAAATATTTATCAAATAAACAGTCAATATTCAAATTTTCCTGTGTCCCCTGTTTTGTGCTTTCTTCTTTCAGTGGTTGGTTGAATTCAGCTCTCAACAAGGCCCATACTTGCATTTGCTAGATACATCTCTTAGGTCTCTTTTAGTTGATATTTCTTCTCTTCCTCTTTTTTTGGTAATTTTTATTGTTGAAGAACTTAGGCTGTTTGTCCTATGTGGTTTCTCACATTGTAACAATTTGTCAGTTGCATCCGTGTGGTGTCATTTAACAGGTACTTCTGTCCTCTGTATTTCCTATAAACTGGTAGTTGAATCTCCAGACTTCACCAGATTTCAATTTGATTATTTTGTGGGGAAGCAAGACTGCTTCATGGGTGGTGTTCTGTATTTCCATATATCTCTCTTTTTGTACTGTTAAGATTGAACTGTGGATTCAGGTATCATCAGCTTAGTATATCTATGATAAAGTTCTCCCATCAGCTTTTTACCGAATGGTTTTAGCAGCCATTGGTGAGCATTGCTTAGATCCTTTATTCATCAGGGTAACTTGCCTCCCTAATGACACTCGTCAAATGCCTCCCAAGAAGGCAACAGTACTCTTTTTACCATACACTATTTCCCTTATGTTGCAAAAGTAGGGAAATGGGTAGGTATCAGTAAATAAGGAGGCATTTTGCTTTTTCTATTAGTTGTATGAAAATTTGCTCAACTCTTCTGGGCCAGATTTCCTGAGGGCAAGAACTGTCTTGTTTACCACTGGTTCCTCAATGTCCTCCTCCCCTACTGCTGGGTCCCAATGCCCACCTCCCCAGGCCCACGGAAAGAGCTGACTATGTAGATGTTGAGTGAGTGAGTGAATATCTTGTGCTCTTTACTGTATACCCTCCTCTGAAGATTTCCTGTGATGACCAGGATCAGCCACATGTTTGCTGATAGGTGTGAAGTGGCTTCCAGGTTTTCACATGATGCCACTGATGGACAGTGAAACAGGCGAAACAGGCTGTAACTCTGGGTATACAATGGGAGACATTTAGAAGATCAAATTCAAGGATGACCAATTAGAGTGCAAGCAGTTTTTTTTTTTTTCTTTTTAACCGAAACCTCTTTTATCTAACTGAACCAAAAACTGTGTGGTCTTTCCCCCCCCTATTTTGTGGCCCCATTTCTCTTAGAACTGAATAGCTGGCAAATGGTTAAGCCTAGTCCCACTGAGCCTGAAAAATCTGTCAGCCCAGAACAATGTAGCTCCTTTTCTTGGATTGGAAAATAAAATGTTTGCATTAAATTCTGGTTTATTAGATTCATGTTAGGTGTGTTGCAAGAACAGGGAAATTTAATTCAGAATCTTTGCTAATATTGAATCCTTGGTTCTTCTAAGCCTATGTGTCTCCTGCCCCCAGTCTTCCCACAGAAGATCACGGGAGGGTTTCTGATACCACTTGCAACGGCTGCAGAACACATTGTTTGTGACATAGGATCCGAGACTTTTCTCCCGCCTCCCTGCTCCCCTTTTATCTACTGACTCAGTTATACTTGTCTGGAGAAAAATGCCTGGATGCTAACGTGCAATTTTCAAAGCAGAAGACTATTATTTTAGATAGTCCGACAGCTGGGAGGATATAGTTGGTGCCCTTTTTATGTGGACGTTCTCTTGGGCTTCAACACAAAGGAGAACTTTACGTAGAACTTTGGTAGAAGTTCCAGGTTATATGGCCAGCCAAGAACTGTGGCTATCACTAGTTTGTCAGTGATGTGACATTAAGAAACAAGGGTGTACATCTTCCCAAGATAACTCCAAGTTCAGGTTCTGCAACCCCATGTGCCTTGTGTAAAAAGTTGTAGCACAGTGTGTTTCCTTTTACATGAGATGGCTTCCAAATATGACTTTCTTTTAGTGTGGTGCCAACCGCCTATAAACTCTCTCTGGCATACCACAAAAATTGCCATAGCCACAATGTCATTCATCTCCCAGAAACCAGAGAGTCACTTCTAAAACAGGTCATGTGCTTTCCTATTAAAAAGTGATGTTTCAGTGGTAGTTAGGCTCCTCGTTAATACGCAGTGTAGTGAGGTCACCCACATGTTCAATGTGCAACAATAAAAAAAAAAAAAGGAAGAAACCTCAAACACAGCAGTAATACCAGTAGTTAAAATTAAAGCAATTATATTTACCACATTTAGAACTCGTTTTAAATTCTTTATCTGATGTAGGCACTTAAGAAAAAGGAAAGAATGAAAAAAATAGTTGGGAACACGCATGGGGATTCTTTTTTGTTTTTTTTAAGATTTTATTTATTTATTTGAGAGAGAGAGTGAAAGAGCACAAGCAGGGGGAGCAGCAGAGGGAGAGGGAGAACTAGGCTTCCTGCTGAGCAGGGAGCCCGATGTGGGGCTCAATCCCAGGACCCTGGGATCAGGACCTGAGCCGAAGGCAGACTCCCAACCATCTGAGCCACCCAGGTGCCCCACATGTGGTGATTCTGAGGGAGAGTTAGGAGTGCTCCTGTCAATGGGACTTGGTGTCCCTGGCCTTCCTCTCATACTTCTGAGCCATTGCAAAAGCTTTATGGAACATTCTGAAAGAGAACAGGGAGGACAGACACAAAGTAAAGAGAATGTGTCTTTAGTATATTCATTCAGCAGCATTTATCAGCTACTAGATCAGCGATTCTCAAACTTTTTAGTCTCAAGGTCCCCTTTACACTTAAAAAAAATATTGAGGGCCCAGAGAGCTTTTGTTTTTATAGGGGTTCTATTTCTTGATGTTTGCCGAATTGAAATTTTTAAATGTGATATTTAAAAATACTCTATTAATTTATATAGAGATAATAAGGAAGCCGTTGCATGTTAGCATACCATACCTTTAGGGGAAAAAATCATAATGAAAAGAGTGCCATTGATTTACATGTTTTCAAATCTCTGTAAAGTCTGGCTTAGGAGAAAACAGCTGGCTTAGTATCTCTGCTTCTACATTCAACTTGGTGTCCTAAGTTGTTTTGGTTGAAGCATATGAAGAAAATCCAACCTTGTTATATGCTGCTGAAAAAGGGAGAGTGTCTTAATAGCCTTTTGAGAAAATTGTGGATACTCTTTTTTGATATTACGCAGAAATTCAGCAAGTAGTAGTTTCTTCAAAGTTAGTTTCACTGAGAATTCTGAAACAATATCAATGAACTTTTTATTAGTTACACTAAAATCTTTTAGTCTGTCTTGCAACTTGAATGGGTCTTTTACAAATGCATGATTTTGTGACATCTTGCATTAGTCAATTGGAAACTATTGGTTGAGTGAGTTACACAGCTCTTTGAAATGTTGACACATTTCATTACCCAAGATCAAAAAATCACATTTATTAATATCACCACCATTCTTATCAGAAATGTCTTAAATATTGGGAAACATTGGCAGATTCAAGTTTTCCAAAATTCAGATTTTCACGTGAAACCTTGATTTTTATCCTTGGCAAAAATTGTTCTCAGTTGGGCAGGCTCACTTCATTCATTTTTGAAAAAATCTCTGCCATCATCTCTCAGTAGTTCATGGGGTTCCATGAAGAAACTTGCTAGTTCAGCTCATAATTCAGATGATCACTGAAGTACTCTTCAACCCTATATTTCAGTGTGTAACAGATGAGCATCCCGTTTAGTCACACAGAGTATCAAAAAGTCATGTACTCAAGGGCTAAGATACAATAAAGGTGACCACTTTTACTGCTCTTTCAAGGACATTCTCCCCCCCCCATTTTATTGAAAAATAACTGACATACATCACTGTATTAGTTTAAGGCATACAACATGAGGGTTTAATTTACATATATTGTGAAATGATTGTCACAGTAGGTTCAGCTAACATCCATGTTCTCATATGGATACAATAAATAAAAGAATAAAGGAAAAGGAAATTCCTCCATTTGATAAGAATTCTTAGGATTTATTCTCTTAACAACTTACCTCTATATCATGTATTAGTGTTGGTTATGATTATCATGTTGTACATTGTATCCCTACTACTTATTTATATTAAACTGGAAGTTAAATCCTTTTTTAAAAAATTTCTTTTCAGCTTAACAGTATTCATTGTTTTTGCACCACACCCAATGCTCCATGCAATACGTGCCCTCCCTAATACCCACTACCTGGTTCCCCCAACCTCCCACCCCCTGCCCCTTCAAAACCTTCAAGTTGTTTTTCAGAGTCCATAGCCTCTCATGGTTCACCTCCCCTTCCAATTTCCCTCAACTCCCTTCTCCTCTCCATCTCCCCATGTCCTCCATGTTATTTGTTATGCTCCACAAATAAGTGAAACCATATGATAATTGACTCTCTCTGCTTGACTTATTTCACTCAGCATAATCTCTTCCAGTCCCGTCCATGTTGCTACAAAAATTGGGTATTCATCCTTTCTGATGGAGGCATAATACTCCACAGTGTATATGGACCACATCTTCCTTATCCATTCGTCCATTGAAGGGCATCTTGGTTCTTCCACAGTCTGGCGACCGTGGCCATTGCTGCTATAAATATTGGGGTACAGATGGCCCTTCTTTTCACTACATCTGTATCTTTGGGGTAAATACCCAGTAGTGCAATTGCAGGGTCCTAGGGAAGCTCTATTTTTAATTTCTTGAGGAATCTCCACACTGTTCTCCAAAGTGGCTGCACCAACTTGCATTCCCACCAACAGTGTAAGAGGGTTCCCCTTTCTCCACATCCTCTCCAACACATGTTGTTTCCTGTCTTGCTAATTTTGGCCATTCTAACTGGTGTAAGGTGGTATCTCAACAAGGTTTTAATTTGAATCTCCCTAATGGCTAGTGATGATGAACATTTTTTCATGTGTCTGATAGCCATTTGTATGTCTTCATTGGAGAAGTGTCTGTTCATATCTTCTGCCCATTTTTTGATATGGTTATCTGTTTTGTGTGTGTTGAGTTTGAGAAGTTCTTTATAGATCCTGGATATCAACCTTTTGTCTGTACTGTAATTTGCAAATATCTTCTCCCATTCCGTGGGTTGCCTCTTTGTTTTGTTGACTGTTTCCTTTGCTGTGCAGAAGCTTTTGATCTTGATGAAATCCCAAAAGTTTATTTTGGCTTTTGTTTCCTTTGCCTTTGGAGACATATCTTGAAATATTAATTGACATATAATGTATTATTTGTTTCAGGGGTACAGGTCTGTGATTCATCAGTCTGACACAATTCACAGTGCTCACCATAGCACATACCCTCCCCAGTGTCCATCACCCAACCACCCCATTTAGCAACCCTCAGTTTGTTTCCTGAGATTGAGAGTCTCTTATGGTTTGTCTCCCTCTCTGGTTTCATCTTGTTTCATTTTTCCCTCCCTTCCCCTGTGATCCTGTCTTGTTTCTCAAATTCCTCATATCAGTGAGATCTTACAATAACTGTTTTCAAGGACATTCTTAAGTGAAACCAGATTGTTGTTTTTCCCTGCAGGTGTGAGATGCTAAAACATTCAGTGACCACTAGTAACAGGTTGATGCTATTACCATGATCTGTGTCAAGGTACCATGCATTTTATCCACTTTTGCTTTTTTGCCAACATTACAAATGTTGACACTGTGAAAGTGCAAATAAACCTTATTCTTATGATATTGTTTTGACTTCATGAACCCTTGAAAGGGTCTTGGGAACCCCCAGAGGTCTATACTAGATATTCAGCTTGACCTGTACGAGGCTTTCTTCTTGTAGAGGGGTAAGAAAGAGAATTTTTAAAAAACTGAATAAGATGCTGCGACCAAAATAGAGCAGGGGTGTGTGTCAGTGGGCTGTTTGAGGTTGGGTGGTCATGAAGGGCTCCTCAGAGAAGGTAACATGGAAGGTGAAACTTAAGAGCAGGTAGAACAGGATAGCTAGCTCAGGCTCTGCTGGAAGAATGGCGAGGCACAGGAAGAGGACCATGTTGCTAAGCATAGTGAGCGAGGGAAGGTCAGTGAGGCAGTCAAGATCCACACTGGACTTGGCTTTAGAAACCAAAGTAAGGAGCCATCTTTCATGCTGAGTTTGTTGAAGACTTCGAGGGGATTGAGCCAAGTGAAAGGGGACGGTCACCTTGTCCTTCCCGCAGGAGGTGCGTCTTCACCTCTTCCACCTCCTTTCTTCTGCAGATGACTTCATCTGGCTTTGAAATTCCAACTGCTGGTTGTAAAGTTGTGAATGTAAGTGGAAAAATCCCAAAAGATGACATATAGCACAATACTCTCTTTATACAATAAAAAGAAATTCTAAAAATATTACAGTCGTGAGAAGGCTATATAAAGAAGAGACCATGGGGACAATCAACAGAAATTCAGAATGGTGATGACCTCAGATAAGGGAGTCAGGAGGACCAGGTCAGGGAAGACCACACAGAGAGATGTAGGTCCTTGTTAAAGTTCCAGTTCTGATTTTGAGTGGTGGTTCCATGGGCGGTTATTATCTTACCTTATCAAGAACAGATGAATGAGTGAAAGCGGGCAGACCATGAATGGGCGAGTCACAGGAGTCCGTGGGAGCCACCGATAATGACTAACCCAAGTGTGTGCACCAAGGTTTGATATAAAAAGAAAGTATGAGTGGAAAAAATACAAATCGAATACCTTTTTCATTTCTTCGCAAACCAAAAGGCAACTTCCTGGCTGGTTCTAACCATAGCCATACAAATATCATCTCTAGCACCTGGTGAAGAAATTGTGCTTTGGGGTAAAAGTGCCTGGATTCATTCACATCTTTGCCTCTTGCAGTGTGAACTGGGCAGGCTGGACACAGTACAGATCCCTCCAGCCTCAGTGTCTTTATCTGCGAGGTGGGATCATAGCAGAATCCTGTTGGGAAGACGTGATAGGATCATACCCATAAAGTTCTTGATACAAAAATTCTCAGTCAGGTTTACAGGGGTTGGGGTGAAAATTCTCGTTCCTGTAAATACTCCCTGCTTCTTTCCATTTTTTCTTTCTTAATGTAACCAGGGGAAACCAAGAAAGGAGCAGGTTTGTTTTTTGTTTTGTTTGTGAGAAAAAGGTTGTTGAATCTACTCTTAAGAATGTTTGAATTAAATTCTCTTGCCTGAGGAGGATATTTTTATCTTATATGATTGTTCTTTGAACAAGCCGTTTAAAAAAAAAAAAAATGAAATGGGAAGGCTCAGTGCTTTCTTCCTGAAAAGAGGCTTTGGGGCTTTAGGCCAAAATGTGGCTTGAAGGGAATTTTAGAAGCAGCTGCAGCAGGCGGTCTTAGTTGTGAGGGGCCCTGCTGGTGACAGGCATACTCCCCCAGGACAGAGGGAACACCCAGCCGAGCGCTCTCTGGTCTGCCCCTGCGCGGGGACCCGTAGGAGGGAGAGAGTGTGCTGGATCAGAAAGGAAGGGCCGCCCCATAGGATACGTGGGAGACCAAGGCAGGCACATGTGAATTTCAGCCCACTTTTCCCTCAACTGCATCATCTCAGTTCCATTTTATAGGGGTTTGGAACCTGCCAGACCTGACACCCTTTAACTGATCCTGCTGCCTCCCACTCTCTACCATGGCAATCCACTGATCTGTTTTCTGATCCTATGCTTTTGCCTTTGCCTTGCCTTTTGTCACAGGAATGGAATCATGCGATTTGTGACTTCTTGAATCTATTTTCTTTCAGTTAGCATGATGGCTTGGAGGTACATTCATGTTGGTTTTTCCCTTTTTATTGCCAAGTAGTATTCCACTGTGTGAATGAACCACAGTTCATGTCTGGTTTCTCACAGTTCATTTCTTGTTTCTCCATTTTCCAAGTGAGAGACATTTAGATTGCTTCCAGTTTAGGGCAAATACAAATAAAGCTGCTCTAAACATTCCCATGCAGGTGTGAATGTGAACAGAAGTTGAGGTTTCTTTTTTTCTTTTTTTGCTTATGGATATCCAGTAGTTTTAGCAGCATGTTGAACAGATTCTGCCTTCTCCAGTGAATTGCCTTTTCCTGTGTTTGAGAAATCAGTTGACCATATATGTATAGGTCTCTTTGGGGTTTCCTATTCTATTCATTTTTTCTGTCTGTCTGGCCTTTCTGTAATACTACAATGGCTTGATTGCTATTGCTTTTAAATATTTTATTTATTTATTTGTTGGAGAGAGAGCGGAAGCAGAGGGAACAGCAGGCAGAGGGAGCAGCAGGCTTCCCCACTGAACAGGGAGCCTGATGCGAGACTTGATCCTAGGACCCTGGGATCAAGGCCTGAGCCAGAGACAGATGATTAACCAACTGAACCACCTAGGTGTCCCATACTATTGCTTTTATAGGAAATCTTGAAATCAAGTAGTAGTGCAAGTCCTCCGACTTTGTTTTTTTACAAAATTGCTTGGGCTATTCATTTGCTTTTCCATATGAAATTTAAAATCAGCTTGTTGATTTCTACAAAAACTTCTGCTCAGAATTTGATTGGAATTGTGTGGAATCTATGGTAGTCTGGGAAGAATTGACATCAAAATATTGTCTTTCAGTCCATGATCGTGGTATATCTCATCATTTTAGATCATCTTTGATTTATTTCATCACTGTTTATATTTTTCATCACACATATCTGGCACTTATTTTCTGAGATTTATTCTTACATATCTTGTGTTTTTTCATGCTATTGCAAATGGCACTGTTTTATTATATTTTGGTTTCCAATTCACTGCTAGTTTAAGAAATGTAGATTTTTTTAATACTGATTTAATACTTACTTACTAAGTTTTTTTTTGTTTTTTTTTTTTGTCAGAGACAGAGGGAGAGAGAGCGAGCAAGCACAGGCAGACAGAGAGGCAGGCAGAGGCAGAGGGAGAAGCAGACTTCCTGCCGAGCAAGGAGCCCGATGTGGGACTCGATCCCAGGACGCTGGGATCATGACCTGAGCCGAAGGCAGCCGCTTAACCAACTGAGCCACCCAGGCGTCCCTAAGTTTCTTTTTTAATACTGATTTAATACTTACTAAGTTCTAGTAGTTTTTTTTTTTTTTAAGTAGATTCTTTAGGTTTATCTATGTGGCCAAATCATAACATTTGTAAATAAGAAATTTTATTTCTTCCGGTCCAACCATGCCTTTATTTCTTTTTCTTGCCTTCTTCCACTGGCTAGGATCTCTAATATGATGTTTATTATTATTATTTATTAATTTATTCTTCATGAGTTATCATTATTCATCCTCTTGGAAAAAGTTATTCATTCATTCATTCACCAGACATTTCTTGAATATCAAGTGGCAGGTTTATATGGCACTGTGTGGGATATAAGAAAAATACCTCTAAAATACTTAGGCTCATGTAGGAAACATAAGATAGTTTCCCAAATGAGAATAACACTAGGTAAAGAGTATAGGGTGTGCCATAGTCCTTTGGGGTCAGCCCTGGGTGGGGTTGAGAAGGAGGCATACAGTTTTCCTGTCCCTACTCAGAGGTGTGCTCAGCTCCCTTCTGAGGTCTGTGCAGTGGATCAGAGATGCCTCTGATTGGCTCCCAGTGTTGCACGTTGGCTGACATGCTAGCCCAAGAGATGGGGTAGGCTTAATAATAAATAAGGGCTAAAGGGGGTACCTGTTTGTTATGATTCTGGCTGGAGGGACAATTTCCAACAAACTGTACCTAAGAGAAGTGCTCAGTCAACACATTTTTCTTCCCTTCAAAAACTCAGAAACCCTAGAAGGAAGCTAAAGCAGGAAGAATGCCCTCCAAGCACTGCCCCTAGGATCTGAAGGTCAGTCAGTCAGAAATATGGGATGTACTGCAACTCGAAGAGAGGGAAAAATGTGAGGTGGGGGCAGTGGGGTGGGAACGTAGGGACTAATGAGAAGAGAGACTAATGAAAAGAGGAGTCATGTGCAGCTGTGTGCTGTGCCTTGTAGTCCTCTTCTCCTTCCCTGCATGAATCTCAGGGTCAAGGTTGGAAGGAGGTATCACAGTACATGGTTTCTGGAGATCACAGGAGGGAGAGCTGAGTGATATGGGAAGAGCAATCTTGTTGAATGGAAAAATGGGTAACAGAGGAGTCACAGAAAAATAGGTAACAGAAACAGAGGAGGACATTCTAGGCCAAGGACAAGCAAGAGGGACTAAGGATTACTAGCCAAGAACAATAATACTTTAGAACCCATGCTCACGCTTTGTACCTCACGCATGGAATGGAGCAGCAAGGGGATTGATGGGAAGGCAGCTAGAGAGCGACTCTGGAGGCAAGTTGTGTGTCTTGAGTGACAGCCTCATGGGTTGAAACTGAACTTGATAATCAGTGGGAGAGGACAAGAGAATTTTGAGCAGGGAAGGAAATGAGATCTGAATTTTGAGGGTTCCAAGGATGACCTCGCCAGCTGGGCTGCCTGGGTTCAAATCCTGGCCACCAGCTGTGGAAAGAGCTGCCTGTCCTTCTTGGGCCTCAGTTTCCACACCTGTAAAACAGGAATAATAGTAGATACTTGTCCAGACTAAGTGAGCAGATACACGCAAAGCTCTTGGAATAGCGCATGGCATGTGGAAAAGTGCTGTAAAAGTGTGATCTTGCATTACGTTTATCAGCATTGTCATCATTGTTATTTTAGGCACCTTAATTGGGAGGAAGGTGGGTGAATTTGAGCGGTTAAAGTCACTGCTCAGGGAAGCACACCAGACTTGAGAGGCTTGACTTTAGAAGTCTGGATGTGCTACTCCGCCCCTGCCATGGCACCCGCTCCGGGTCCTTCCCTCTTCTCCCACCCCACCCCTGCAGCTGAAACCCAAACAGAAACCTTGCTCTTTTTTTCTCTTTAAAAACTTCGCCTTTCTGATCCTCACGTGGGCTAATCACACTCTGGAACCCCTTCACCAGAGCATATAACGGATGTGTGCACACTTAGGGTTGCATTTCCCACAAGTAGACTTGGGGAGTGAATTTCAAAGCGCCTCCCTCCCGAGTCAGCAGGCCCCTGTGTGGGGGCTGCAAATTTGATGTCTGGAGCCCACCATGGAGATGATAATTACAAAGACTGCGGCAAACAGGAAAATATTTAGACAATAATGTTACATGAAACAAAACCAAAAATTGTGCACGCGTCACATGACTATGTGAAAACATGGATACACATTGGCAAGGACTGTAAAGAAATGCAGACCTGTGACAACATTTGCGTTCAGATGGGAAGAGCGTGAGCATGTTAATTGCTTTTCCTTTAGTGATTCTGCGATTAACAATATGTAAAGAAGTCGAAAAAAGAAAGGAGGGAGCATGAGTTCCCCCCTACCCCTCCCCCACCGTGCCTAAGACACCCCTACTGGTGAGCATCCCTTGTTGTAGCAGAGAACGGAGGCCGAAAGGTGGAGGGTGTGACTAGTTACCGGGACTGTGATCCCCAGAGCTGAGGACCATTCTGTTCCATCTAGCCCCAGAATTCACCCATCTTCTCTACTTTTGGAAATTCCTAGCCAGTGGCCCCCACACCCACTCTCAGCAGCAGAGGGACCCTCCCTTCTGTGCAGACAACACTCCCCAAGGACCAGGGCCCTTCCAGAGTGACATGGAGTGAACCTGTCGCCTCCTTAGGCCATCACAGTGATGGTCTCAAGTTAAACAGACATGGTTCAGATTCTAGCTTTGTCACTGTCACGTGGACATGCTGTGACCTTAGCCTCTTTGAGCCTCCCTTTTGCTATCTGTAACATGGGATTGATCATATCTCTCGCAGTTGGCTGTTACTAGGAGGAAGAGCATGAATGCAGTACTTGGCACCCAGGAAATTGCTCAGTAAACAGTCTTGGCCGCTGTGGCTGGGGAGGTTGTAGGGGTTGTTATGAATCATTGTTAGTTTTTCGGAGAGAACCATCATTCAAGGGCTAGCTCGAGGGCTGCTGGCTTCATGAGGTCAGAGCCCCTTCCTCTGCCGGGAGCTTCCTCTCTCTCCACTGGTCCCCTGGACACTGGGTTCCAGGAGGAGAGGAGCACCTGCTCCTTTCCCTCTGGCAACAGTGTCATTTGTATGTCCTTGGCTTTTTTCAGAGGTAGCAGCACGGTACCGAGTGGCCAGGATGAAGGCAAGGCCCAGGTCAGGTACTTCATGATGAAGATCCGAAATGCTGCCCTAGCGGGGTTCCGGTCTCTGTGAAGAATGTGCCTTCGGGGCATCTCCTGGTGTCAGTCTTGTGACTCGGGATGCATTTGAGTCTAGAACAGGCAGTGAAGGGGATTCGTTTGAAATGGGGAGGATGATTCCACAGCCCTCAAGTCATCCTTCCTCCGTGGTCCCCAACTCCCCTTATGTGAAGGTGGCCCCATCCATGTCGGTGTGAGCAGAACGTGGCCCCATGAACCCACAACGCCGCCCAGCCCTCCACAGCGGCTGGGCCATTGCGGCGGTGCTCTCACCTGTTGTCACCTTCTGCCTCCACCACCCTCTGAGACAGTGCTGGCAACATTGGGGACACGCGGTACACATTGCATAATGGCTGAATGAATTAGTTCAGCCAGACAAAGTGGGTCTGAAGAACTCACAGATCACGGGCCCTCAAGGATCTCATTTTCAGGTCCGTTTTCCTCCAGCGCACTGGGACAACCTGGAAAAGTTCCTGGAGCTGCGGTTACATCCGCGCATTGCCCTGTGTCCTCAGCACTTGGAAATATAACACAAGGGGCCCCCGTAGAGAATGGTTTCTAAATGAGCTTCCTGCCTTAAGGCAAAGGTCGATTCGCCCGTGCAGTGAGTGGGGCCGCCAGGTGAACGAAGCTGTTAGTGGGGAGGTAATGTGGATGAAAGGTCGTCAGAGCGTGGCCTACTGCGGGCGCCTAATGAACGCTAAATAATTGAAAGACTAAAGTGAAAGATGGGTGAGTGCTGCACTGATGAACCCGTGATGAACTAAGGGGGTCCTAGAACATTTGCAAATTGGTCATTAATGTTTCATCAACAGTGTCTGCATCCTTTGTTCACTCTCGGTGGTAGCCGGAGTTTGCAATCACAGGGAGGCGGCTGCATGAGAAACTGAGATAGAGGAATTATGCCAGGCCTACAATTCTACCCAATCATTTGGGTTTATTTCAAAGTAGTCTAAGAGCTGGCGATGGCCTGCTGTCCCTTACAAGTGGGCTTAGAAGGGACTCGGGTGCTTTCATGTTGTGACATTTGGAGGGGAATTCAAGAGTTTAGAGCATTGCGTCTTTGTCAGGGTTTTGTGGTTGTTGTTGTTGTTGTTGTTGCTTTCCCTGTGTGTGAACTGAGGTTTGCTAACACGGAAACGACTGCTTATTGGTGATGGGGAGGGGACGAGGAGGTATAGGGAATAATAATTCTGTTCATCTAGGGAGAATGCCTTCTTCAAAATGATTTTTTCTGTTGGCAAAACTGAGAACATACTCACATGGTCCCCTCCCGCAGTAAGTGACAGGGAAAACACATCGTGCGCCGGGGAGAGTTAGCCCTGGCAGCGAACCGGCTTAAATCATAGGGAGAGCCTCGGCTGGCACAGCTCCCCGTACTTCGGGAGACCCTGGCTGCAGGAAGGAAATGGAGGCTCGTTTTAGAATCCCAGGGATGTCAGGTCCCTTCGTGAGCCTCCTCCCATGGTTGGGCTTTCCCAAGCAGTAACCAGGTCCTTGCCCACCTTCGTGAGCTGTACCGTTGGAAGAATTTTCTGCTCTCTGCCACCGCCCCGCCCTCCATCTGGGGACCCTGCTGTGTTGAAGCTGTCCACCCCAAAGCCGCCCGAAACCCTGCCCGAGCTCACCAGTTCTTCTTTTGCTGACTTTTGAAGGGGGTCCCCATTGTCTCCAGCCCTGGGCAGCATGCTTTTGACAGCGGCCCGCCCCGCAGCCTGTGCCCAGGAAGCCGGTGGTAGGTTCAGATGGCTCTTATTTCCATATTTCACAACCAAACTGCAAAGGGCACTTAAGGGAAGCAGGCACTGAGTCTGTCCCAGGAGGAATCAGTCTTCCCACTTCGGGAAGCAGCCCAGGCAGCTGGTGCTGGTTTGTTGACCCAGCATCCTCTCAAGGTAACTGAAATGAATAGCTTGTGCTAAAGGATGAGTGCACCCAGAGCCCCGTCAGTCTCTGTCAGTGCCCACTGGGGACTGTCGAGTGTCCAGCACAGAGTGGAGGGCCGGGCACCCTGAGCCTGGGTTGAACCAAAGCCCCAGCCTGGCCACAGGAGTCTCCAGGTCTACCCTCTGCTCCACCAGGGGCTGGGCATGGGCTACACAGGGAGCCCAGGGCTGAGGAGACTGTGGCAGGATTATCAGAGATGGGAGCAAGGAGGCAGCGGTAGGCACACAGTCTTTGAACGGGAAGATTGTTCAGAAAAGGTAACGTGCCCCCACCTGTATGTGTTTTTGAAAGGGGAGGTATGTGCTCATTTTACTTTTCTTCTGCAGATGTTTAAGGTGTGGCCCAGTTCCCTGTATTCCTCTGCATTCCGAGTTCTGCTTCTGTCCTCAGCTTCTCTCTGTCTGTCCCCGGAGGGATGGGCATGTCAGTCGTTCACAGGTGCCCGTGCCCTCGTTCTTTTAAGTATGAGCCATCCTCGCCTTGTTTTTGTTTTCTCTTTGCTTGTTTTTGAATCACAGATTTTCTGGTATAAAATTGCTCATCAAATTCTTCTACTTACCCTCAGAAAACTTGCCTGTTTCCCAAGGGGTTGACCCGAATCCCTCTTAAGCAGGGTTTGTCAGCGTTGGCACTGTGGACATTTTAGATCAGGAAAATTTTTGCTGTGGGGGCTGTCCTGTGCTTTGTGGGATGTTTACAGCATCCTGGCCTCTACCCACCATATGCTACGAGCAACACGCCCCCCCCACACACCAGTTGTGACAACCAAAAATGTCTCCAGACATTGCCAAATTTCCTCCGGTTAGGAACCACGGTTCTATGGGAATTATGCCAAGGCAGCCCTCCCATTTTAAACATATGCTGGTCCACATGGTGGGATGGGTTGTTCTTAGTTATTAAACTCTGCTTATTATTTCTTCATTTATTCACCTGTCTGTTTACCCATTGATCCATCCATCTGTCCATCCAGCTAACCAGCTGACAATCCACCCATGGAATAATAGTGTCTTTGGAGCTAGACCATTCTTGAATTTAAGTTTTGGCTCTACTGCTTACTGACTGTATGACCTTAGATTTAACTTCTCTTAACCTCAGTCTCTTCATCTGCAGCATAGAAAACAGTTCCCAACTCATGAGATACAGAGCAGGGCTGGGATTAGACTTGGCTTCATGGGCATGATGATGTTTTGGAGTTGGATAAAGACAGATGGCGGAGATTTTGAGTGGAAGGCGAAGGCCGAAAGCTAGTGAGGAGGGACTGAAATGGGACATGTTTAAAGAGCACTGAGAGGAGGAGGTATGCATCTGAGATTGCAGAATTGACTAGATTCAGAAGTGGAGGCCTCAGAAAGTGAAGAGTCTAAGATGATCTCAAGGCTTTGAGAGCATCTGGGTGCCTTGCAGAATGAGGGACTGTGATCAGAGTGATGGCAGCCAGGGAAAAGAACAGGCGTGGGAGGCAAGGAGGGCTTAGTTTGGGCTACGTTGAGTCTGAGTCCCATGGACATGCAGTCAGCTAGAGGTGCTGAGCAGGTGTTGGGAAGAGGTCAGCACCCCAAGTCCTCTATATAGAGATGATCATTTGAGCCATGTGCTTGGACAAAGTAAAAAGCATAACCACAGAAGACAAAAGGGCCAAGGATAGGTTCTTTGGGAGCACCCTCATCAAGGTAAGGTGGACCATATGTGGGAACAGATGAGGTTGTAAGTGAGAGCAAATCTAGAACCCGAGAAGAAGCAGTCAGAAGCTTACTAAGATTTCCAGGAGCACAAGGTCATGGAGGCTGAGGGAAGTTTCAGAGAGGAAGATGGGGTTGACTGTGACATGCCCAAGAAGGTCCAGATGAGTGAATATGGAGTAATAGATCTCTGGTGGGTACTGAAGGTTATCAGAGACTTTTAAATAAGTAGTTACAGGAAAATGGTGTTAATGGAACCCACCCCCCCACCGCCACCCATATTTAGGGATTGAGGCAAGAAGTATAATGTTCCATTTCAAGAAGTTGTTCAGCAAAGGTGAACACCATGGGAGAGTTTCCTTTAAAAAAATTTTTTTAGAGAAATATGAGCCTTTTTCAGGGAGAAAGAGAGATTGAAGATAGACAAGCTGATTAATGAGGAAACAGCATGAGATCAAAGGCACTGAATGTTTTGGGGAAGGTACTTGGAAAGATGTAGATGCTTCCGTTTTCGAGACCACGGGGAAAGGAGACTGGAAAAGAGAGCACAGATCAGTCGGTCCTGAGGACAATGACTTCAGTTAACCCCAGCCTAGATCACTTCATAAAGAAGGAGGATTTGCAGGGTCAAACTAGAAAACTTTGTCCAACTAGAACTGTTTTCCTTGGATTTATTTTCCCAAGATAAGTCATAGAGTAAGTAATTCATTATCATCAGTTAATACGTCTGAGCACAAGACCGGGGATTACAAATGAAGACTCCTTCTAAGAGCTCATAGACAGTTGACAAAAATACCCTTCACAAAGGACAGGTGATACAAAAAAGTTGGCAGTCTTTCAGAGGTCATGAGCTAAGTCTTCACTCATTCACTCTTATTAAATGGTCCTCTCATTACCAATAGTTTTACTTTACCAAATCATTGTAATTAGTAACTTTATCATGAGCTTCACATGGGTTAATTCAATGAGTCACTCAGCTCTAGGAGGTCCTTTAGAGATGAGGCCCCTGAAGAACAGCAAGGTTAAGTCACTTGCCCCACGTCACACAGCAGCTAAGGGACTGTGTGACTGTCCTTTAGCTCTGGACTCCAGAGCCGAACAGTCTGGCTCTGCAAGCACTGGCTCCCAGACCACATGCTTGTTGTCTAGAGGGAACACTGAGGCCTGGATGGGAGTGTGACCATCACACTACCCAGGCGATCCCATGATCCTGGGAAATTCAGCTGATCTAAAAGGTGACAAACCTTGGGCATTTAAGAGAATTAGGACACTGGGATTTTAAAAAAGGCATGAAGAAAAGAAATCATAAATGAAAAGGCTTAAAAAAGCTGGGAAATGAGAGACACCCAGGACCACCATGCAAAGGAAGATACCTCTCTTTCCATTTTCCTTTTCTTCCTCTCCTCCTTCCCACTCCTCCTTTCCCTTCCTCTTCTTTTCGGGTCCTCCTCTCTCCATACAGCCCACAAAACTCTCTTCTTTCTCTGCTGGGTGTAGCCCCCCAGGTCCTCAATACCCCACTCCCCAGATCCTCCCCAGTGCTGTGCCCTTGTGAGATCACGGACAGGAGTGTGGTTTCTAATGAGCAGTTCTACTCGTCCTACCCTTTGATGTCCTGCACGTTCTTCTATGGCTAGGGTCCAGTCCCAGGGGCAGAAGCTGGGCCATATTGTCTAGAGGAGTTCGAAGTCCCTTTGCAGTGAAATTCCATCCCAGGCCTATGGGGCTGTCACTTCGGTGAACACTGTTTGATCTGTCTTCTCAGACATCCTTTCTCATTAAAAATTGAAGTGATCGGGCGCCTGGGTGGCTCAGTGGGTTAAGCCTCTGCCTTTAGCTCAGGTCATGATCTCAGGGTCCTGGGATCGAGGCCCGCATCGGGCTCTCTGCTCAGCAGGGAGCCTGCTTCCTCCTCTCTCTCTGCCTTCCTCTCTGCCTACTTGTGATCTCTTTAAAAAAAAAAAAATTGAAGTGATCATAAAAATAGGGCCCCTTGGTCCTTCTCAGGTGCTCAACATTTGTTAGCCACAGCTGGGAACCTTTTTCTTCTCAGTGGCCTGAAGTGATTTATCACGTCACATGTCGTCTGGGCCACCCCATGGCCTTGCTATATCAGACCCTCATGTGGCCCATGCAAACCCAGCCTGTCTTCCTACATCTTCTGGCTTTTCTTCCACTGCCCTCCTGCGGGGTCCTGCTGACCCCATGGCTGGGACAGGCTTGCAGAGCTGCCCCTAGAACTGTGCATCCAGTTTTGCATGGCTTCCTAACATGCTTCCTTCCTCATTGGATCAGAAGCCACTTAAATACCACAGCAAACTGCTCAGCACCAATCGTGTACCAGCCACTGTGCTTGGGGACACAAAAGTGAACAAGCAGTTCTTACAAGTGACAGATCTCCAGTGACACAAGACATGAGTGTAATGAGAGGTGCATATGGAGTGCTATAGTGATAGAGCATGTGAGCGCGCCCCGGCCCTGGAGGGCAGGGACCACCTGGCCTACAGCCCCATAGGGGTACAGTGAGGCTGGGAGAGGTTCACGGTTGGAACGACGTGCAGGTGTGCCTGACGCACAGTGGGTGCTCCACACATCAGCGGTCATTGCTCTTATCCATTCCCTTCCAACCCATTTCCCCAAGTTCCAATATCAAGCCACACCTAGGGTATTCAGAAATGGCTCTTAATTACAGTGAAACAAATGGAGAAGTGATTGTTGGGCCCCTCAGGAGGGAATTAGAGACACTGGAGAGAAGATGGGTGTTACTGGTGGTGCAGTTGGGAGGGGAGTCTGGGAAGAAGACTCTGGCTCCCATGGGCGCATGACACTTTCCTGCCAGATCAGCCTTGCTCCTTGGTCCTGGTCACTGGCCCCTAGTGAGTCTCCTCATTGTTTCGCCTAGTTTTTTCCCTCCAGAAATAGGACCTTTTCAGGGCACCTGGGTGGCTCAGTGGGTTAAAGCCTCTGCCTTCAGCTCAGGTCATGATCCCAGGGTCCTGGGATGGAGCCCCGCATTGGGCTCTTTGCTCAGCAAGGAGCCTGCTTCCCTTCCTCTCTGCCTGCCTCTCTACCTACTTGTGATTGCTGTCTGTCAAATAAATAAATAAAATCATTAAAAAAGAGAAAGAAATAGGATCTTTTCATTCACATAACTTTCCAAAATGAAAAAAAAAAAAAAAGTTAGGAATACTCCAGAACCTATTCCTCTTTTCACTCTTCTTTCAATTCAGATCACTTCTGTAATCATTTATCGACCTTGTCCTGTGAGCCAGATACCACGTGAGGCCCTAAAATACAGCCGTGGACCAGACAGTCCTATCCTTCTGTCACAGAGCTCCCTAAGCCCAGCGGCACAGACCATGAATGCCACGGGGTCTGGGCTGTCCCGCCCCACCCCGAATTTCCTACCACCTCTAACAATAAGACAGGTAGAGGGAAGGGTCTCCCTTGCCTTCCCTTTTCCCAGGATGAGGTTTTGTGTGATTTTAACTTATTTGCGGACAATTAACCCTGGGGTCAAAAAAGCACACTCTTCTGCCTCTGAAATCTGAAAGCAGATTTTTGAAGAGAAGCAATTGCTGTGTAGAATTAAAAGCTTCTTGATGAATAATGCTGTCGTTATGCAGGGAGGAAATTACAGTAGCACTTTCTGCTATGTAATTAAAAAACCAAAAAAGCAAAGATGAATGAAATACCCACAAGTGAAAATGGGATTTGGTTTTCAACAGAGGAAATTGAAGCTGTGTCAGTCACATGGTTTTCATTTCCCAGTCTAAGTGAAGTGTGTCCTGAATCATTTCAAATTATAGCAGAGAATCTCCTGGCAGATTTTCTTTAACCTTTGTAATACCCTGGCCTAAAAAAGGAGATTTTTTTACTCTAAAAAGATGGTGGGGTTTTTTTCCCCATTCTAATCACAGACTCTCTTTCTAAAATATGAAAAGCATTTCATAGATCCGGTTGGGGGTCATGATCTGTTTTAGTTCTTTCCCACCCCACTGCCACACCCTGATTTTCACAATCACGCTCATTCTCCCATTTGTAATCTAACCCCCTCTGCTCAAGAACATATAAGATTAGTAGCCCAGAGCTGGACTTGGAGTCTACACTGTACTCTTCAATGTGATGTTTTATCTCGGTGTTGTGTCATCAAGCCTGAGACACCGTAACTGCTATACACTGGTGGGCCCCCAGAGTAGAGGGGACTGCTGGTTCTGAAGTCAGAGAGACCTGGGATCTACTCCTAGCCTAGTGACTTGCCATATAACCTGTGAAATCAGTACCTTTCCTGAGCTTCATTTCCTACACATAGAGAATAGAGATTGTAATAGCCTCTTCATTAGAGTTGTAAGAAGTAAATGAATTGATAGAGTGTCTAGTTCGCAAGAAATCCCAGCTAATATCATTATCGTCACTATTGTTGGAAATAACCATTGGATTCAAGAGTGCTAAATGGGTGTTCCAGCTAAGGGGTTTGGGATTACCAACACCGGTTGTGGACAGAGGGGAGAGTTCCAGTGGCAGGTTTAAACATTGTAAGCAATCAAGAATATTGTCTGACAGATTCTTCTTGGAATTCTGGAAAGCTGGGCTGAAGCAGGAGGCCTATCCTAGAGGACTCACAGACCTCTTTCACACCCCCATACCCCAGATCGCAGAGTTGTACCACTGGAGGGCAAGGGAGTAAGGTCCTAAATACATGTTCTCCTGAGAAAAGAAGATGTGGCTAGCTCTCCTCCTAGGCAGGGCAAAAGAGCTGGTCTTGGAATTAGGGAGTAGGCCTTGGGCCTCTGATCTTTGCACTGTGAGAAAAAGCAAGGAAAGCGTCAGGGAGAGCCAGATTTCTGGGGGTGCCATTCTCACACTCTGAAGTCTCACACTTAGTCTGGGTCCTAGAATTTGACCCATCAGGTTGGGGGGCCGCTCCTTAGAAGAAGAGCAAGGAGAGGACAGTGATGAGGCTGAGGACAAGGATGATAGCGGTGAGCACTTGCGCAGCACTTAATATGGCTGGATAATACTTTAAGTGCTTTATATAAACTATCTTATTTAATCTTTGTAATAACCCTTCGATATATGTATTGATGTTATGCTCACTTTCTACATAGGGAAACTGACCAAAAAATGAGGATATGTAATTAGAGCGTAGAGAGTTCCTCTATAAATAAAAGGATGGATGGATGGATGGGCAGACAGACAGACAGGTGGATAGGATACTGTATCTTTCTATAGATAGATCATTCTTCTCTTCCTCCTCTTCGCCTCTAAAATGACCATCACAATAAGGCAAACAGCTTTGTAGAAGATTAAGCCCAGATGTGTCTCCTGGTTATTTCATAGTTATATTAAAATGCAAAAATGATTATTAGTTATTAGTTTTAAAACAAAGGCTAGAAACATATGCTCAGTTTAGCCTTAAGGATTTTTTTTTACTATTTGTACCCCTAGCTATTCATTATAAAATTGTTATCTCTCCTTGAAAGACTCAGAGAGGTTAAATAACTTACTCAAGTTTGCTGAGCTAATAAGTAGCAGAACTGTAATCTGCTTCCCAGTTCTCTGATTCTGTCAACTGCCATTTCCATGTTTTCCTCCCATCACCATATACTTTCTGTGAGTAGCTCACCAGATCACATCAGTGGGCTGAACCAAGGAAAATGTGGGAAGTTCAGTGGTTAAATTCATGGGTCTTTGCAGTAATAAAGCTCCTGGCCCAAAGTGTGGTGCCCTCACTTTGTGCTCTCTAGTTACTTATCCTCTCTGGGCCTCCATTTCTCCTGGGGTTGTTGTGAGGATTAGATGAAATAATGATGTAAAGCATCAGTGTTAAGTGATAATTGTGGTTATAATTAATAGGATGCCATATGCCCTTGGCTATGTTCTCTCAGGAATTCTTTGCCTACTACTAGAGTAATGCCAAGTCTAAAAGGCCATTATAAACCTGAATATTGTTCTTGTATAAGTATATGACTAATGATCATAGTCAGTTAAGATAATATCCTAAACCTCCAAATTCACTCCTTGGCAAGCTGAGTCTACCTCCTACCTATTGAACCCACACTGTGGGACCGGACTCGTCTGTGACACCATGTGTGTCATGTTGATCTTTCAAAATCTGTAAGGAAGGTTGAGTGTCACAGTGGCCATTGATGTTCCCCTTCTGGGAGGGTGTTCTCAAGATGATTGCAAAGCTTGTTTGAACCTTTCAGAGGAGGGATGGTTAGTAGATTGTTATCTATTGCTCCATAATGAATTACCACCAAAACAGCATGGCTGAACACAACAGACGTTTCATTCTCTCACGGTTTTTGTGGCCAGGAATTGGAGAGAGAGTGTCTTGACTGGGTGATACTGGCTCTGGGTCTGTCATGAGATTGTAGTCAAGGTATCAGGCCAGTGGGGGGATGGGGTGGCAGGGGAGGTTTATCATCTGAAGGCTTGATTGGGGCTCACTGTCTTGGCTGTGCCAGGAGACCTGGGTTCCTCCCTGGCCATTGGCCAGAAGTCATAGCTCATGCCATGTGGCCTTTTCCACAGGGCAACTTGTCAGCTGGCTTCCGTGAGCAGTGACCAGAGAGAGCAAGGCAGGAGCCGTGATGTATTGCACAGCCTACCTTTGGAAGTAACACATCACATCACTTCTGCCATGGTGTGTGGCCATGCAGACCACCCCCGGTCCCGCTGGGAGGGGACCACACAGGGTGTGAATGCCAGGAGATGGGGATCACTGGGGGCCTCTCAGAGGCTGGCTATCACAAGTGGTATATTCACATTTCTGCAAAACTAAGAGAATTGTGATCTTAATAACCATTGTCTCTAAAAAAACCAACCCAGTGGGGTAAGCAGCCTTTTAGAGGAAATCTCACATTTATTGATGATGAAATAAATGATGAATTAATTCATCATTTGATGAATAAGTGATGAAATAAATCACGTTTATTCCAAGACACAACAGCTGATTATTTTTTGGATTATAATAAAATGCAAAAAGCCCAATAATCATGTTAGTTTTGAAACAAAAGTGAGAAACATATTTCCAGTTTAACCTCAAGGGATTTTTTTTTAAATTCTAAGTACCCCTAGCTATTTATTGTAGAGGTAGCCACAGAACTTTAAATATAGACCAGCATGAATTCAACTCTTACAAATTTAAAACCGTCAGAAGTGCCAGAACACTTATTTTTCAATCCAGAGGGGAGAATTCTATAAGAGTGGTGGCTAAATACATAGAAAACGAATTTACTGCTTTAGCATCTGTAATATGGAATACTTTGCATTCCCTCTGACTCATCTCTTTTCTGTGCCTACCATTCCCATTTGTACCTGAAGCTGGACCCTCCCTCCCTCCACCCTAAGCCAGATTATTTTGAGTGAAGACATTGAACTTACTCTGCTTTCACTTTGCCCTGCAAACTCACATAAGGAAATGAAATCAAAATTTATAGGTCCCCTACATGAGCAACACAGTCAAGCTCGCAAGAAGGAAGATCACACAGTTAGTTCTTAGAAAGGTAAAGTTAAGCAACCAAAACCTCACATATATGCACTCAAAAGCACTCATGGGGTTCCTTAAAGGCAGTAGGGGGACAGAAAGCACTTGGGAAGAAGATCCTGTAGGAAGACAGGCTAGCCCTCCTCCTCTCTGCAGGAGTCTGGGCAGGTAGGTGGTATGGGTTGGCTGACCTAACCTCATCCGTGAGTCTCTTATCCTGGGCTTAGAGGTGGCTGTGCAGCCCAGGTCTGGCCAAAGAATAAGCAGAAGTTTCTAGATGGGGTGTCCTGAAAGGCTTTGTGCTTAGGACAGCTTTTGGCCTTTTACCATGCAACCCTGCTCCCATCTATCTGCAGCAGAGACGCAGCAGCCATCTTGTAACCATCAGGGAACACACACAGAGACAGCAGCCTGCTTGCTAAGGAGGGTGGAATAGAAAAAAGAAAGAGGCTGTATTCCTCATGCCATCATTGACAGCTTCTTTGGTCTGCACACCTCCAGAAGTTTTTATAATGTATTTCGGCCAGATCAGCTTTTTTTGTTCCATGCAGCTAAACCCATCAGAACTGACACCCAATGTGGCTTGGAGTTCTGAAGATACAGAATATGTTGTTCTGCTGCAAACAGTCAAAGGAAATGGGATCCTAAAGGAAACACGAATAGAACAGGAGCCTTGAATGTACATCCCCGCTGTCCAAAGTGAGGTCAACGGATGAGCGATCCAGGAAGTGTCCAAGAATGAGTGACACAAATGGAATGCATCATTTTCACTTAGAAGTAAAATGGCAAGGTCAGCAGAGTTTTTCCTGTTTACCAGATACAGAGTTATCTACATCATTATAAGGAGTGTTTTTATTGCCAGAAACATCTAACTTTTATAAAAGCTTAAAGTAATTTTTTATCATTATTTCTGCAAAATGTTTTTATTAAAGGAAACACCATATGGTAACAGCAAGAAGAGTTAGTTACAAGTCACGAAGCTAGTCACAGATTTCTTTCCAACAGTTAAATTCGAAATACTTATCACAGACCCTACATTTAGAAAAAAAAATGCAAGTTTCAAGACTCCTAAAAGTATAAAACTTTCATCAAAGGGTTGTGCATTTATTTCATTTTGTTGTTGTTCTCGCTGTTTTTATTCTGTAGGATACAAAATCAAGTCTGGTAAGACCTAGAAGTCATATTCAAAATATTTAACCACCCATGTACAGCCTGAGCCCTGGCAGGGCAGACATCCACCCAGACGTAGGTACAGAGTCTCAGGACATCAGCCCTTGGGAAACCTTGGGATGGGGGGACACTGTGTGTGTGTGTGTGTGTGTGTGTGTGTGTGTGTGTGTGTGTGTATGCTAAAACATATTCCATCATATGGACCCTATTTGGTGATCATTTATGATCTAGCCACCACTGAATTGGCAAAATACTAACAGTGAGTTGTATCATGTGGTTTCCAACTTTGAAAAAGAGGACACTGGCCTGTTATTTGATTGATAATTGTGTGATAAATCCCCGCAAAGCAAAGCAGTGGGTTGGCTGTGGGACACAGTGCCCGCAGGTGCACAGCTCTGTGTCAGTGTACCGTGTGTGTGGATTTGCATGACCACCACTGCTGTCTGATACAGGATGATTCCGTTGTGGAAAGATCTCCCTGGTACTCCCTTCCAGTGTCCTCCCTCCGCCTCCCCCACCCCCAGCCACTAAGCATCCACTAATCTGTTTTCCATCTTTATAATGTTGTCATTTGAAGAATATTATATAAATGGAATCTTGGAGTGTGTGACCTTCTGAAATTGGTTGTCTCACTCAGCCTAATGCCCTTGAGATCCAAACAAGTTGTTGCATGTATCAAGAAAACAGGAATCCTAACTTCTAGTTCAGCCATTTCCAACTTTGGCCAAGTCAGGACCGTGGCCTATCATGTGACCCATCCTTCCTTGGGAGGCAATAATTAAAACCAATGCAGTGTATTGTTTTTTTTACATTTAGAGCAAATTAAAAATTGCTTAGCCAGAAGAACTGTAGCCTCGGAACTTCAGGGTCCCTGAGAGCCTGTGCGTAGGAGGTGGATTAACTCGGTGTTATGTGCTTCCCAGGCTAATACTGACCACTTCACTTTTCATGATGGAATCCTGGAATATTGGTGAAAAACAATCCCCCTTCTAGTCCTCCTATAATCCTTGTCCAGGAGGGCTCCCCATGCTTCCACATGTTCATGTGGCATTTTAGAGCCAAGGAAACAAGGGGAGCTTGATCTCAACTCAGATCTCCCAGTCCTTCAAGCCTCTGGAGTAAATCCTGGCCACTCTGTTAAATGCATCACTTACAGTATTTTATTCTGTCCTTTCAGCAGCTCTACTAACTAGATGCTATTACCCCATTTCCCAGATGTAGCCATTGAGGCTTAGAAAATTAAAAACACAGGACTGGAACCTGGGTTTAAAAGACCCCAGACTCCTTGCTTTGAACCACCAAATTGTGTAGTCCAGAGTGGAAAGCAGGCCAAAGAGCCCATATACACTGGCATCTTCCAGCCGTTAGCTGGGAGAGAACGGGTACCTTTTGGCCCCAGAAGCCTTGACATCTGCCCTTCAGCACCTCTTTATCTGAGGTGCGAACTTTTGAACGTGTGAATGGTTCTTTATTTTTATTATATTATATTATATTATATTACATTATATTATATTATATTATATTATTTTCTCAGTGTTCCAAGATTCATTGTTTATGCACACATTGCGTGGAGCACTGGGTGTGGTGGATGGTTCTTTAAGTGGAAATTAAGGACTGAGGGAGCTCTTGGCATGGGGTCCTCATTTGGGGGTTTTAAAGAAGCTGGGATCTTTGAGGCCACTCTAGTTTTTCCCAATGAAGTCAGTCAGGGATGGAGATTTCTTCACTCTGTAGAAGCAGAAGCTTGAGCCAGGCTTTTTAATTCCGTGATTTTTTAAAAAAATTTTATTTATTTTTTTAATTTCTTTTTAGTGTTCCAGAATTCATTGTTTATGCACCACACCCAGTGCTCCATGCAACACGTGCCCTCCTTAATACCCACCACCAGACTCACCCAACCTCCCACCCCTTTCTCCTCCAAAACCCTCAGTTAGTTCCTCAGAGTCCACAGTCTCTCACGGTTCATCTCCCCCTCCAGTTTCCCCCAGCTCACTTCTCCTCTCCATCTCCCCATGTCCTCCGTGTTATTTCTTATGCTCCACAAATAAGCGAAACCATATGATAATTGACTCTCTCCGCTTGACTTATTTCACTCAGCATAATCTCCTCCAGTTCCATATATACCATGGAGTATTATGCCTCCATCAGAAAGGATGAATACTCAACTTTTGAATCAACATGGATGGGACTGGAAGAGATTATTTCCTTGTATCTTAACACTCACTTGCTGCAATAAAGAGCCGCATCGCCATGCCTCACCTGGGCTGAGAGAAACCCTCATGGAGGCTTGCCTTTTATCCCCAAACACACAGACCCGTAATGTGGGAAATGAGAGCAGGGGGAACAAGTGGTTGGTCTCTAACCTGTGAGGAGTAGCCCTCCTGAAGACCAGCGCTCCGGGACCTGTTGCCTGAACCACCGCTGGGTTGACACCCTCCAGCTGATGTCACCAGTGCCCCACTCCTACATGTGACCTCCTCCTCCCACCATCCGCTTACAACCACCATGGCCATATATGTACAGACAGACAGCCCGTCCCACAGAATGGTTTCTGGCCTGGCCCCAGTGAGAGACTTCTCTTTAGTGATAGGTGCCTCCATGTTCAATGGGCTCCTGGGAAGTTTCCTAGGTATCTGTGTTTGACCTTAGCATCAGCCTCCATGTTTTTATTCTGCTTGTGGCTGGAAGTTTCCATGTAGTAGGTTCCATGTAGTAGTAGCCTGGGGAAAGACAGGCTTGACCCTTGCCGTTTTAAGATTAATGAGTATCTTTTAAGATTAATGAGCCAGCTTTTTTTCCCCAAAGTCTACTTAAAATTTCAGGTTTGCTTGCTCCTAAATCTTTGTTTATTATTTGTGAGCAAGATGCTCCCAGTGCAGGGGAGCACCTGGGGTGTTTGCTGGTGCCTCACTCTTCACAGATCCAATTTGGGGTACAAGTTTTCACCCTCCCACAATATTGCTTTTCATCATCATCCCATCTCTTATTTTGGCCCTTCTTCCTGCATTGCTTCTCTTCCCAGATTTCTTATCCCTGTGATTCTAAACATAGTTTCCTCAAAAGAACCAAGTCAGTTAGTCTAAGGGATAAGGATGGGGAGAAGGATGACAATTCTCAAGAATTCTAGTAGGTTGTTTTTTATTAAGCACATTTTATATTTTCCTGTTACCTATGTAATCGTCTAAGCATTAACTTCAATGAGAACTTTGATATGGAAAGCCTTTAGAAGAGTTGGAGACGTTTTTGTTTGTTTCTGCAAAGTTTTCTCTTTTTAATCTGGCAGAATTTTTCTTTTGTTGTTTTGTTTGGTGGCTTGTTTGGTTGGTTGCTTGCTTTTTCTTACCCTCCCTTGGCCCTCACCACCACCTCCCCTTCTGTACTGGCCTCATGCTTCTTGCGTGTCTGCAAAGAAAAGGATCTGTTTGCAGGTATTAAAAATAAGGAAAAGGATTCTGGTAATGATATTCTTAACAGGTAAACTTCCTATCCCATGGGGGTTTCTTTAAATAGAAAAAAAGAAGTCATACATAGTCTTTGGAGGAATTGGCTGTAGGTGGAAAAAAGCAGAAGTCCACAGCCTTGCTGAGAAGTGGGCCCCAGTCCTCCTGAGAGAAACTGTGCTTTTGCCTGTTGGCCAATGAGTCATCTATAGGTGCATAAGTGTTTGTGTGGGGGTGGGGCTGAGGGTGTATATAAGGATTATGGAGCAGGAGCAGGGTATATATCCAAAAGATCAGTAACATTATCAATGTCCTGCCTTGTAGGTTCTGTCTAGTTACTTGAGCTTTAAGGATTCTCCTGACTATAACCCAGCCCTCTTGAGAACCTTGAGCAGAGTCCTTTTGGGATTCCAATATCTTGTTAAGTGGTACCTTGCATCTCCTTTTGAAACTTCTGTTTTTCACATCTCTAAAATTCCTTTGATGGGACAGTCTTAAATTGGTGACTTTCATCCCTCATATGGATCTGTCATGCTGGAAACCACAGAACCTTCCTTTCGTCTGCCTGGCCCTAAGACTGAAATCTGCATCAACGGTTCCTGTTGAGGGGACTTGGACCCCAAGCATCTGAGTGACAGTTGAGGCCAAGATCATACATTACCTTTCTTATAGTGGCGGAGAGGCTACAGTGTTCGTATTGATCTACAGAAGCACTTAATCAATGACCCTAGTTTTGTTGTCTCTTTGCAACTGTATAAAACAGCTTGAATATTAGAAGGTGAAAGCCTCACTCCCTGATAACCTAATGAAAGTTTCATGGTAGCACTTCATCAGTAACAAGCCTGGCTTAGAACAAAACTGTGTTTTTCATGCTGTTGTTGAAGGCTCTCGTGTGCGCTGAAATTGTTTTCATGTTGAGGGTGGCTTCATGAGGGAGATCACTGTGGATAGATACCACGCTCTAGAGGAGGTGGAAGAGAGGACAGATGGGGACTGGGAAAGCATACTCATGGAAACATCCTGACCTTAACGTTAGCTGTTTCACTCTCCTTCAAAAAAACAGAAAACAAATGTATTATATCAATAGGCATTTTATAAATGTCATATTTCTACAACTACCACAACAGTAGTTTCCATTCTTTGAGGGCCAATGACATGCTAGGAGCATTTTATGTATGTGTAACACTCACTCTGCATTTCTCCTCAACATCTTTCTACCCATACAGATTATATGGCAACCCTACAGTTTGGAGCATTGACCTTCTCCCCATCCTTTCCCCCTCCCCCAGTTCCCCAGCAGTCCACTAACTAATCTCAGCTAATGACGGTCATTCCATTTCTTCCACCTAGTCCTAAGCCAGTGAGTGCTTGGGCCCTAACCCAACTGGGACCAGTGATTTGCAAGGGGAAGGTGTGAGATCCCTGATAGCTTCTAGGAGCATTTCCTCACACTCGAGAAAGAACCTCTGGGAGGATGTTTTCCTGTGTGTGTGAGAAGCCTGGACCCTGTTGGCTCAAGTCTGGGATGGAGCTGGCATATGTGGGAGAGGAGCAGGGGAAAAGGTGGGAAACCAAACCAAAGCCACCACCATAGGACAGCTCTCTCACCTACCCTATTCCTAACAAGAAAGATTTAGTCCAACACATCTCTGCATTCTTTGAAACTATTTGAATGGAATATTATTCAGCCATAAAAAATGATGAAATCTTGCTATTTACAATGACATGGCTGGAGCTAGAGAGTATAATGCTAAGTGAAATAATTCAGTCAGAGAAAAACAAATACTATATGATTTCACTCATGTGGAGTTTAAGAAACAAACATGCAAAGGGAAAAAAATAAGAAAGAGAAAGAAAAATCAAGAAACAGACTCTTAATTATGGGGAACAAACTGATAGTTACCAGAGGGGAAGGGCGTGGGAGGATGAGTGAAACAGGTGATGGGGATTAAGGAGGGCACTTGTAATGATGAGCACAGGTTGATGTATGGAATGTTGAATTAATATACTGTATACCTGAAACAAATATAATGCTGCATATTAACTAACTGGAATTAAAATAAAAACTTAAATAAAAATTAAAAAAAAAGAAACTATTTGAATTGGGAATTTTGTTACCCCCAGCCATCAGCATCCAAACTGAATCATTATGTTCAAAAATTACCCATTACAGCCATTCTCTAAGACAGGCACTGTGATGGTCTCTGTTTAAAGATGAGGAAGCAGAGGCTTTGGGGGGATGCCTCCGCAGGTCCCATGGCTAGTAAGTAGTAGAGCTGAGATGCAAACCTCCTTCTGTCTGATTCCTAAACCTGTGCTCTCCTACCCACCAACCTCCATTCATTCTTAGATCCTGCTAAGCTTTCCATAAGGAAGGGGGTTGGGCAGGAGGAAGCCCACCATTTCTTTGCTTTAGAACCAACGTGAGTCAAGTCCAGAGTATAGGGCAAGTACTCAGGGACTTCTGCAGGGCACCTCAGAGCTCAGAAGCTGTCCTTAGTTCAAGCACAGAAAGTACCATAGGCCATCGCCCAGAAACCTCTTAGTAGGCAGCACGTTAAACGGCTTTACCTTTTTATCGACAAATACAACATACATGCAGAAAAGTGCAGCAAAACATAAATATACTATGTAATGGACAATCATAAAGAAAATACCCCCACCAAGGTCTATTTCGATTTGGCAATTAAGTGTTGGTGGCAAAGGAAATAGTGATGATTGTCTCAAGTCATTCTCCACAGCCTAGTCACGTCATTAACTTTATCTGTAGCATTTGGCACTCGGAAAAGAAATGGTGTTTGTGCCCTAACCTATAACCTTTATGCCAAAATTAACATCTACAGATATATCCACAAAATGGTTTAATGGCTCCTAGAAAAGAGCCATTAAAAAAAATAAATAAATAAAAGTGAGTTTCTGAATAAGGACGAGAACAGCAATGAAGTTATTATTAGCCCCGTTCTACTTTCTGGCTCTTTGTAGCACCAAATTCTCAGGGGGAAATGGCCTCCAAAGAAATTTCCTGGAAATCCAGAGTGTGGAGCGGTGGCCAGGGCTCTCAGGAAGAGGGGGCAGCTGCCGCCCATGGCTTCACCCTTGGCTCCTTTTCTCCTGTTGGTGAGGAATGGGCCTTTCCTTTGAGAACCAGGGCACACCCGCATTCGTGGTGGGCAGTCTTAAGTAGGCACACTTCATTGTGTGCGCCTGTGGTTTAATGATCTTTTTATTTTTCAGCAGATATTCCGCATAGATAAATGCCAGTTTCTGGTTGTGTGTTCTCTCTTGTGATTGATTCTTTCTTAGCTCTTTTCAAAGACAGTAAAATAAAACAGTCTATTTGAGGAGGGCCCAAACTGTCCATTGTTGCAAATGAAAGAGTAAATAAATCAATGGGCCTTAACCACTACCTTTCATCCCAAAGTGAGCCTTCTGTGACCCTGTATGGTACAGAGTCAGAGGAGAGCCCTAAGAAGAGCTCACTGCTGAAAGGAACTCCAAAAGCCTGTGATGTGGAGCCAGCCCCCAACTGGCATGCCCTGTAATTATCAGACAGATTAATCAGGACGTCCCTCTCCAATTCATATTTCCACCCTTATTTAGAGTCTTCAATTAAAAAGACAAAAAATATCTTCTAGCCCTGATAACTCCTTTCATTATTTTAATTACTAATGTAATCTATTTGATACCATATCTTCCCAGGCAGCCAGCAGATAATTATCTTTGTACACTGCTGAGACCAGCCCAAAGCTGGCAGGCTTTCTTCTAGAAGTCAAAGCCCACCCTAGTGAACGAAGACAGTGGTCCTTGGATGGTGTGTGGAAGAGGAAACACACACACACACACACACACACACACCATTTGTCTTCCATACCGTTTTATCCGATTTATGTGTTGACAGTGGCAGATTCTTGTCTGGTTGTCATATATTCATTTGCACTTGGAGTGTAATCCAGACAGTAGCCTTCTGGGCCCCCTGTCATTGAGCTTCTGTCATTCAGAGTCCCCCAGCCAGGTAGGATGGCAGAGCACTCTGAGTTTTTTCCAAACCTAGATTCGTTGCAAAGAGCACCTACCCAGGCCTGGAGCTTCAGTGATGAGTGGGCCACCCTCCAGGGTCTTTCCTTTGAGAGCTTGGTGCACTCGCAGCCACATTTGGCTGGTGAGATGAGGGGCTTGGTCAGGAGGGAGGAGGAGTGTGGAGGGGGATAGGGGTGCACTTTCTTAGGACAGGGCCCGGTCTTACTCATCCTTGTCCCTGCAGTTCCTGAAACAGTGACTAGCATGTACTAGTAGTCAGTGTCACTATCTGTTAATATGTAGTAAGCCCCTGATGTTTGCCAGGCTCAGAGACTGCAGCGGTGAACAAATTGAAGAGAAAGCACTGTCCACACATAATTTATATTCTGTGGGGACAGATAATAAAATGAGTAACATGCGTAGTATTTTATAGATTGTGGCAAGTGCTATGGGTAAAAAGCAAGGAAGAGAGATAGGTTCTAAGGCAATTGAGTGCCTTAAGTTTGAGGGATTGATGGCACAGCGGGCACCGACCAAGAGAGGTTAGAACGGTGAGAGTGATGGGCATCACAGGAGATAAAATCAGAAATAACGGTGGGGGCCAGGTCATACAGGCTTTTGTGGGCGATGGAAATGACACCAGCTTTAATTCTGAATGTAGTGAGAAGGTTTTAGAAGGTTTTGAGCAGAGGTAACATCATGTGACTTAATGTTATAACAGCATTATTTTGGCAGCTCTAAGGAAGCAAGGGGCGAAGCAGGGAGACCAGTTAGACTATTGGCATACTTCAGACAAGAGAGTGTGCTGGCTTGGATGGTCGTGGTGGAGGTGGTGGGACGTGGTCAATTCTGGATATGCTTTGGAACTGTAGCCTGTAGGATTTGCTTATGGGTTATCATGAGGTATGAAAGTCAGTACCATACGGTCACGTCTGCCATGTTCTCTTGTTCACAGGTGTATGTGGAGTATGTGTGGTCTGATGTGAGAGGGCTTACACTGGGATGTGAATACAGGTGGCGGGGATCATTGGGGACAGTCCAACAATGTGGGAAGGCGGAATGGGATGCTAGAGAGGCAACCACCAGTGTCCCCTGCAATGAGGCTCAGAGAAGTTAAGTCACTTGCCAAAACTGTACATGTGATCCTGAGAGACTATCAGACTTTACTCTGTTGCGAAATAACCTTTTATTGATTACTGAAGTATATTGAGTTATCAACCCATTTTAGATTACTAAGATGCATCTCTTTTTCAGTTATTGAATTTGGAGATAGATTATTCTTAAAATCTATGGCTACACCTTCCATTTTCTCCAATTCTGAGCTCATCTCCTTCTTTACTATTCTGGACATTATCCTGAACTGTTTCTTAAGATCAAGAGTTTATCTGAAATGACTTCAACAAGTAGTTTCATTCAAAATCTGCCTCCTAAGTCAGTTCCATCCCCTCAAGAAAACTCCCACTGTGACCCCTCTCTCCCTCACCACCCCCTCCCTTCTACCCACTCCTGCCGCTGTTTTCCCAGCATGGGTGCCAGAAACCATGCCTCCCAGAGCTTTGTCTTCTCCCCCCAAGCCTTTCCCATTGGCGTTCTGGAGCTGCTTTTCTTACAGCTAACCAAGAAAGAAAATGACCCTCCCCCATTTTGAGCCAAAGAGAGAAATGTGTGTCTCAGGGACTCATTTCTAGTGAAAAGAACAGTATGTTTGGTACAAAGGGCACAGCCACATAAATGCAGAGAATGTAAAGAGGAAATCATCTTGAGAGCTTCAGGAATCACAGCCCTCATGGCTGATGTGCTGTAAGAACTTGACCCTTTTCCTTACCGAGAATGGTGAGGGTCAGGCACGAGGCATCATGGCCACAGGCAAGAATCAGGGGTTAAGAGTAAAACAGAAAATAAAAAGAACCAACCTTGATTATTCACGCATGCCAAATAATTCACACATGCATACACTATATCATTTTGTGTTAATAATATGACCGAGGCTCAGAGAGGTTGAACAGCTTGTTCCTGGACACATGACTAGTCACTGACAAAGCCTGAAACAGAGATTAAAAATAAGTTGGTTCGACTACTGCCTGCCAGTACGGAGTATTTTTCATTCACTCCTTTGGCAAATACAAATTCAGGGCTGCCTGTGGGGATCCCTGCTACTTTGCTTTTTAACTTGCCTGTGCTTAGGCTGAAACATTAATAACAGATTGGGTTTGTTGACATTTTGAGGAGGACTGATAAATGGCATCCCTCTTCTTCGCTGAACTGAGATATCATTAAGTAGTAGATACAGGAATCAGGTGAAGATCAAAATACCATGTTCATATTGACATGGTAAGATGTGAGGATACGGCTCAGTGTATAGCCACAGTCGGGCTCCCGAAGTGACCTTCCCTTAAATCCACTCCCTACCTACATGGACGGGCAGACATCCTGAGGTTGGGTTAGTGTGAAGGGGAGCCCTCCCTTTCTCCTCCCCTTCACACTAATCCCTTCCCTGAGGGAGTGTCTCAGGTAGAGGGCTCCCCTGTGAGGCACACCCACAACAAATGAGAAGATCATGTGAGCTCCCTTGCAGACCCAGCCCCACATGTGGGGGGCACAGTACACATCAGACCTCTGTGCCTCAACCCTCATGATGAGACAAGACTACAGTGCACTGGAAAGTGAGTCAAGCAAGAGGACATGAGGCAATTACACAGACATTGGCTCTGATGGGAGGCAAGAAATGAAAGAGAGCCAGAGATAAGGCCCTATTGAGAGAGTTTCTTCAAGATGGACTTAAGCTTCTCTAAATACTAGTGGGAGGCCCAGAGAGCAGAGGGTGGCAGATCCAAGAGAGAGAAAACATCATTGTCAGACAAGCCCCCAGAATGTCCATGGCCTTGCTGGGGTTAAGCCTTCGGGAGGAGGAGGGACAGGAGAGAAAGAGAAAAGAATTGTGGGATGCTGGCAAGGTGTTGGTCTGGTGGCAGAGAATGGAAGGAGTTTCTTATTTTTGCCTGGGAAGGAAAGCATGGTCATTTAAAAGATGGCTATTCAAAGGCTCTCTTTCAACTTTCTAGCTGATCTCTAAGCATCTCTCTTGGTTGGCCCATTCTCACAGTATCGAAGTCTTCCTCACCATGTTGGATCTTGCTTTGCTAAGCACCCTATTAACTAAACCTAGAACTTTTGGCTTCCTTTTTCATACTGAGGTCAACTTCATTAACGTAAGTTAGGGGGACTTTGAGAGGCTAGTCTAGAATTCTAATACCTTATGCAGCCTTGCTTCTGGGTTTAGAGTGTGGACACTCGCTGTCTTATAAATGGTATTTTGGAAGACAACTCTCCATAAAGGATCCCACATCCCCTCAGTGATTTTAACTATTTGGGGAAATCATAGAAGTTGAACCTCTTTGGTGTCGCCCTGGGAAGGAAAGCGAAGAGTAGCCCATGAAGTGACTTCAGGCAATAGGCTTGGACTTCCGTTCTCTCGCTTACAAGGCAAATGGCATCTTCCAGCCCAGGGATCAGGTGCTGCTGTCCTGGACACTTGATGGTGGATGAGTTTAAAAAAAAAAAAAAAAATGCAGCAGTTCCCAGCATGCAACTGACACCTTTTTCCTATTAAGCAAAGCAAATTTAAGAATGATCCATTATGTGAACTGCTTTCAGTTCTGTCTTCCCCAGCATTCATTCCAGTGAGAAATCCTTTAAAAGGGAGTTAGTAAATCTAATTCCAATCATGGATCCTTCTGAAGATTCTAAAGTGGAGTATCTCCCTTCATGCCAACTCCAAATTACAAAGCAGATGAATAAATGCTCCCTTGCCTGTTTCTGGCTCGAGGGGTGAGCCTGGTGGAAGACTGGGGTGACATGCAGTGCCCCCACCCTGGGATGCCCTCAGGAAGACAGTTCACAGCCCAGGACCCCCATTCCCGGCACCCTTGTTCGATGCCCCCCCCCAAGGGGGCCTTAGACGCACCACATTTGCCGCTTATTATTAATATCATAGGGAAGGACTCTGTCTTGACTTTCTTCAATTAAAAGATTATTTCTCCCACCCCGGATTGTGCCCCAGTGCTCTAGCAAACGTTTCTTTTCTGTGGCACAATGGTAAATTCCTCCCACTTATCACTCTATCCATTCTGAAAGATAAAAAAAAGTCCTTCCACCAGCTCTGCCCTGGCTTCTCTTTGCAGGGTTTCCCCAAATCCATCGGTGCCCAGTGGTGGTTTTGTGAAGGGCCAGACTTGTTTAATCTCTCCGTTGTGATGTGCAAAGATCCCGAGAAAGGAAAGATCGTGATTTATATGAAACACTTGAGCTTCTTCTCTCTACCCTCCTCCTCCAAGAAGATGTCATAACCAATCCATCAGGGCTCTGAGCTCTGTGTGTTTTCTCTCCCCTGTCCGCATCAGAGATCTGTGTCGAGTTAGCGCTAAATCATGGGACACATTTAATTAAAAGACAAATGGCAAAATAATGTTGTGGTGGATGCTTTCTAACCGTGGTCTGTTAGGTTTTAATTATGCGTCGTAAATTGTGAAAGCCAATCCACTGCGCGTCTTTGCGCGCTCTGGTTCTTTTTCATCACAAAGAAAATGTTCTCAGCTGCTGACAGGATGAGACTTGGTGTCTGTGCAGAGCAACTTGATCTTACCCGATGGTGACTCAGCAACTTGCCGAATCCAATTAGCAGTTTTGTAGCTACTTACTCAAAAGGACCATAGTAAAGCCTGACTTCAGGCATCTCAAACCACTGGATCTCCCAGCGAACAATCTGTTTGTAATCAACCAGTTCCCATGGCCCGGGTGCCATAGATCAGGTGCTGGGTGCCATGGTGACCTAGGAATGTGCTTCCTCCAGGGTCCCAGCTTTTCATCCATCCATGCCTGGGACAGAGACCTAAGCATTTAGAGACTCAGAGTGAAGAGGCCAGAAATCTTAGTGACTGTCTAGTCTGTATGAAGGAACAGAGGCCTAACGATGTTAGGTGCTTGCTCAGAGTTTCCCGAGTGGTTAGGGGAAAGGCTAATATCTTAGGAACCCAAACTTCTTGATACCCCATGTTGCTGTTTCCCAGTGCCCCACACCCAGTTTTCTCACCCAGAACCCCATCTTAGGAAAGGGGTAGCAGGGTGCCCTGGAGAGGTCCCTGCAGACTCTGCCCCCACTAGCAGAGCAGGTGAAGTGGGCAAGTCACCCAATCCCTCTGGGTCTCAGTATCCCTATTGTTGCCATGGAAGTCATGCTGTATAAGAGAGTTTTGAGAAGTATGTAAGATCAGATACTCAGAGTGTATTATTAAAATACTTAGTCCTTTTTAAATAAAAGTGCCCAAAACAAAGTAACAGTTCAGCCCCCAGAATTTCCTTCAATCCTGTTTTGGGGACATTGAGACAGAGGGAGGGTAAGAGAGAAGGAGAGAGAAAGTACATGTGTTGCACGGAAACATTATGAATCAAAGCCACTTCTACAAACACTGAAGAAAGCAGATGGCCAGAGGGGGCTCTGCTTTGGACATCAATTTATTTGGTTGATAACAAAGAGAAAGGGTGCTCCCTCTGGCATTTTTGCTGGAAGGCCAGAATTTATACTTCTCCCTCCATTCCAGCTATAGAGTTCTCCCCGTTGTCTGCCAACAGGACACTAGATCCCTCTGCAACTTTTCTCCTTGTCTGTGCTTTGGGAGTTGCTGTTTCTGCCATTGGCACAGACTTATATGTAGACCTAGAGACTAGGGTAAATGAGCGTCTTCTAATGAATTGTAACCGTGATCGGCTCTGGCACAGAGCTGTCAGTCATCCAGGCCTTTCTTTTGCCTCCCCTTACCTCCCCATGTTAAGACGCTTGTAGGTTTCATGGCTTTGTCCTATCCGTTGAAAAGGGAGCAGCAGATCTGTCTTTTCTCTCTGCTCTATTTTGATTTTTCCTGTGGCCAGAGGTAACTGCAGAACGTGGTTTTCAAAAACAAAACCAACCAGGCTAGAGCTTCCAAATCAAGTGCAGTCAACACAATGTTTCACAGAGAGACTCGCCAACCACTCCCCTGTAGTTTTAATGAAAACCAGTAGTCTGGATTCAACCAGTGCCGTGGTGATGCTAACAGAGAAGCTGCTTAGACATCATGCAGCCTGAGGTGCTCAAAGGCCAGGAGAAGAGGGTCTAGTACTTAGCACCTGGGGCCCAAGAAATTTCTTTTAATCTTAATGCTCTTGTTTATTTTCCTCTTCTTCTGTAAATCTAGGGACACATAACTTTTTTATTAATCTAAATAAATGTATGTGCTGCTTACCAAACAAATTAGTTAGCAAAGGTTACAATGCTAATACTAATTATAGTAACTAGCGGTTTGTTTTGTTTTGAAGATTTTATTTATTTGACAGACAGATCACAAGTAGGCAGAGAGGCAGGCAGAAGGGGGAGAGGGAGCAGGCTCCCTGCTCAGCAGAAAGCCGGATGCGGGGCTTGATCACAGGACCCTGAGATGACTATCTGAGCCAAAGGCAGAGGCCTAATCCACTGAGCCACCCAGGTGCCCCAGTACCTGGTATTTTTTTTTAATCAGGTATTTATTTTGTGTCAGGCACTGTGTTAGAATCTTTACACATACATCTCTAAGATATAGTGTAGCCCCATGAAGAGGTGTTAAAAATTAGGCTTACAGAGATCCAGCAACTTTCCAGAAAGAAATCACACCTAGCATGTGCTGTAAGCAGGTCTGTGTGCCTCCCGACCATGGGCTCTCAGCTCTTCAGCTGTATGGCCTCATGGGGTATTTTAGAAAGTTATCGATTCTTTGGGAAGCCTGTGACTGATGGTTGGAATGAGAGATCGGCTTTCTGAGCTGCTTACTCCAATTTAGAGCAATTCTGGGACTACCATCTGAGATGGGGCTATCCCCGAACACTGTGGCATCTGAATCCTAGCTTTCAGCTGGTTGTGATCTCAGCCATCCTATTACTCTTGCTCTAATGAAGCATTGGTGGTTCAGTGGTAGAATTCTCGCCTGCCTATTACTCTTGCTCTGAGTAATTACTAATTCCTCTTCTTTGATCTGCTCTCTTTTGGAATTCAGTTTCCTTCCTAAAATATACCTTTCACAGGTCTTTCATGTAAGGTGTCGAGCAGTAAACTTCTCATGTTGTTTTACTTTGTCTGAAAGTGTTTTGATTTTGCCATTTTTCTGGAATAACAGTTTAGCTGAGTACAATTGATACAGGTTGACATTTTGTTGGTACTATTCCATTCGCTCCTGACCTCCAGAGCTATCGAGAAGTTGACCATTTCTTGTATTGTTCCTTTGTAAGTTCTGTATTTTTCCCCTCTAGTTGTTGCCAAGGTCATCTCTTTGTCCTAAATGTTCTACAGTTTCATTACCATGTGTCTGGTGCAGACTTGTTTCCTTTTACCCCATTCAGAATTTACTGTGCTTCCAGAGTCCGAGGATTTCATTAATTCTAGAAGTCTCTTGCTGTTATCTTTTCAGATATTGCCTCTCTTTGTTTTCTCTCTAGTCTTCTTCAGGTCCTCATATTCTATCCTACACTTCTTACCCTCTCTCCTGTCTTCCATTTCTGTACTTCACTCTGCTGCATGCTAAGCAGCTCCTCAGATCTGTCTTCCAGTGTACTAATTCTTCATTTAGCTGTGTCTAATCTGTCATTTCAACCTTTCCACCCATTTTAAAATTATAACTATATTTTTCTATACATTTTTTTGCATGAACCAACTCACTAAATAAACAAAAGTAAATGGCTTTTAAATCTCAGTGACAGAAAACTTGGCAAGTACTTGAAGTTTCTAGAGGTCATTGGAACTTCTCTCTCCAGAAAGGAATCTTCCTCACATTCCGAGGGGCAGATGGGAACTCCCGACAAATGATGGTATCTGGGGTAGTACCCCCCTCCGTATGAGGATTGTTCTGCACTACAGACAATGACAGGGTCTGCAGGAAGTATGGCCTTTGACACAGAATGAGTCACTGGGGAAAAGGATGTTACTATTTACAAAGGGTTAGCAATTCAGATCGAAGGCATTCACCTTGCCACTGATTACAAATCTCTAGGAACAGCCACCAAATCAGCCTTGAGTTTCTCACCGGTGTCTGACTATTGGCCGCCTTCAGAGGCAATATTCACATGGTTGCTTGCATTTTTATGTGGGCCTATTTCTGATTTGCTATTCTCTTTTCTAATGTTCTTTCTTATGGTTCTTTTATGTATTTGGAGCATTTTAAAATGTTTAAATCCATTTTTAAGCATTTTAAACACTTCTCTGGTTGTTCTTGTGTCTGAAATCCTGGGGATACTAATCCTTTGTTTTTTATCTAATGACTCAGGCATATCATGGGTCATTTCCTCATGTGCTCTGTAATTTTTGGCTGTGAGGTTGTGTTCTTTGGAGCTTTTCCTGAAGTGATCCCATGTAGCTAACCTTCTCTCCAGAGTGTTCTGCATTTTCCTCTGCCAGGTATCCTAGAGTAGCACCATTCCAGGACCAATTTTATATTGATTTCTCAGCTTGAAGATCTGAGGCATTGTATGTTTTGGATCCAAAAGCCTCTTGTGACACTGGGATTGTGATTCTCAGGGTAGACTCCTTTACATTGTTCTCAGAATCTAAGCAGAGACAAGATTCCTTTGCTCCTCTTTGTGCCAAGGATGTATTTTTCTCCTTAGTCTGATGTTTTATTTGGTTGTACCAGCTTTGTGCAGGAATCTACCTTCTTGCTTCATGTGGACCAAAGCCTTCATCTCTGTTCCCACGTGGACATTAAAATATAAACTTCAGGTTACAATAACTGATACTTCTCTTTGCTCTAGGCAACTGAGGCATTAGGCACTTAATATTACACAGTTTTTTTTTCCTTTATTTTTTGTACCTGGAGATTTTCACTTGCTTTCATATTATCTATTTAGCTATCTACTTCTTTTCAAAGCCAATGTCCTTGTATGTTATCCAACACATCTGGGAGTATATAGCAGTAGGATCTTTATTTTATTCTGCTATCATTCTGGAACCTTCCTAGCTCACTACTATCTTATTCTGAGCTAGTTGGCATACATGGAAGAGACAGACATATTCTTTGGTCACCTGTTCCAGCAATCTGTCCAAAACACACACTGTCCAACCCTGCACTTATTCCTTTGTCCAGAAAGAAAAAAACTCAGCATGAAGTATGAAAGGAGGGAACCTAAAGATGTTAGCCCACACTAGTACTTTCTTCAAGGCATGAACATGACAATGTGTCACATTGCCCTGTGAGTCCACAATTGAGGTGTCTTGATATTTTTCCTTTGAAAGTAACCCATGGGCACTCTTATCAAATCTTGCCTAATTATTTATTATGGACAGATTCAACTTCAGAAGACTATGTTTCCCCACAGTACACCAGAAATGTGAGCTTGATATCTTTTTTTTTTTTTTGAAGTAAGAAAATATCAAAAAGAAAATACTTGTTTTCGGTGAGTTGGAAAATGGATAACTGTAATTCAATAATATTTTAAAATGGTTTACGGACTCTAACTCTGACTCTATTAGTACTTTCTTCGAAGTTGCTGACAGTGCTTTTTTCACATGACTTCAGTTTTTTTCCTAACTGAGGGACTAGTTAAGAACAAATAGCATTGCTTCTGTTTTATTGAGGAAGAGGGGAGACCTGTAGAGGTCACTGGATTTATCCAATGGCAAAGATATTTAGGCCACCAAAAAAGCTATGTTGAACCAACCTACTTCCCTTGCCTGAAGCAAAATTGCTATTTTGTGGAAGTACATTTTAGGGCTATTCCCTCAAGTTTCATCAAGGGAACAGCCTTATGAAACTCACTACTGCCTTGAAAATAGTGAGACACTGGCCACTAATAGCAGTCAGTATCCCCAGCCCAGGATTAAAAGCATAGCTTTGGAAGCATTTGGATTATTTCAGTTGTAATCCTATGTCTTACCTACTGTTTGAGTGACCTGGGCAAGTCACTTTTAACCTCTCTGAGCTATAGTTTTCTCACCAGCAAAATAGGATAAATAATTCCCATTATTATAGGACTGTGATAAAAATTAAATAGGATAATGCATGTAGACATACTAAGTGACCCATAAATCATAGCCATTATTAATGAGAAATTCCCTGTGGGAAGCCCAACCTGAGAAATTTCTTTTAGAATATTATGTTGGGGTAAGTTTTGCTTCTCTAAAGAACTGCAGTCTTCTCTCAGGCACTATGAAATATGGAATGGTTAAGTCTTTCTTTTCATTTGGTTTGCAAGTGCTAAAGCAAGTTTATTATCTCTACTAGTTCAAATGCAACCTGCAGGTCTGGGTTCTGTGTTCTTCAGGTTTGACTGGCCTCATCAATCTCATATTCTCTCTTATTCTGGCTTTGTTTGTTTTTCTTTTTCTCCCCTGTATTTTCTGTGAATGATGAGGATAAAATGAAACATGAAAGTGCCTAGCACTGAGTACATAGTAGATTACTCTTCCCTTTCAAATGTTTTTTTTTTCCCCCTTGGGGCCCCCGGGCGTGGCTCAGTCAGTTAAGTGTCTGACTCTTGATTTCAGGCCAGATCATAAACTCAGGGCTGTGAGTTTGAGCCCTGTGTTCAGCTCTGTGCTGAGCATGGAACCTGCTTAGGATTCACTCTCCCTCTCTCTCTCTATGCCTCTCCACCCCATCCCTGCTTTCTCTCTCTAAAAAAAAAATAAAATAAAATGTTTTTTTCTTCTTTTACCCTTGCTTTCTTTATACTTCCTACACTTTCTCTGCTAAGTAATATTTACTAATGAATTTATTCTTTCCCTGTTTTGTGATAAAGTCCTAGTCATATTTCTAAAAGCATCCTATAATTTAATTGGTGAATAATAATTGTTACTGGGATATCCCTGGTTAAAAGTAGTTAATGGTGGAGCACCTGGGTGGCTCAGTCAGTTGAGAATCCAACTGTTGGTTTGGGCTCAGTCATGATCTCAGGGTCATGAGATCGAGCACCCTATTGGGCATCCATACTCAGTGCAGAGTCTGCTTGAGATTCTGTCTCTCCCCCTCTCTCTCTGCTCCTCACCTCCACTCATGCACTGTCTCTCTTTCCTTCTCTCTCTCTCTTTCTTTTTCTGTCTCAAATAAATAAATAAATAAATCTTAAAAATAAAGTTAATGGTGCCTACAGCAGACATTAACAGGCTGAACAAAGTGTGCCTACAACAAAAAGATGAGCAGACTTGAATGAAAAGGAAGTGAGTCCCTACTAATTCCTTCACTAAGTCACTGCATCTGTCTGGGCCCGCACCTGGCTCTGCAGGAGGAGGTGACCACCTATCAGGATTGCCGTGTAGGTCTCAACCAATAAAACCATGTGCGTCCAAGGCTCTGGAAGCTGCATCACTTTATAATTGTTAATCTTTCTTATTGTTGCCACTGTTGCTCCTAACAAAGTATTTCAATTTTACAAAGATTGTCTGATGGCAAAGCCCAGAGCTTTCTTTAATTTTATCAATATTTGGAATTTAAACATAGTTTTCATATAGGTGTCACAGGTTCTAGGACACATATGTCTTGGTTTGGTTTCCTCATGTTAGCTCTTCAGGGGAATAGATGGTCTGGGATAATCATGTCCTTCTCTAGATGGTAAAAATAAATCCATTAGGGACGTCCATAACTGTGGTATGACTATAAAGGAGTGCACACAAACATTCCAGCAACTTCTGAGTTGTTCACTGACACTTGCACAGGACACCGCTCTGATCTACCCATTTATGTTAATTGCCCTTTTATGTAGCCTCATGGCTCCATGTACCTCTTCTTCAAGCCCAATAGGATAGTAGCAGTTTATATTTCTTTCTAATTATTTGATTAATGCCTGTATTTTATGCTAGACTGTGAGCTTCATGAGGTCAGGCCTGTTTTGTTTGTTTTATTCCACCATTAGGTCCTTATACCTGGCAAAATGCATGACATATATTGGATATTCACTTCATCTGTTGGATGGATGGATGGGTGGGCAGATGCATGGACAGACATTTAATCTCAAAGACAATGATGTCCAACATTATATGTGCTGCCTCCAACGCTGACTACCAATGGTCCTGGGAGTCCCTTCCAGGGCTGTTGTGGGACAGAATCCAGCACCAGTGAAGAGAAACATAGGAGGCACTTGTCAGCTTAATGTAAAGGGAATCTCGCTCTCAGCCTGCACTGGGAAAGCCTGAAATGGGCGGCCCCAGAAGTAATCCAGCAGAAGGCTTTTTAGAAAGTGCTCAAGCGTGGGCCAGAAAATCTTTATAGTCCCATGTCTTGGATTCTGTGATTCCATAAAATATGTTGCTTGTATGATGGATCATTAACAAGATATCACTGCTGTACTCCAGCCTAGAATACTATGGATAGAAGAAGCTCATCCTAACAGCCAAGTCCCTATTTTGTCACTCTCTCCCTCACCCTCCCACTCAATATTTGTCAGGACATAGTACTATTAATTAGACCCAGAGAGTCCCTCCTCAAAAATGTTTGCAAAATAACTCTAAATCACTAGAAATGTATATAAATTTCTCTTTCCTAATACTTCCTTCATAGTTAGACACTGAGTCTTTCTTAAAGTAATTAGCACATTTCATCCATTACTCGCTAAAGAAATTTATCTATACAGCATAACACAGTTATGAGTAATTCTACTTATAAATATGGGATTGAGGATAGATCTGTAGCATACCCCCTTGGTTGGGTGGCTATTACTATCAGATCGGTGACATGGTAAACCATAATATCTGAGTAATCCTCTATTGTTTGGGGGGGAGTAAGATTTGAAGTTCACTGAGGGCCAGACTCTAGATACAATAAAACTGCCCAGAGCAGTCAAGATATTACAGAGACATGATCCTGGACTTTGTTGTTTTGGTTGATTGCTTAATAATGCATTTTCACTTGAGGCTTCTGAACCAGAACATGAGGCTCTCCTCTATAATTCCCACCCACCCTGCAGCCTCTTCCCCTACCAGTTCTGTACTATATAAAAGTGTAGACCCAGACCAGCCACTCTGAACTACTCACCTCTCCTCAATCTGTCCAGGCATGTCCGTGTTTCTGTCTGTGTGCCTTTGCGGAAATGACCCTTCACTCATACAGGGTCAGTCACTTCCTGTACATGCTGTGACCAAAGCTGGCTTCCTGCTGTGATTGTAGCCTTCTCCCAGCAGATCATGCAACCTCTGGACACCTCTTCACTGGACCATTTGTCCCTGCAACATACACTCAGCAACTCCGCATTGAAATGGAAGAGGAAAAAGATAATGAGTGCCTCCCGGCCAGTACTTATATCATTTTGCCAGCTGGATGCACCCCTTGGCCTTCACCTGCAAAAATCCTAACCATACTTTAAGATCTAAATCTAATCTCATCTCCCCTCCCAATCTTTCTCACTGCTAAGCCATTTACAGTCCATGTCATCCATTTAACATTTAGCATGAATAGCTTTGTCCTGTTGGTGTATTTCCACGTATAAATGTCTTAAACCCCAAATAGATGGTAATCTAGTCTAATCCTTCTTTTTGTATTATTTTGGGATACTTCTTCCCTCTAACACTGCCACTGAGTGTGCACAGAGAAGCCACTCTATGAATATTTATGTATTGATCAAGCAATTCGTATTTTGTATCTCCCACAATGTCTGCCTCAGCACAGGATAAATAATTGCTGATCAATTGATTGAGTTGGAAATGTAGCACTTCACCTACCACAAATCTTCTGTTTTGTAACCTGACTCATCCACCAAAGTGTCAACACATTTGGGAAGCTGCCATGTAACAGCAGAGAGTTAAAGTTAGCTCTGTTGACTTTGGCTTGGCAGACTAAGCCAGGGAGAAAAATAAAACCTCTTCCAAATTTTCCACACAACCAAAAAGCACAGAGCTTTGGAAATCTGTGCAAAATGAGCCATTACTCCAAGCTGGCTAGAAGTGTGTGAGGATGGTTTGGAAAACTATGGAATAGTTGATGAGAATTGTTCAAATGTGGTCAAACCTCGTTGTAGCTTTATGAGCAGGATATCATAAAAATTCATTTGTATAAAATGCAGGGCAGCTTAGTAGCTAGGTTAACAAAATCAAAATGAGCCATTTGGGAGGACAGAGACCAACCATGTTATACCCTTGCAACAGTCCTGCCACATGGATAGCAATAATTGGGGGATAGGGGTTTGTTCTTGTCTTCTGTTTGTTTTTAATATAAATGTGAATTCCCAACCTCCATTTCTAGTAATAGTGAACTAGGTTATTTGGGCCAACTCTCCTCAAATTTTTTTTATTTTAATAAAATATACATAACATTGACCTTTTTCACCATTTTAAGTGTACAGTTCTGGGGCATTAGGCACATTTACACTTCTGTACAACTATCACCACCATCCATCTCCAGGGCTTCTTTATCTTCCCAGACCCAAACTCTATCCCCATTCAACACTAACTCCTCCTCCTCCCTCCCCCAGTCCCTAGCAACCACCCTTCAACTTCCTGTCTCTATGACAGTTTTCACAACTCTAGAGACCTTATATAAGTGGAGTTCTGTGTTTGACCTTTTGTGTCTGGCTTGTTTCAGTTACTATGATGCCTTCAATTCCCTCTGTGTTGTAGCATGTATCCAAGTAGGGACCCATTTTTACAAATGGGATGTTGAAGCTCCAATAATTCATCTGAGGTCTTTCTGTGTGACCCAGAGTAGAGGCTCTATAATCTTCAGTTACATAAATATTAATACCAATCAGTAACTCTAAGTCTAAACTATGCTAAACCCTTAACATGTATTACTTTCATGCAGTTTCTTCAAAAAACCCTATGAGTTCATTATCTGTATCTTGGAATGAGAACCTGAATCAGAGATTAAGAACTGGCCCTGAGATCCTCTAGCGGAGAACTCACAGCACTGCTTAGTCTCTGTCTTGGGCCTCTCCATAAAAGATTCTATTAGATGATTTCCCCAAAGCAATTATTTTCCTATATGCATGCATGTGGAAACCAAGAACATTGGCCCCACTCCCCGGGAGGCATGAGCATGAACTCCTTCCTCCTGAGGAGCTTGGCATGAGACCCTCATTGGGAAGTACCAGGAGAAATTACAGGGATTGATGTGAATAAAACCCTGGGGGTGTTTTGAAACTTCCCTGAGGACTTGACAAGTGTTTGATATGAAAAAGCATTTCTTGCCGGCAAAATGTGTGTCTCTGAGGAGCTCTCAAGTTGCCAACATGCAAGCTGACTGGGAGCCGGGGTGGTAGGTGGGGGAGGCAGGTTTGAAAGCAACTCTACTCAAGCTGCACTCAGCAAGTCCCTTTCTCCCTGGCTCTGACTCTCCCTCCATCAAGGCCTGGATTGGAGTTGTCTTTCCCAAGGCAGTAACTGTCAGAGGAACCATCTGGTTTGGTTTCTTGTGACTGACTCCCAGGAACAGAAATCCCTCTGGGAAGAACCATAGCAGCAACAGCAGTAAGAGGCAGCTCTGATGCTGGCTGGATAGGAACTGGGGGGAGGGCCCTGCTCCAAGTGGCCTACCAGGGAGCCTTGGGCCTAAGACTTACTGTTCTGAGAATGAGAAAGGCAAAACTCTTAGTTCTGGAGAGTATTGGGTGGGAGTTGGGGGGAGGGTAGTTTGTGAAGAGAGGCTAAAAGGTGTCCAGAGTGTCTATTACAATTCGAGGTCTACCTTCTACAGGAAGACTTTCTTAGTGGGCTCTTTCAATCCATAATCCAACCCATTAAGCCAACTTCCTTCCCTCTTGCTTTGATCACTAATATCACTAATGCATCTTGTGTCCACGCGTCAGCCTGTCTGGAAATTGCCCCAGATCGGGGCCCTCTGCTCTTTCGTTCCATCCAGGCTCACACATACTGCTCGCTGGCTGGCTCATTTCCTCCACATGTACATTTACTCTAGAAACTCCTCTGTTCTCTGCACTAACTCTTGGAAAGTTAGACCCTGAAGGAGCTTCGGGCCCATTCAGTCCAGGCCTCTCACTGGGGAGGCCACATAAACATCGCTGGGGCTTGACTGGGAGCTAGGTCTCCTGCCTCCCACACCTTGTATGTTCACCACAGAAATGCTCACAACAAAGCGCCAGAGGGAAGAATCGTTTGCTAAAGGAGCATGTGAGGTGGGAGTGCAGTATGGCTGACATCACACGGCAAGCACCAGGCCCCTCACGGCCATGAGGGAAATGGTTCTTCATTGGGCTCCTCTCTGGTGACAGAAGGACCTTGGCAGACCACCAGTCCCTGGATGTGAGCTGGTTGGGTCGGGATTCTCCTCACTTGCTTATCTCTGTCCAGCTCAGTGCCTAGAGCATGCTGTTTATGGACAGACTAAAGGAATCTGTAAGGAGACCACTGGGGGTGGAACAGGAAGAGAGGAGGAATATGCTGGAGCACTGAGGCATGGTACTTAATACTTGGGCTCTGAAACCAAATTCCCTAGATTGTGTGTGTTTGTAATGAGGTGAAAGTTAACCATTTTTAAAGTGGGCGGTTCAGTGGCATTTAGTAAATTCTCAATGTTAGGCAACCACACTACCTACCTAGTTCCAAAGCATTTCCTTCACCCCAGAAGAAAGCCTCATACCCACTGTTCACCTTAAAATGGCCAGTGATCTTCCCAGCAAACAATGTGTTTATTTGGGAATAAAAGAGAATTATAGTCCAGAACAAGCCAGCTATGACACAATCATAGGCAAGTCCCACAAATGAAAGAGAAGAAGAAGAAGTTGAGAGGGATAAATTTTTCCCATTCATCTTCTTCTTTATGAGGAAGAAGGAGGAGTTGAGAGGGGTTGTTTTGGAAAAAGTCCATTGGAGAGAAGTGAGAGTTTGGGGTGATGACGGTTTCTCACTAGCTGAGTTTTTCTGACCCGCAGGTGGTGGGTCTCTTGAAGGAGATGCGATGTAAATCTTTGCCCGTGGGGGCCTGTCACTGATAACTGTTTACTGGCGAGACCCTTCTGCTGGGGTCTGTAATAATGGACACTTCTATTGGAGTCTGTGGTTGTCAGTTCTTCCTGTAACTGACATTCAGTGGAAGGGCTCCTCCATCTAGGCTCCCCTTCTAGCCTCCCGGCCCCTTTACTAATTTATTAAGCTGTTTATGCCCATATTCCCTTCCCCCACCCTCTGGAAACCACCACTCTGCTTTCTGTCTCTATGAATTGCCCTTTTCCGGATCTTTCATGTGGATGAAATGATGCAGTACGTGGTCTGCTGTGCCTGGCTTCTTTCACTTGGCCTGCTTTTGGGGGTTCATCCACACTGCAGCAGGTGTCAGCATTTCATTCCTTTAAGGACTGGATAATACTCCATGGTGTGGGTATACCATATTTTGTTTATCCATTCATCCACTGATGGCCATATCCTCTGTTTGACTGTTTTAAGTTGAGCTGCTGTGAAAATTCTCATACAAGTGTTTGTTTGAACACCTGCTTTCAGTTCTTTTGGGTATATGCCTAGCAGTGGAGTGGCTGGGTCATAGGGTTTTGGGTATATGCCTAGCAGTGGAGTGGCTGGGTCATAGGGTTATCCTCTGTTTAACCATTTGAGGAACCAACCACCAGACTGTTTTCCACAGTGGCTCTACCATCTACATTCCTGCCACATTGCCTGGTTTCAAACCCAGCCCTGCCACTTAGTAGTTGTTTGAAGTTGGGCGAGTTACTTTGCACTCCGTGCCTTGGTTTCCTCATTACTATAAACCAGGACAGTAATGCTATGTACTCCATGGGGTTTGGATGCTTCCAGGAGTGAACACCTCCAGAGGGCTTGGAATGGTGCCCAGTATGCAAGACTCACTACAGAAATGTTTCCTGCTACTGTTACTGAGAGATAGTGAGGGGCATGGCAGATACAAGACTGAGAAGTTTCTGACTAAAAAGGTCCACATTGGGTGGTACAAAAGAATCATGGGGGCTCTAATTTGCATAGTTGGAGTTGGCACTGAGGGCATCCCTCCTTTGAGAGAGTCTGTCTTCATACCTACTCAGTGATAAGCCACAAGTTCAATCTGCTCTGTGACTCTGTGGTTCTTGTGGAGATCCCGCTCCTCAAGGCTGAGGAAACTCATGACCAACACCAACTCCACTTCTTCCAGTTCTTCAGCAAGCACAAGGAGGACAGGAGGGTGTCCCAACAACTAAAAGCTCCAAAAAGAAGTCCCTAGAAAACAGAGGGCCACCTGGGTGGCTCAGTCGGTTAAGCATCTAACTCTTGATTTCACCTCAGGTTGTGATCTCAGGGTCAGAGAATTGAGCCCCACATCGGGCTCCACACACTCCGCATAGAGTCTGCTTGTCCCTCTCTCTCTGCTCCTCCCCCGGCTCATGTGTGCTCTCTCTCTCTCTCTCCCTCAAATAAATAAATGAAATCTTTAAAAAAAAAAAAAAGAGTTCCTAGAAAACAAATAAAAGTAAGTCTTCTCTCTCTCACCAGTAATGTAAGGAAAAGGCAAAACTGGTTGATTTTCAGCTGAATCTACTGAATTACCACCAAATATTCTGCCAATTTTATTTCTCTCAATTTATAAAATTAATCCATATGTTTATGATTCATTTACTCCTCACTCATCGAAATGTTTTCTAAAAGCTGTTTGAATCCCACGAATCCTGATGGGGGCCTTCTCCAAAGCACATAGAAGCAAGATGATAAATTTCCCATTCATCTTGGGTTGGAAATCTCGGCTTGTCAAGCGGCCATATTACCAACTCTTAAGCTGAGTAAGAGACGCCAGAGTGAACTGACAAGAACGTGTACTAACACTTGCCACCAGCATCCTCTGGCCTCACACTCGTATAGCACTTCATAATTTGCAGAGCCCTGTCACTTTCTAGACAGGTCTCTACAACCGTTTGGAGAGCTTGGTGGAGTAAGGTGCTATGCTGTTAGCTCTTTCAACAGAGAAGGAACAGAGACCAGGAAAGGTGTGTCGAGGCCCAGAGATGGAGGGGCCAGTGCTAGGACCCTGTGCTCAGAAGGGGCCTCTGTGTCCCTCCCTCAGGCAGGGAATTAGAAGGGCTGGCACAGGGTCCTCTTGCAGGGCTCAGTGCACCCTCCCCCCACACACAGGAAACCATCGCACCCTTCCACGGTCCCCACGTCACTGACAATCCGGGCCCCCAGATCGTGAGGCTGCACTTGTTCTCATAAATGTTTGCATCATCTTCAGGCATCTAGAACTCCTCCACTCTCCTTCTCCCTCCTTAACTCATTGCTCCTCTTCCAGAACCTTCCATCTCTCAGACAGTTCGGATGTTGCCATGTCCTTTCTTGGTGACATCAGGTTGGAAGAAAAGCCTGTGTTCTGCACGCGGGGGAAGCTGGGCAGGGGCTTCCCACAGCCACCAGAGGCCCAGTGCAGGAGGGCACCGTTGGGCTGTCCTTCTGCAATGGACTGTCTCTTAAGGGCCCCAGCAGAGCAGGCCTTGTCCTTCCAGCAGCACCGGGAGGCCGTCTGGTGTGTCTGCAGCACAGAGGCCTGTGGAGAAAGCCTCTCGTCCTCAGAGCATCTGTGGCTTGTCACGTGCCTCTGTGGAGACCAAGTTCTACAAAAGGCCCCACAACCTAGACCTTGGAAGCATGTCTGTCTGGCACAATTGTATGCTTTGTGTGGCCTACAGGGGTGAAAAGAGAGTGATCTCTCTCAGCCTTCGGGGACAGTCCCGGCCTTGGGACCCTGGTGTGCCTTCCACACATGATTGTTTCCTGTGCTGTGAGAAGGGTGGAGGCATACCGGCCTCGGCTCCTCACCCTGTCTCCTTCTCAGAGTCCCCTGGGGAGCCAACGGAAAACCCAGAAGCCAGACCCCGCATCCCGCCTGCTGGACCATAATCTCCAGGGCTCGGAGACCCCTAAGAAGTCCCCTACCCCCGGGGACTTGAGTGCATCTGGGCCGGTGGAAAGCAGCTGTCTTGTTTGTTCAAGTCCGTGTTCCCCTAACACCACTTCCCACGCTGCACACGAGAGGTGCAGGCTGTTGCGGCGAGTGATGTCTCCCTCCCCCCTGGATCCGATCCTCAGCTCCCCACTGGGGTCGGCCTGCTCAGGGCCGCCAGCACGGCTCCTGCAGGCAGCAGGCACGCCTGTCCCTCACTCACCTGCCTTTCTCTTTCGCTCCCCAGGACGCACAAGACCAGCCACTGCTACCGCATCACGTACCGCCACATGGAGCGGACCCTGTCCCAGAGAGAGGTCCAGCACGTGCACCAGGCAGTGCAGGAGGCCACGGTGCAGCTGCTGGGCGTAGAGGGCAGGTTTTGAGGCCACTGCCTGGACCAGGCCGCCGCCGCTCGGGGCTCCAGGGATTTGAGGGAGAGAAAAGGCTACTGTTTGTGGACGGGGGTATCCGTCATGTTTTGATAAGTGGGTCAGTGTTGGGACTTTCAGAAAATAAAGGATCGCTCCTGAGAAGCTGTTGACATGGCATTTGTCTTTTATTTGGGGAAAGAGGGAAAAAAGAAGCAATAATATAAGAGATCCCTCCTCTTCCTTGAAAAAGTGCTTTGCCCGTTGGTGCTCAGTGTGGTTAATTGGTCCCTAGGTTCCATTAAAGTATAAAGACCAGGCGTGATTTCTTGCCTATCAGGCTCTTCCACCCTTGTAATGAGTGAAGACACAAAGAGACATCAGAAGCTCTGGACACCAGAAGATTGTTTGAGTCTGCTTCCATGCTTGCTTTCTTCTCTTCGTTTTCTGCTTTGCAAAGGGCAGGCTTCACACAGGGCACTAATGAAATGCCAGGGCCCCCCTCAAAAGTGAAGGCAGTCACGTGTCTGAGTGGGGCAGGATAGTTCTTGCTTTTCATAAACCCGTGGCTTGGAGCCAGACCTCTTGGCCCAGGCTTGGGCTCAGCTTCCTTTTGGCCCAGCAGTGAGGAAGGAAAGGAGCAAGAGCCACCCCAGAGGCTGGGAGGCCCACAGGAACCCCGTCCTTGAACGCCTGCGAGTTTCACTGCCTCACAGAAGGCCCGTGCTTCCGGAGACGACCTTTAAGGAAGACTATGGGGCTTTGATGTCCCCCTCCCCTTTCCATCCCAGGCACTTTGTAGTCTGCCGGCCTCACTCCTGACCATTTTTAATAATCAAATTCCATCCCTGGCACGATGCTGGAGGCTGATGGAGGACTGCAAGGGCTGGGATAAATATTTGATGAGGGGTGGCCATTATCAGCTAGTGGCGTGGGGGGTGGGCAGCTGCACTCAAAGGGAAGGAATGGGCTTTCATGTCATTCTACCTTGTTATTCATTTGTACTTTTCCTTTGGATTTTTGAGGAATTAAGGAAGCAGAACCCCAACTCCTGCACCCAGGCTTGGAATCAAACTGCTGTCCAAGGTCCTGGGGCCCCCTGGATGCAGTTCCTTAAGTGGCTAGATCCGAGTGGGAAGGCACAATATGATTTGTAATGTCTTCTTCAGTAGCATTTGCTAGCAGACCATTTCTGCTTCAGCCTTGGGCTGCATTTCCAGAGGCCCTTTTCATCCCCAAGACCCATTAGGCATTGATTAATATTCTCCAATACAACAAGTTAGGTGGGTAATACCCGACAATGAGGGTGCTGCCCCCTGGCCTTGAGCCAGAACAAAGATTTGTCAGATCCTGTGCTTGGTCCAAACCCTCTACCCGGGCCCGGAGAAGTGACATTCAGAAGGCTTCACAGAGTGCCGTCCTGAACATCCCTCTCAATACACTATAAGGTATATCAGTTATCTAAATTGTGCAAAGGAGACACTGAGACCTAAAGAAGTCACAGGACTTGACCAGCAATGACGCCCAGGAGGTGGCCGGCCTCACGCTCAAGCCTGCTGCGTCCAGATTAGTAACCTCCATCTACACAGATGTTGGTTGGTGGTACCGTCCGTGCCTCCCTCCCTCTGGCTCCTCGGGCCTCGGTTCCGTTTGGAGAACGCCAGCTGCATGGGCTCCACTCCAGCAGTCTGGCACTCACGCCGAACTGCCTCCCCAGAGCCCAGGGAGAAGCCGGCTCTTGACTTTCCGTGTGGCTCCCACCAGAGAACACGTAGTGAGAAAGGAAACAATAAGAAAAGCCATTTAAGCCGTAAGATGAATAGCACTTCGCAGCTCAAGAGCGGAGAGCTCTGTATAAAGTCGAGCACGGTGACTAACACCAGCACCAGCACTGTGAGCCTCTGGGGTGCTCGGGTCCTTCCTTTGTATAATAGGAGTAATAATAGCACGTACCCCGGAGAGTGCTCGCAAGGGCCTGATGAGATATCTCATGCGCTCTACTTCGCGTGGAACCTGGAACCTAACGAGCCAGCAGTTAATGATACCTGCTCTGATCAATATTCAGGTGGGAAGAGGTAGAACTGCAATATTCGAATGGGAACAGATCCTGGAGGGGGGCGTCTGCGTGGCTCAGTCGCTCGGACGTCCGCCTCTTGGTTTCAGCTCAGATCATGATCTCGGGGTCATGGGATTGAGCCCAAGGCCGTGGGATCAAGCCCTGCTTTGGGCTCCACGCTCAGTGGGGAGTCTGCTTGGGATTCTTTCCTTCTCCCTCTAGCCCACCCCACTTTTCCTCTCAAATAAATAAATCTTAAAAAAAAAAAAATCCTGGAGAGCAGCCATATCTCTCCCTAGATGAGTGTATATGTGAGGACACTAGCTGGTCAAGAGGACATACCCAAGGGCATAGCTAATTACCGTAGAGCTAGGCCTAGAACCAGGCTTTCCAGAGCCATTTTCCACAACACCATACCGAATCTGACATCTTAGCACATCTTCAGGTGTAAGGCCCATGAAAAGCCTTGAGCCTCATAAGGGTCAGGAAGGCTCAGGCTAAGGTCGCAGCCGTGTCCTGGAGCTGAGGACCCAGTACCTTTGCAGCCCACACGTCACAGATGCCAGCCGGACAGAGGTCAGCAGTCTCTGGCTGCTCCGAAGTCATGGAGATAAATTCTGTGACCAGCTGCAGCCTCAGGGGGCAGCCTTGTGGGCTCCACAGACATTCATCCCTTTGTCCCCTCCCCACTCTTTCCTCTTCCTGCTGGTGCCCCCCTGCTGACCTGATTCCCCAGCAGCCTATCATTCTTGGAATCAACCAGTCACCCCAACACTGGCCCGATGCGCCCTGCCATGGGCTGGTGGGCTGGCAGACAAGAAACGAGAAAGGCAACCCTTCACCGCTGGAGGCTCTTTCATTATTTAAATTACTTTCATATGTAGGAGCAACAAGTGAACCCAAAGAACACGTGGCAACTTCCAAATGGCCACACGCTGACTCTGCTTAACGAGACACCACAGTGGACACACTGTGTCCTCCATCCTCGTGCCCACCAGGAGTCCGCCAGTCTTCCCACTGACCACCATCACTCAAACAGCACTTGCGGGCCACGAGCCAGGGCCGTGGGCCCTTCCGCACCTGCAGGTCAGATACATATTTTTCTGGTGGCGGGAGGGGGCGTAACAGTGGTGGTGGAGTTGACGGGGCTAACGTTGTGGTCTTCCGGGCACGATGTTCCACCTTTGTTTGGCCATTTAGAGCTGTTCTGTATAACAGATGGGGCCACAGAAAGAGAAACCAAGTCCTTCCTTCATGGAGTTCACATGCATCCTCTCATTCCAACTGCACAAGCCCCTGTGGCTCATCCCATTACCATCTCAACTCCAAGGCGAGATTAACCGTGTGCAGGGACGTGTTGCAAAGCCAGCAGCACTGGAGAAGGTAGGTCCTCCTGACTCTCAGGCCTGTGCTCGTAACGTTGCCTCCCACTCCTCCCTGTGCATCTGCCCAGACCCTGGGACGCTGACAGTCAGGGTGGGGAATTCCTTCTGGACCCAGGCAGAGGCAACGGGCCACCATTGTGGAGACATTGCCAGCAGGGTCTTCAAGCTTCAGGACAGCAACAGCAGCCAGAGACAAGCCACAGGACTTCTCAGCGAGGGGCTAGGGCCTTTGCTGTAGACCCTCAGGACCAGCCACGAGTTCTATGTCAAAACTGCTAGAAGCCCCTTTTTATCCCGATGCTCAAAGCCTCCAATAGAATTTACACTTGTAGTCATAGCTGCTTCCGGATAGCAGGTCAGACTCAAGGTCACTGTCTGAGCTGAAAAGCTCAGCTCCTGAGTGACAGAGGAGAACCCCAAAGTAAAAAATCTAGGACCCTGTGAGAGCAATCCACGCTCCTAGGAGGGTGTCCTAGCACCGGGGGCGGGGCGGTGGGGCAGCGGGATGGGAGGTAATGTGGTTATTTCTGACTTCAAGGTCACATTGATTCGGAGATTTCTGGGTGGCTTCTGTACCCAGAAATGCCATATTGCTTTAAAAGAAAGCAATGGCAACCAGAAAGCCAGTGCCCTATTCAAGGCAGATTTCGTGTGATGCTGACCGGACCACCCTGCTCTGGGACTTTTTCTCTCCCATCCCTAAGCCCTGTGGCTGTTCCCAGGAGGAGAGCAGTGCAGGGCTTCTCCACCAGGTACAGGGCCAAGCCCGAGGCTGGGGTCTAGGTCTAATCCCAGCTCCGCCCCAGATGGGTCACCGGGCATCCCTAAGACTTACTTTCCACCGCACTAACATGGAGGTGACAGTCCTTGCCCTGACTGCAGACTGCATGTGAAATGCACAGCTCAGCAACCCGTAAGAAAACTGGGTATAAAACTCTCAGTATTTCCTGTTAGCCTCATGACCACTCTGCAAGTCATCACAGTCTGTCTACTAAGGAGTTAAAGACCTCAAACTCAAGGCCAGGATCAGGGTCCTCTAGTGAGTGAGTAACAGAGCTGGAATGTAAGGCCATGTTTCCAGAGGACGAACGTGCATGACCTTTCCACCGTGCGGTCGTCTGCCAAGCACGGAAGAAGGATGAGAACAGAGACAGCACACGGCCTCCTGCAGCTGCAGCTATAAAACTCCAAGTATCCTCTGTAGCCTTCTCTCTCAAAATGAAGTCGTGTGTGTGTGTGTGTGTGTGTGTGTTTCCCTGTGGTGCATACAAGCCTTACAGAGGGCTTGGCGTTCTCACGAATCAAACGATGGAGGGGATGCCAGGCACTAAGTAATAAAGGCAGGCACTTTAGATGGGTTACACGAGAGGGATTGATCCAGAACGAAAATTAGGGTGTTATACTCTAGAGCAGTGCTTCCCAGCCCCTGGTCCCTGCCACACCCTTGGTGGGTCTGGCCCCAGACGCAGGTGCTCCCGGGTTTGCATACAGATCGAGGCTCGCAGGCGAGACAGCGGCACCTCGTCCTTCCCGGCCGAGAAAGGATTTCGGAATGCAAGTGTGTGCGCTTGACATTTTATAGAAGGAACTTGAGAGTCTATTTTTAACATCTTCTAACCTAGCAAGAGTGAATTGTTTGAAGCCATCTATACTTTATTAGTAATAAGAAATAACTCAGGTGCCCCAGCAACTCCAGGGGGAAAGAAGTCTTTTCAACAGGAACAGCTGGTTATCCACATAAGACAAAAAGAGGAGACTCTCAACCGCTACTTCACACCGCACACACAGAAAAATTCGAGATGGAGTGTAGACCTAAATATGAAAGCCAGAACTTGTCAGGCTTTAGGAAGAAAACATAAGGGACAGTCCCCGTGACCTTGAATAGGCCAAGATTTCTTAGAAAGGACACAGAAGGAACTAGTAAAGAGAAAAATCACAAATTGGACTTTTTCAAGATTTAAAACTCCCACTCTTTGAAACACATCATTAAGAAAATAAATAGGCAAACCGCAGATTGGGAGGAAATATTCACAACCTATGTTTCACAAAGACCTTAGATCCAGAATACACAAATGGTTCCTACAATTCAATAATGATTAAAAAAAAACCAACCCTTTGAACAAAATGGGTGAAGACTTGAACAAACACTTCACGAAGAGAAGATTTATAAATGGCCAAGGAGATGAAAAAGTACTCAGCCCTCTCGGCTGACAGGAAACGGATTTCTGAAGTCACGGAGCAGACAGAACTAATCTACAGTGGCAAACGCAGATAGATCAGAGGTGGCCTGGGCCTGGGACGTGATTGACTGAAAGGGGTACACGGGGCATTTTTAGGAGATAGAAATATTCTCTATCTTGAGAGGAGGGCAGTAACGCGGACTAATGCATTTGTCAAAACTCATCAAACCATCCACTTGAAGATCTATGCCTTTCGCTGTATGTAAATTATAGATGTACAAAAACAAAGAGAAAAACTATTGTGCTGCATGTCATGACCATATGAATGCTGTGGCTTGGAAGCAGAGGAAGCCTCAGATTCTGGAATAGATGGGCAGAGAAGGTTCTAGAAGGACACTGGGGCAAGGTCACCCCAGAGTCCATGGTGCATTTGGGTGGGCAGCGAGCTCTCTGCCAGAGGCTGGCAGCACGTGCAGGCGAAGGTGGAGGAGCATGGGTGCAAGCCCAGGCCTGCTCAAGACACAGGTATGAAATGAAAGGGCCCTCAGTGCTGTCTTCGGAGTGGGGGATGCACGCAGGGGACCGGCCAGTGGACTCAGTGGCACAGAGCGGAGGGAAAAGAGGGGACCTGAGGGCTGCTGGTGGAACCTCTGGTTTAGCCACGTAGCTGCTCCCCAAAGTCCTTGGAGCTGGAGCAACATGGTGATGTGAGCCACGCTGCCCCCCTGCTCTAGCTGGGACATGGAGCTTATAACAAACACATCCTGTGCACACCTTCCCCTAGGTGGAAATCCCCCAGGATCACACGGAAGCCAGGCATGCCCGCCTCAGGCATCAGAGCTGAGCTGTGGCTCTGCCGCTGAGTAGCTGGGTGACCCTGAGGACTTCCCGAGTCTCCAGACTCAGTTTTCGCGTTTTACAAATGGGAATGCTGATCATACTCATGGCATTGTGATGGGGGTTAAATGAACTAAGGCATGAGGGACTCTTAGTTTTCCGCACAGCGAGCTAGTATAGCTATGATGGTATTTTTCCTAAGCCCATGTTGGGAAAATGTTCTGGATTTTTCCAGAACTGTCTTGGGGCCTGTATTAGCTTCCCAGGGCTGCTCTAATTAAGTGATGGTTAGTTAGGTGATGGTTGCTCAACTCCGTGAATGTCCTAAAATCCACTGCAGTGTATGCTTTGGAAGGGTGAATTTTGTGGCATGTGAATGGTCTCTCAATAAACCTGTCATTTTTTTTTAAATGTCAAGAATGTTGACATCTAATAAGAAAATGTTATAAATACGTATGTATCGTATGACCCAGAGATTGCATCCCTAAAGTATCTCCTGAGAGCAATGAAAAGAGGGATCTTACTGAGTTCGGCTGACGTGGAAACGGGCAGAAGTGACAGGCCTCCGCTGCAGCTGGGAGCCCTGTCTTCCACTCCCTCCCTGGCTTCTGGCGGCAGGGAGTCCCGCCGGCAGCTCAGCATAAGGCTTGGAGGGGATTTGATCACACATCCGGAACAGGGCTGCTGTTTTCTGGTGTCCGTGGGCCTTGCAGCCTTCCGCCCCTCCCCAGGGCAGGAGGGGTGGCCCTTGACCTCCTCAGGAAGGCTCAGGGGGCCGGCTCCTTAACAATGTCATGTGGGCCTCCTGAAGCATGGGCGTCGCCCAGGAGCGGGTTAGGAATGCAGAGTCCCAGGCCCCTCCCCAGACCCGTAAAATCAGAATCCGCATGTAACCAGATCCCAGATGACTGGTGTGAGTGCTAGATCTCAAGAAGCTTTGGGCTAGAGCAATGAGCTCCCTTCAGAGCGTGAAAGACTGAACTCATTATTAGGTCTTAACCAGGTTGCAAAGGGAGCACGGAAGATAATTCCAGCTCTCAGATCCTTGATGGCCCCTGTTATGAGTGGCGTCGTATCTACCCAAAAAGGAGATGTTGAAGCCCTAACTCTCAGTTACTGCAGAGTGTGGCCTTATTTGGAGACAGGGTCATTGACAACAGAACTTGTTAAGATGAGGTCATACTGGGGCAGAGTGGGCCCCGATCCAGGAGGCCCGGTGTTCCTATAGAAAGATGGCCACCTGAGGAGAGAGAAACACTGGGAGAATACCATGTGACATGTGCCAGTAGAGGCATAGATTGGAGTTACATAGCCCTAAACCAAGGAATACCAAAGATGGCCGCCAAACCACTGGAAACCGGGAAGAGGCAAGGGACAACTCTAGAGGCAACACCTCGCATGTCTGTTCTCTGGTGCTGTGAGGGAGTAGATTTCTGGTGTTTAAGCTTTCCAGTCTGAGGTATTTAGCGCAGCCCTAGGAAGCTAATACAGGCCCCAAGACAGTGGGATCGACCCTCCTTCCCAACAGGACTCTGAAAAGAGGGTCACCTCACGGTTGGCCTCCTGACTCTACCTGGGAAGGGAGCTAGGAAACTGGGGGCTGTGCTGTCTTTAGGTGGAGACAGGCCTTTAACAGGAAGAACAACTTTCAAAAGCTCTTCCCATGTGAGGTGAGTCTTCTGGATCCTCTAAGAACCCGCCCTGCATTGGGAAGGGAGCAGCAAGAATCTGACTAAGACTCCAGCGGCAGGTTGGCAGGGGGCTGGCTGTGCTTCTGGGCAGCCGCTTTCCCTGTGGCCCCAGCCAGTGACCACTTCCCTACGTCTGCCTAGCCAGAGGGAGGCCTGCCTGTTTCAAGGGAGGTCAAAGGATCCCCAGTACCATCTTTCATCTGGTTTCATTTTTCCTTCCCCGCAGAGCCTTTCTGCCAGGCCGTTGACCAGAACTCCTCTTCCTTCTTTTTCTTTCTCCCCCTCCCACATCTCCTCTTCTGCTCTCCCCCATCCACCTGCCCCCCGCCCAGAACACCTAGAGAAGGCAGCTCCGGCCTGGATGATTCAGCCCTAGACGATGGCCATGCACCTGTGGCCTCCGCCAGAGGGAGAAACACCGGCCTCTGCTCACCTGCTCACCGACTTTGATGAGGGAAGCGGCGCCTGGCAAATCACCACTCCCTGGCGAGGGCAGCTGCTAATTCTCCTGTCACTGCGCATTTATCACCTTCATGTCCAGTCTGGGCACAGGCAGCGGGGCCTCTTAATAGCATAGGGAGAACCAGCTTTCTGAGCTTCTCTGCCCCTGTACAGACGAGCCACCAGCAGAACCCCGGAGGAGGGGGAGCTAAGCAGGTCTGGCCTCCGTGCCTCACGCCCTGGGGCTGGCCGGCTCGGATGTGGTTACGCTGTGCTGTTCCACTCAGCGCCCAAGCACCCAGGTGACCTGCCTTCTCTGCGCCAACCCCTCTGGCAGGCTCTGAATGGCATTCACCATTGATTCCACTCAGACCATGGCGGTCTGTTCATTCGTGGAGCTTACGCTGTGTGGGCCTCCCGGCTGGAAATACACTGTTCACTACGGTTGCCTAAAGCACATTCTCACGATCAGGAGGATAACGCAGGCAGTTCACCAAAGTGGTCAGGAACTTGGGCTTTGGAATCAGGTGGATACAAGTCGAAATGGGAGGTCCTTGAGCACAATGACTCTTAACCTCATGGACCATGGCTGTGGGATGCGATGCTAGGCTGTTGTGAGGATTAAGTGACACAGTGCATGGGAAAGCTGCTAGCGTGGGAGCTGGTGAGCAGACAAGGAAACAAAGAAAGGAAATCTGGTTGTGGGTTCAGAGAGGACCACAATCCCAACTGGAGGGCTTGTGAAGTCTGGGAAGTTTCTGGAGACAATGTCGCACTTGGAGGTGTCCCAAAAGGTCTGGACCCAAAGAAACCTTAGCAATCATTTGTTCAGTGGCCCCATTTTAGAGATGAATTGCCGAGGCCCGGAGAAGTCAAATGACTTGCTATACTATCTGGATGAGTTCAGTGATCAGATATCAGAATACCCAATCTAGACCGGCTCACAGACTATCTCGGAGAACGAGAAGCCAGCAGGACACAGCTGATTCAGCGGTCTGATGCTGTCACTGAGACCCCAGGCTCTTCTCATCTTTGTATTCTGCCGATTGTAGCATATGACAGTGTCATCAACCAACATCTCTCCATATGACCTCCAAAAGTAGGACTGAAGATGGCAAAGGGTCTTAGTTTCTCTTCAGAAATTTCTTTTTAGCATAGGGAACATATTTCATGTCTTCCCTCAAGTCTCATTGGCCAGGATTGGTTCACATGCCCACGCTCCAACATCAAGGCAACTGGGAACGGAAGTATCTAGCATTTCCAACCTCTGTTGCAGGAAAAAGTCTCTACCAGAGAAAGGAAAGGGAGCGGGGAATGTTATTTTATAGGAAACCAACAATGTCTCCCAGAGTAGTCCAACGTCATTCAGCTGTTTGGCAACCAGAAACTACAGGGACTAGAATGGAACCCATTTCTCTGGACGGCAGGCCCAGGGGTGCTTCTAGATCTCTCCTGTAAGATATCTTGCTGCCTCTTTGCTGAGCAGGGCCTTAAAAATAGAATGTAGTGAAAAACAGAGGGAAGAACACCTTGTCCCAGGCCAGGGGACTAGTTCGGCTGAGACTTGGAGTCCAGACTCCGAACAGACTGTGTTTAGAGGCCAGACCAGGCAGGGTCAGGCTGTGGAGTGTGGAGTTCAGCCTGGTTATGCTTCAACTGAGAGCTTGGTGCCGTTCCCACTGGGCTCCCCCCAGAACTTTCTGCCCATGAGGGGGGCCAACAACTGTTTGCAGATTAGTGAGTCACAGACATTGGCGTTCACAGCAAGAAAGCTGGTCCTGCAGAACCGACTCTTGATGAAGTGTGTTCTCTCACGGCCCATGCTTTTTCTTCTAGCATTCTTGAGCTCTTTACAAATGTTCATTTATTTAAGTCCATAACTCATGGCTAGGCAGATCGCTAATATTCTTTCTAGCAATGAGACTATTCGCTACTAAGACAAGTAGAGGGACTGGCTCAACATCACACAGAAACCGGTGTTCTGATCCATGGGGGCTGACTGTATTTATTGTCAGGGACAGTATGTATTACCAGAGATCAAACTGCTAAGCCCCTAGTTGCTTTCTTACGTTAAATGTCAAGATAGCAATTGTGGTTGACCCTAAGTCTTGGGGGCAGGGAGCAGCCAGGTGCAGGCAGGGCGACTGCGTGTGGCTCCTGGTGGCGGGCCCTGGTGTTAAGAACGATGGTGAGAGATGCACTGGAGAGGGCATATGTCATGGCTGCTGGCCAAGAGCAGGAGAACATACAATCAGGGAAGATGGCCAGGGAAGGAGGAGGGGATGGCCAGGAGGAGTTGGGTGGTGATCCCTGTGGGAGACAGCTGAGGGGTGGAGAGGGTTGACAGAGAGCAGAGATGGGAACGGGAGATAAAGACCTCGACCTGACCGGGTGAGCTAGAACAACAGGAGAAGAGCGGCGTCTATCACAGACATGGAGGGGAACGGTCTGGAGAGAGGAGGGGCTGTCCTTTGCCTTCAGGTTTTCTCAGTATAGGATCTCTTGGCTCTGACCATGCTGAGATCCTGGGGGACGGCAGGCTCCGGGTCTGGCTTCTCTGAGAGGCCAGACTGTGCTGTGGCATCTAGAAGAAATGAATTCTCTTACTCTTCATTGCCTCATTCCCTCATCAGGGTCAGAACCAAAGTTCCGCAGTGAGCCACCTCTTGTGATAGAGAGAGACTGAAGGCCTCATGACGGAAGGATCCATCATTTCCACGAGGCCTGGCTGTCAATGGCAAATGGAGGCCAGATCCAGAGCCCCCAGGACTGGCCTAGGATACTTCCTTACCAGGCCAATGCATTCATGGAATTTTTTTTTTTTAAACCACCAAGAAACTCATTTGTGACTTTTGTCCCCAAGGGCCCCATGTTTTAAAAGATTTTCATCTACCAAACAACTGCATTTATCAAGTAATAATTTATTCATTTTCCCATTTTTTTAAAATTAATCAAAAATAGACATAACTGCCAGCCAGAGTCTCTGATCAGCAGGAGAGTACCCTTATTACCACCCTGGGTTGATTTAATTCCTGCCAAAAGCAAAGAAACTTGACATTTTAGATAGCCTGAATAGCCTCGTGGTGGGAAAGTGGAGGTTTTCCATTAAGCTTTGTGAAATATTCAAAACAGCTCCTGGACCCCCACCATTGAATCACGGAGACCCTGGCCTCCAGGGACCCTTTTGGGAACCACTGCACCACATCAGATAGGAAGTAAGACACAGAAGGAATATCACTGCCCCAGGGTCTTGTGACTATACCATTAAAGGGTTTGTGGCCTGGGTGGAGCCCCTACCAGCTAGGATCCTTGGACAGACTACTCCATCTCCCTGAGCCTCAGTTTTCCTGTCAGTAAGATGGGCATGAGGCCTTCGTCAGGGACCTCAGTTGCAAGCAACAGAAACAAATTCTGCTCATATCCAGCAGAAAAAAGTGTGTTAAAAAGATGCTAAGGAAAAAAGTGGGACTGCTTCTCTGTGAGTTAAACAGAGAATTACCATATGACCCGGCTATTCCACTCCTCGGTACATACCCCAAAGAACTGAAGACAGGTGTTCCAACAAACGCTTTTACGAGATGATTCACAACAGCCAAAGGTTGGGAACAACCCAAACGTCCTTCAGTGGGTGAACAGACGGACAAACTCTAGGCCATCCACATGACGGAATGTTCTTCAGCCATGAAGAGAATGAGGTTCCCATAATGTGCTAGAACACGGGTGAACCTTGAAAACTCTATGCTGAGGGACAGAAGCTTAGCCCAAAAGACCACTCAGTGACTCCATTCCTATGTCGCATGCAGAACAGGCAGATCTGTAGAGACAAAATGCAAATTAGTGGTTGCCGGGGGCTCGGGTGAGGACCGGGGAGAAGCAGAAAGTCACTGTGTAATGGGCATGGGGTTTCCATGTGAGGTAATGAATTCTAGAACTAGATGGTGGTGATGGTTGCACGACACCGAGAAAGTGCTTGATGCCACTGAATTGGGCAATTAAAAATGACTTGGATGGTAAATGTTATATTGTGCATATTTTACCACAATAAGAAGAAAAGTCCATGCAGTGGGGCAGGGGTGGAGTGGGGAGAAGGTGCTGGGTGAAGGGCAGAGTGGCTGTGAGCCACAGCTCTGCCCTCAGGTGACGACACCACCGAGTCATGGCCCTCGTGGCATGCGAGGCAGACTGGGGTGTACAGTGCCCCTGGCATCCTTCCCTTGTCTTGTGTGAGTCAGCCCCTTTGAGATACGCTCGAAAGGGGGACGTTGTCCCGGACATGGCAAAGCAGATGAGAGGTGATTAGAAGGACAAGTGCACAGAGCTCATGTCTCCTTCTGAGGCAACAGAAAGCAGATAGAAGAGCCTGGCGTGTGGGGGGATGTGAGATGCCAGGAGAGAATCAGGTCACAAAGCAAACACTGCTCTTCAAAAGGTTTGTGGTGTAAGGCGACCTTTCCCTTCCCTCTTCATCCTTTCCTGGGCACTCTCTACCACCCCACCAGCCACAGATTCCTTATTCAGAGACAACTGTTCTTCACCTTTCCTGTCGAGAGGCTTCCACCCTTTGAACAAGATGACAATGTCTGCTAGTCATTTATCGAGGGGACACTAATCCTTGCCGCTGGCTTTCTGTGATTCGCTTTGTGATTTAGCACAGGGGCCCGGCCACTTAAAAAGCCACCTAACAATGAAACGGTGCCTGGGAGTGGGGCCGGCTGAGGGCGACCAGATGCTAGGTGCCTACTGTTCAGGCACTGCCCCAGGCTTGCTGTTCCCCACTCAGGTGGGGGAGATGGGATACATGTGTTGGGCAGTCTTGCTTCAAATCTCTAATACAGACTTCAAGAAGGAACTGGAAGCAAAGAGACAGATAGGATCAGGGTTAGGCTTTTAAGTGCTTTTCTATTTGATACAATTGTGAACTTCCAGAGAAGTTGCAAAAACAGTGCAAGGAACTCCCTCATCCCTTTACCCAGATGCACCACCTGTTTTGGTCGATCCCATTGGCTTTATCGTTCTCCCTTCCCCACACTGCTCTCCTTGTAAATACTCCGGTGGATAGTTCTCAAGAACAGGGACAATCAGCTGTATAACCACAGCATAACTGTCCACATCTGGAAATTCTACATGGATAAATATTATTGCCTAATCCTCTGTCCATACTCACAGGTCATCATTTGTGCCACCAATATCCATTGAAGCTATCTGGGGATTCTCAAATGTTGGATTCTAGAGTAATTCCACTGTGATCAGAAAACATGCTCCCCCAAGAGCTCAACCTTTTGACATTTTCTACATCGTCTTCTTTTTTAAAAATTTTAAGTCCAATATAGTTCATGTAGAGTGTGTATTAGTTTCACGTGTACAATATAGTCGTTCAGCAGTCCCGTCCGTCACTCAGGGTTCATTATGATAAGTGTCCTCCTAATCCCCTTCACCCATTCCACCCATCCTCCCACCCACTTCCCCTCTGGTAACCATCTGTTTGTTCTCTAGAGTTAAGAGTCTGTTTCTTGGTTTGTCTTTTTTTTTTTCTTTGTTCATTTGTTTTGTTTCTTAACTTGCACATATGAGTGAAGTCATACGGTACTTATCTTTCTCTGACTCATTTCACTTAGCATTATACTCTAGCTCCGTCCGCATCCCTGTAAATGGCAAGATTTCATTCTTTTTTATGACTGAGTAACATTCCATTGTGTGTGTGTGTGTGTGTGTGTGTGTGTGTGTGTGTATGCCATAAACACATCTTCTTTATCCATTCATCTATTAATAGACACTTGGGCTGTTGCCATAATTTGGCTCTGGTAGATAATGCTGTAATAAACATGGGGATGTATATATCATTTCAAATTAGTGTTTTCATATTCTTTGGGTAAATACCCAGTAGTGCAATTACCGGATCATATGGTAATTCTATTTTTAATTTTTTGAGGAGCCTTCATACTTTTTTCCACAGCAGTGTACCATCCTGCATCTTCTTTTATGGCCCCTCCCCTCGGCACTCCACAACCTCCTCCCAGGTTCCCTGGACTCTCTCCCGAGGGCCTATGCCTGAGCAGCTCAGAGGCCAGCCGTGGACCCTGGGGCAGTGTATATGCAGATGTTAGGGCTCCCCTCAAGGGCTCTTTCCTATCAGGCATTTCCCCCCTTTGTTTTACGGCCATTCAGGAGCCCTTCTCCCAGCTCTGACCTCTCCAGGCAGGAAGATTGAGTTTTCTCCATAGGTTCCTCCTGCCAACCAGGGAGTGTCCAGGTGAGAAACAAATGCCGGTTCTTCCAGAGTCAGTGCCCTTCTGGTTTCTGCCTGTTTATATCCACTTTCTAGCACCTTCACATAGTGTGGTGTTTTATTTTAAGTTCTGTCCAGAGTTTATACATCAGCGCGCACACACACACACACACACACACACACAATTAGGAATACATCTTGTTTATGCCCCATTCCCTAATGCATACTATCCCTCTGAACAGAACAAACTTGACCCCAACATGAGGACTTTCGATTTCAGTTGGGTTTCATCTGATTGACTTATTTACTTACCTGATGAAATTATTGAATCTTTCCTTAACATGCCATGAAGAGATCATTTGGGGACTTAATATAAATCACAAAAGAATAGAGTGAGGCAAACTAAACACATATGAAATAAACCAGATATCATGTGCTTAATCCTGTGAATACACTCACCAGTAATTCACTTATACCTAAATGTGTGAAGGAGGAAGATTTGCTGAAACATTTCCGCTTGTATTTTATAAAACAGTTTTCAAATATTTGACATAGTTTAGTAATATTCTAGAAAACAGCCTGCCTAGTTTGGATGGTATATTAGTTTTCTCAGGCTGCTATAACAGAGTACCACAGGCTGAGTGGCTTAAATAACAAAAATACTTTCTCTCACAGTTCTGGAGGCTGGAAGTCCAAGATCAGGGTGTCAGTGGGGTTGGTTCCTTCTGTGGCCTCTCTCCTTGGCTTGTAGATGCCGTCTTCTCCCTGGGTCCTCACACTGTCTTCCCTCTGTGTGTGTCTGTGTCCTGATCCACCTCATCTTATGAGGACGCCAGTCAGATTGCATTAAGGCCCATCCCAGTGACCTCTTTTAACCTTGCTTACCGCTTTAATGACCCCATCTCTAAATACGGTCAGCTGAGGTACTGGAGGTTAGGACTAATATGAATTTGGGGGCTGCGGGGGTGGGGAGACATAATTCAGCCCAAAACAGAAGGACAGTCTCCTCAGCCTCCTGCTTTTGGTGTACTGACACATAGTTTACCTCACAAAGAGTGAGGAATTGATTTGATCTTAAGAAGGGTGGGATCCAGGTCCTAGAGAGCCAGGCGCACTCTGACAAGAAAGCCAGTCAGAGAGGCCCTGGAGGCTCTAGAGTGGACGCCTCAATCCCCATGTCCTTGTCATACCTGTGCCCCACAGAGGAGACAGGTGGGAGCATGCTGCTCCTGACAGATGTGGAGGCTGGACTTGAGATCCCCTCAATATGTATCTCCCTGGACTGACTCATTCTTAATTTGACCAACATCTACTTTACACTTTATATCTAATTAAAAATATTAGCAATTACAGACATGGTAACTAATTAAATGGCACAAAAGAATCTGTGATGAAAAGACCCCACATCCCTGGCAAATTTGGTAACTCAGGCGTCCTCCCCATCTTCATCTTTCTCTACCTCCTCTGCCCACATGATTTTCTGTTCTTGGAGAAAAAGGCCAAACAACACAGGCAAGCGTCTCTCTAAATCCATAAGCACAAACTTCAGTGGCCCCTCAGCACAGCTGGATGCTCCTACACGTTGTGGGTCGGCACATTTCTCCCTGTCTTTAACAACCATTCCATGCCTTCTCTCTCCTGGAGCTCCCACCACCCACTTCCTCCTGCGTACACTCAAGAGCTAACCTCAGTTCCCAATTCACTTGGGACATGGAAGCAATCAGAAGAGAGGTCTTCAAGCTCCCACTGCCCTGTCTGCCCCCGTTCATGTTGGTGCCCATACTCCCCACAAGTTTTGTAGACCAGTGTGCACATGTCTCCCAAGAAATCCTGTGTTTTTCTTGCCTATTCAGGACTTCACTCAGGCCTTGTCCCCTCTGTCCTGCCATCTGTTTACTAAGCCTCATGTAACCACATTTTGTAACCATTTAACCTGAGGAGGAGGAAGCCACGCTTTGAAGCCATGAGAGTTTCCTGAGGATCTCCCTCCCCACTTCCGGTGTAGGATGCTAAGGAAGACTGAGCCGGGGATCCCAGAGACCAGACATACTGAAACAACCACTTTCAGCAAAAATATATTTCCTAACTAAAAAAGACTTTTCACTATAAGCTGAAAAAAAAAAAAGAACTTTTTGTACTTAATTTTATTTCTAGTGACTTTTTTCAATGGAAATAAAATACAAAAATTCTCTGCTGTTGGACTAAAGAAGTATCAAATTTCCCAAATATCACTTTGGATGCATTTCAGCTTCTCAGAACTCATGGTCACAGTGGGCTATGGAGTAGGTTCATCTGCCCGCAGCCCACACAGTGTCAATGTCATCTGACACCACCTCCTCTTTGTGACACAGAATATAAGGACATTCAGTCCTACTTTCATGCTAACATAAAAGATATGTGTTTCTCTACTACCAACAAGCCTGCTTTTCTTTGTGACAAGGTGGACGTACAGGAGCTGTTTGGAGCAGACAAGACATTGGAACCCACCAGGAAGACTAGACTTTTTGCTTTGTACGTAAGGGTCATGTGACTGAGGGCTTATTTGGAAGTCAATTTCTTTTTTTTATTATTTTTCCAACTTTAGTTAGTTAACATGCAGTGCAAAATTGGTTTCTGGAGTAGAATTCAGTGATTCATCAATTACATACAACACCCAGTGCTCGTCACAAGAGCCCTCCCTAATAGCCATCACCCATCTAGCCCATTCCCACCCGTAACCCTTCATTAACTCTCTTATGGCTTGTTTCCTTCTCTCCTTATTTCCCCCCTTCCCATATGCTCATCTGTTTCCTTTCTTAAATTCTACATATAAGTGAGATCATATGGTATTTGTCTTTCTCTGACTGACTTATTTCTGTCAGCATAATCCACTCTCGCTCCATCCATGTCATTACAAATGGCAAGATTTCTTCACTTTTTGATGGCTGAGTGATATTCCATTGTGTATGTATACCACATCTTCTTCATCCATTCATCACTCAACAGATATTTGGGTGCCCTCCATAGTTTGGCTATTTCAGATAATGCTGCTATAAACATCAGGGTGCGTGTACACCTTCCAATCTGTATTTTCATATCATTTGGGTAAATACATAGTAGGGCAATTGCTGGATAGTAGGGTAGCTCTATTTTTAACCTTTTGAGGAATCTTCATACTGCTCTCCAGAGTGGCTGTACAAGTTTGCATTCCCACCAGCAGTGTAAGAGGGTTCCCCTTTCTCCACATCCTCGAAACACCTGTTTGTTTCTTATGTTGTAAAATTTTAACCATTCTGACAGGTGTGAAGTAGTATCTCATCATGGTTTTGATTTGTTATTTCCTTGAGGTGGGTGATGTTGAGCATCTTTTCACGTGTTTGTTAGCCATCTGGATGTCTTCTTTGGAAAAGTGTCTATTCATGTCTTCTGCCCATTTCTTAGCTGGAATCACTTGTTTTTTGGGTGTTGAGTTTGATAAATTCCTTATAGATTTTTGGATACTAGCCCTTCATCAGATATGTCATTTGCAAATATCTTTTCCCATTCCATAGGCTGCCTTTTAGTTTTGTTAATTGTTTCCTTCTCTGCACAAAAGCTTTTTATCTTGATGAAGTTCCAATAATTCATTTTTGCTTTTGTTTCCCTACCTCTGGAGATGTGTCTAGTAAGAATATGCTGCAGCTGAGGTCCAAAAGATTGCTGCCTGTTTTTTCCTCTAAGATTTTGATGGTTTCCTGTCTCACATTTAGGTCTGAAAGTCAATTTCAATACAAGGTTAAATTAAATCATTTACAAATTGTGGTTGAGAATATTCACATGCCAGTCATGGTCATAGGTATGTAAAGATGAAAGCAAAGAAGAATGACATGATCCTAACCTCATGGTGCTTACATTCTAGTGGGAAGGAAACAGAAATATAGATAAACAGACACATAAGTCTGTATTAATGAGATGAGGCTGTGGAGAAGGGCTTAGGCCAATCTTACAGGGCTTTGTAGTCAGGTGAGGAGTCTGGATTCTAATCTCAGAGAAATGGAAAGCCCTTAGAAGTTCTGAGCAGAAGAGTGCCATGATCTCATTTATCCTTAAGAATTTTGCTCTTTGCTGCCTTGTGTGGAATGGATTGGAAGGGGTCAAAGTGGAAGTGGGAGACCAGCCAGAGGTTGCAGTCACATAGACTAGAGATCATGGTGACTGGGACCAGGGTGGGGAGAAAGGGATTGCTGGGATACAAAGAACAGGGGGAGGGGTGGCATCAGGGATGGTACCTGGGTTTCTTGGTTCCAGGCTCGGGGACTGGTGGAGAAAACTGAAAGTGTAACTTTTGGGGCATATGGGAGTTGACCAAGAAAAACTGCACTGAACAGATTTAAAAAGGTGAGGAAGTCTTTACTCAAGAGTATTACAATAGTGGAGAGAGGTTAAATTCAACTCCAATACAACAGGGTAACAGCAATTTACAGCCAATAGGCAAGGTGAGGGGGTCAGTTTGTGGAAAATTACCAAGAGGACCTTGCTTAGGTGTCAAGGGTGGGGGAATTCTTGCTAAATGGTTTGACAGGCTTCTTGCTATGCTGGGCTCACAAACTAAGGACAACAGATCAAGGCCAAGGAGGTTGAGAAGAAGGTTCAGAAGAGCCTGTCTACAAGTTGGTCAAGGAGGGGGTCCTTGTCAATGGGAAGGACTAGGGGTTCTGTTTTGGCTGTGTCAAGTTTAAGATATCCAAGAAGATATGTCAAGTGTGTAAATCTCAAGATCATAGGAGAGGTCTAGACTGGTTATGGAAATTTGATTATAATTATTAAGATGGTATTGGGAATCTACAACCTTCACTGAGCTCTCAGACCTGTGATGTAAAGTCTGATGGGCCAGTCCCAGCTGGAACTTCTAAACCCTACATGGGATAGTGAAGCACACTACATGGGTTCTAGTTTCCCCACTTCAGAGGGAGCAGGACCCAGTTATTCTCCCTCCTTATACCCGGGGTCCTTATCACTTGAAGACAGGTGAAGTCCTACTAAGGACTGGCCCCTTACGAAGAAAATTCTCATGCTCTTCTAGTGTTGATGGAAAATACTTCTATTGTAACGACACTTAAATATGTGTAATTATAAAACTAAATATAAATGCTTTATGCTTATAGCTATTATACAGTGATCAACCCAGAGTAAACTAACCCCAGTTTGAGAAACACTAGGGAGGGGACTCTAACATCCTTTCTGTCCTAACATGTAATGGTTTCCTGAGACTGCAGTGGGGAGACAGGGGCCATAATTGAGGCAACAAGGATAAGAGGATCAATTGGTAAATAGTGACCTAGAGATTCAAAGATTGCATGAGAGAAAGCATTAAATAAAACAACTAGGTAAGAAAAATAAGCATTTGCCTAAAGAAACAGAAACAAAACAGGGATAAGAAGAGCAGATCTATTGCTCAAGTGAAAAGAGATCTTGCAAATTTGAAAAAGTTCAACATTGAAACCTCCTTGGCTCACTTGGCCCCATACCTAACACGTTTACTTAAAAAAAAAAAAAAGATTAAAGACCTTTTAGAGTAACTATGATATTGGGGTGACTGGGTGGCTCAGTCCGTTAAGTGTTAGACCCTTGATTTTGGCTCATGGTCATGATTGAGCCCCATCTTGGGCTCCAGGATTCTCGCTTTCCCTCTCCCTCTCCTCCCCGACCTCCCAATCAAGTGCATATGTGCTCTCTCTCTCTCTCTTATAATAATAATAATAATAATAATAATAATAAAATTACTGATATTGGTTTATATTCGGAGAAGTTAAAGATGCTATTCATTTTATTCATTTCATGCTTAAAGTCACCCACCTAAGACAATAACAAATACTATTTTGTTCATTCCCTTCTAGTTCTCTATCCTGTGCTTATATATATATTTTTTTACCTACTACATGTATATCATTGTAGTCTTTTAAAATGTAGGATTGTGGGACGTGTTTTTCTCTGTCACCAGCTATAGTAAGTTGACTGCAGAACTTATTTCTTCTATATACTACAAGTTACCTAATCCCCCTCCTACCATTTATATGTAAGTTGCTGTCTATTTATCACAAGTATAAAAAATGCTGCAGTGAACATCTTTAGACATACAAGCCTTTTCTAGCTTGTGCATTAGTTCATTTAGCCAGATTCTGGGTCAAAGTATACTATTTTATACAAAAAAAATTTTTCTGGTGATCTAAACAGAGACTCAAGGATAATGTAAGGAAAAAGGCAGATTTGCAACCCATACTAATGAGCAAATTTGAAAATCCTGAGGGAGAAGCAGGGGCTGTGTCACCAGGCAGAGATGGCCCTCTGAACACCGGGGTGTCTGGTGCTCATCCTTCTCAACCTTTCTCGACGCCTCCAGGCAAAGATGGCAAGCGCAGAGCAGAAGAGCAATTCAGACGCGCTCCGCTGGGATCCGCCAGGGGCAGGAGCTCCAGCCCGCACAGGCGCTAGTTACCAAGGCGACCTCCACATGTCCCCTCTTTTCCAGGTTACCAGTTCCGAGTCTGTGCTAGATGGTTGGATAGAATTAGTTCAAAAAAGAGAGAAAAAAGAAAATGGCTTTCAAAGACAATTTAACTGTTCAGCCAAAGAACCAGCACCAAGCACAGTGCAGAGAACCTTCTGGTCTGTTCCCTTTTCTGGATGACGTCATGGTTTGATTTTTTTCTCTGAGGGGAATTTATTTCCATTTTTTCTTTAATAAAACAGAACCACCAGCATGTTCCGTTGCGTCTCATTATGTACAGCCTGTGGAGTGTCGAGTGTCTCACCCACACAAGCTCATGGGGGCCCCCGTGGGAAATGCACCGAGGCATAAGACAATGACTATTGTGGTCATGGAGAAACTAGGAACACAGGATCTCAGAGTCATAGGCCGGTCCCCGGCAAGACCCCACTGCTGCCAGACTCATAATTGTGGGCATTTCGGCGCCTGAGAACACATTGCTCCCGGTCGCTCAAGGAGGGCTCTACGGCCTCCAGCCACCAGGCTCCTCACCCGCATCCCTGCTGGCTTCTCATAGCCTGTAAAACCAGCCTCCAGAGCATGAGAGCGGGGTCCCTAGGTGGGTCACTGCCGGTCTTTGGGGGTGAGTTCAGGGAGCTGCGGCTTCCTCCCAAGTCCATGGTCTACGTCTTGCAGCCACAAACTGGCACTGGCCTGAGTTTGGGCTTTGGGTGAATGACACACAGAAACAGTGGGATTCACCCCTTCTCAAGGTGTGGCAAGTGTGACTCATAGTCCGCAGACCGACGACAGAAATATATATCACTTCACAGTTTCTATAATGCCTGTCTAATTCTGCACCTCCTTTTAGGCAAATACAAAGTATAACTGGGCTTGTTCCCAGACTTTCTCCCCTCCCCAGCTCTGGGGTTTAACAAGGTGTCGCCGACTGGCCAGGGGTTGTCTATCTGGCGCTTGTGGGTCTGCACGCCCAGGTGCTGCCAATAGGCCCACGGACAGCATCTGGCACTGTTGGCCCTATGCCATGCCAGGGGCAAAGGGACCCATGCATCTGCCTGGGGACTTTTCAGGCTAGACACCACCCACCTCCCCCGCCATGGCACTTTCCTTTCTGGGGTCTGTTCTCTCTGAGGGGTATGCCTGGATTTGCAGGTGGCAAAAATGGCATTTCTTCTAAGCCTGGGTGATTCTTTCTTCCCTTATATTTCTTCAAGGTCCTCTGAATTCCTTGCCCCAAGTAATTAGGGTGTCCTGCAAAATAAAAAAAAGTGAGAAGGGCGTGACTCTGGCGGTAGAGCCTGCCCCATGCTTCCCCTACAGCATTAAGCACAGCAACTGCTGGTTTGCTTAAGTGGGGAGATGGAAGAGGCGGGCCCTGGAGGCAGGCCCTGGAGGACCGCCCCCGCCCCTCCCCCAGAATCTCGACAGGGACTCTCCACCACATTAGCCTCCTTGCAAAGCCTTATGTCCTTGCGAAGAAAAAATACTTCTCATCCACTTGTTCCGCCATCTCTCCGTAAGGTGGGGTCTGTGTCTCTTTCACAAACCCAGTGAGTCATCCAGGTTTAGCAACTTCTACCTGCCAAGTAGTGCCTGACTGGGTAGGTGACACTTTCTCCAGCCGCCCTGGGGATGGCGAGGTGAGCGTGGACACTGGGTGGGATTTTGACTCTTGGAGCAGATGGCCGAGACTCAGTTAAGGGACAGGAGGAGAGGCAGACATGCCACCTGGCAGTGGACCCAGCTGGGAGGAGAAGGGCCTCTGGCATGGCAGCTGCTGTGTTACTCTGTGCCCAGAGGACACCAAGGGACCTGGGGCCAGGGGTGGAGCTTGTCTCTGGGGAGGAGGGGTGCACAACGGGACCTATGCTTGGAGCAGTCAGGAAGGAGCTGGCTGTACTGTTCCCCCACCCCCAAATTACACAAGGCATTTCAAGGATCATCTTCACACGGGGAACAGCCACCGGCCACCTGGGAACACAGGCATCCACTAAAGTTTCAAACCAAACCAGTGATTTATAAAAATAAAAATTCACTGTAACCAACTTGGGGTTAACCCCAAAATCCAAAGATGGTTTAACGTGAAAAAAAAAAACCTGTGAAGATAATGCATCACATTAAAATGTTAGAGACTTGTTCTAGATGTTCATAGCAGTATTCTTTTATTTAAATAACAACAACAACAACAACAAAACCCCCTGGAGTCATTTAAAATGTTCATCAGTAGAATAGATTCATGAATTGTGATACATTCCTATAAGGAAGTACTACTAGGCAGCAGTGAAAATGCATGAGCCAGTGTTCTATATATTAACATTAATGAAACTAAAAAATGTAATGATGAATAAGAAAAGCAAGCTGCATAAGAATACCTGTATTAGGGAGATACAAATCAAAACCACAACGACATACCACCTTACACCAGTTAGAATGGTGAAAGTTAACAAGACAGGAAACAACATGTGTTGGCAAGAATGCGGAGAAAGGGGAACCCTCTTACACTGTTGGTGGAATGCAAGCTGGTGCAACTACTTTGGAAAACAGTGTGGAGTTTCCTTAAGACGTTAAAAATAGAGCTACCCTGTGACCCAGCAATTGTACTACTGGGTATTTACCCCAAAGATACAGATGTAGTGAAAAGAAGGGCCACATGCTCCCCAATGTTCATAGCAGCAATGGCCACAATAGCCTAACAGTGGAAGGAGCTGAGATGTCCTTCAACAGACGAATGGATAAAGAAGATGTGGTCCGTATATACAATGGAATATTACTCAGCCATCAGAAAGGATGAGTACCCACCACTTGCATCAACATGGAAGGAACTGGAGGAGATTATGCTGAGTGCAATAAGCAGAGAAAGACAATTATCCTATGGTTTCACTCACATGTGGAACACGAGGAATAGTGCAGAGGACCATAGGTGAAGGGAGGAAAAACTGAATGGGAAGAAATCAGAGAAGGAGATAAACCATTAGAGACTCTGGACTCTGGGAACCAAACTGAGAGTTACAGAAGAGAGGGGGTGGGAGGTTGAGGTAACAGGGTGATGGGCACTGGGTGTTAGATGCAACTAACGAGTTGTGGAACATTACATCAAAAACTATATGCTGGGGGCGCCTGGGTGGCTCAGTGGGTTAAGCCGCTGCCTTCGGCTCAGGTCATGATCCCAGAGTCCTGGGATCGAGCCCCGCATCGGGCTCTCTGCACAGCAGGGAGCCTGCTTCCCTTCCTCTCTCTGCCTGCCTCTCTGCCTACTTGTGATCTCTGCCTGTCAAATAAATAAAATCTTAAAAAAAAAAAAACAAAAAAACTATATGCTGGCTAACGGAACATAATTTAAAAAAAGAATATGTGTATTGAGAAATCATTTACAACAAATGTAAAACGTGAAAAAATAATACTCTATAACAGGTAGGGATGCACGTGTATGTAGTAACAGTATAAAGGAAAGCATGGTGATGATAAGATCTGACTTCATGGCAGTGGCTCCTGCGTGTGCAGAGGCACACTATGCAGCCAGGAGGGACTGGTAACCCAGGAGTTTCAAGAGTATTGGTACCATTTTATGTCCCTAATCAGACAGCAGGTGCACAGAGTTCCATTGAATTATTCTACAGATATTGTGTGTGTGTGCATCTTAAATATTTCACAGTATTTTCAAACAAATTTTGAATTAGCCATGAAATGAAAAGCAAAAGGAAGCAATAAGGGGAAGTAGTCTCTGAATTAACTTTTGATCTTAGAAGAAGAATCAGTAAGAATCATGGTAGAAAGGAGAAAGTCATCTTAGGGTAGATAAGGCTGAGCATGCACCTTAAACTTCAGGGGAAAAGAAAGAATATATAAAAATATGTAAGACTGATATATAAGGATATATAAAAATATATTAAAAAGAAAGAATACATAAAAAATTATACTGACAGAGAATCAAATTTGAACTTTGAATAGTCAAATACCAGGGTAGTAAACAGCCAGTTCACATGCAGTCCCTCCCAAGGCCACGGAAGTAGAAGGTCTGTCATCCGAAGATGTCCCTATTGACCCTAGGGGAATCCGTGCTGAGCGCAGATTTTACAAGGCTCTTTCCAGAAGATAGAGGCAGGGGCATTGTCAAAGGAGGTAAATGAGAGGCAGAACCTAGAAGGGGAGAAGCCCAGAGGAAGCTGACAATTGGGAAAAGTTGGAGACCCAGGTATTCCCTCAGAGCAGAGAGACACAGTGAAGCCCCAGGCACTGGCTCATAGATGCCAAGGGATCCTCTTGCTTGCTGTGGGACCTGGGGAGCGACTCTAGCAGGACCGGGAGTGGAGATCTCTGGAGGTCATCCCAGTCTGACTGGAGGGAGCACTGGACCAAGGAGCAGCTTTCAGGGATTCAGACATAAGGTTGGATGACTGAATCAGAGGCACAGATCACAGACTGCTGTCTTCTCCATAACTGGGGGCTCGGAGGTGGACTAGGAAGCTGGTGGCTGGTACGTGCCATTGTGTTTCAAAAAAGGGGAGGAAAGGATTTCAGAAAACTTGGAGCAATTTCCCGCAGAACCCATCCTCCCTCCATCTTTTCCTTTTGTTCTTCTTTTAAATAGGCTTTATTTTTCAGAGCAGTTTTAGGTTTCCATCAAAGCTGAGAGGAAAGTATAGATTCCCTGTATATCCCCATCCCACACACACATATGCACAGACTTCCCCACCGTCAACATCCCCCCCCCAGAGCGGGACCTTTGTTATGAGTGACAAATCTACACAGGCACATGAAAACCACCCAAAGTCCATAGTTTACCTTAAGCTGGAGTTCACTCTTGGAGTTGTACATTCTGTGGGTTTCCACAAAGTGCCATCACTAAAGTATCATACAGAGTATTTCCAACACCCCAAAATGCCTCTGTCTTCTGCTGGTTCATCCTGATCATTTTACTGTGTTCACAGTCTTCCTTTTCCAGGATGTCATAGAGTTGGAATCATAGATGGCTTCTTTCATGGAGTGATATGCATTTAAGTTTCCTTCATGTCTCTTTGTAGCTTGATAGCTCATTTCTTTTTAGCACTGACTAATATTCCATTGTCTACATGTTCCAGAGTTCATCCATCCACGGGGTTACTAAAGGACATCCTGGCTGCTTCCAAGTGTTGGCATTTGGGAAGAAAGCTGCCATAATCATCCATGTGCAGATTTGTGTATGGGCATAAGTTTTCAAGTCCTTTGGGTATATTGAGGATCCCCCCCCCTCTTTTCCCCTCTTCTTTCTTGGCTCCCTTTTCCTTCTTCCTTCCTCCTACCCTCCCTCCTTTTATTAGCACCTCCTGAATCTAGAAAACCATAGGGACTGACCATGCCCTTGGTGCTTTCCTCTTTCCGCCTTGCGTAGATAGTTGCATTCCATAGCGTCATCCCGAGAGGACTCTGCAAACAGATCTCAGCCTAGGGCTTGCAACTTCAGAAACACAGAAAGGATGGCAACATGGGGACAAGACTGGAGGCAATGCTGTAGACCTGAGACCACACAGGCAGTGGCAAGGACTTGGGCAAGTAATGGGGTCCAAAGAAGGCTGGCACCGTGACTGTGATGGGTTGGGAATGGATGGAAGAAATGCTTTAGGGGGCAGAGCTGCAGGGCCTGGTGGCTGAGCCATGTGGAGAAGGAGAGGTATGACATGGTGCTGGCTTGGGCAGCACGATGGGTTGAGGGGGATGACACTGAGGTCAGTTCTGGACATTTAAAGCTCTAAGGGTCTATAAGATGTTTACAATGTGTGGTTAATTTTGTGTGTAGGGTCAACTTGACTGGACCTCGGGGTACCCAGATTTTGGGTCAAACATCATTCCGGGTGTGTCCATGAGGGTGTTTCTGGATGAGATTAACATGTGACATAGTAGGTTGACTAAATAGGTGGCCCTCCCTAGTGTGGGTTGGCTTCATCTGATCAGCTAAGACCCGATTAGAACAAAAAGACTGAGTGAGAGGGAACTTTGCCTGCCTGATGGACTGATTGAGCGGGGGCACGGGTGTTCTTCTGCCCTCCAAGCAAAAAATCACACCACCGGCTCTCCTGCCTCCAGCTTGCCAACTACAGATCTTGGAACTTCTCCACTGCAATTATTGTGTGAACCAACTCATTATAATATATCTCTTTATACACACACACACACACACACACACACACACACACACACACACGGTAGAGTGGTGGGCAGGCCAAGAGCACACCAGGCAGAACAATGGGCATAAGCAAAGGCCAAGAGGCCAGGGAGGAGCCTGGTGTGTTGGAGGAATTGGAGCCAGGGAGGATGGCCAAGATACAGTTGGAGGAGTGGATAGAGGTAGGACCAACCATGCAGGGTTGCAGGGTTTGCTATAGTACCAGCACTCAATGTCCCCCCTTAAATGGTAACAGAAGTAATAAGAGGCGATGGTGATGATGGGATATCTCCATGGATGACCATAGAAGTATACTCTTTCTGGTTTTCTATCTAAAAAGAGAGTTATCCTGGATGTAGTTTGTATTTTTTACATGTTAACATTACTATGTTTTCTTGGATATCCAGCATTCAAGGCCAACCTGTGCCCCAGTGGGCCCTCAGGAGCTTGTGTTTTGTGTGTTTGTGTGTTTATTTTTCTATATTCTGATGGTTTAACATCTTCAGAACTTGCTGACCTTGGAGGGGCTACCCCTCCCAGGGTTAACTAATTCCTAGAGACAGCAATATCTGCTTCAGAGTTCACCTTTCAAATACAAACCAACAAATCCAGGAGCACCCCAACCACATCCTCTATGGGCTTTCATGCTGCTGGCCACTGTCCACCTGCTCTAATCACCCCAAAGCCAGGGACCAGACAACTAGGGACAGCCCATATGTCCCAGAGCCCAGTGAATTACTTAGAATAGCCAATCCTAAGCCTGCCCACCTTGCTTTGCCTGTTCCAACCCAAGGAAACCACAATAAAGACTCTGGGTCATGTTTTTCTCCCACTAGTTCTGCTTCCTGACCAGCCCTTATTCTTCCCTGCATGGGGTGCGGTGTCTCCTGTGAATATCACAGACTTGTTTCTTCACGACGGTCATCTTCAGGCCTGTGTGTCTAATCACAGCCGATTAAAGCAAACCCTGGGTCCCCTTCAAACATGGGATAAACATTGTCCCCCCTTCAGCGGGAGGCTACATCTGGCTCATCCCCCTGTCTCTTCTCAAACCCTCTCAGAACCTAACGCTGGGTTAGTTATGTCATAAGAACTCAAGACATGTGGCTTAATGAGCTCACCTGCCCTGCTCACCAGGCTTTCCTCTTAGGTCCATCCTTCTGGTGGTCTGTCTGTGTGTCCATCTGTGATGTGGGAGGCCGGCAGCAATAGCAGTCACAAACAGCCCAGGTTGCTCTCTCTCTGAGTCAGAGTCAGGGCTCTGCTTGCTTGTGATGACAAGGAGGGTGACAGGTAAGCAGAGAACAAGACCGAGACACAGGAAGGGGATGGGAGGGGCTGTCTGAGGAGTCATCAGGTGTCTGGGGACCCCCCCCCCAAAGAATGGGCAGGAAGGCGGACTTGGGTAACTCTCATGCTCAGATTTCTAAAGGCAGCACATTTGGGTTCTCTTCTTTCAACCGCTGCTGAGTGATGCCCTCCACCTGGGTGGGGGAAAGATGATTGATGGTCAGATGGGCCCACTGGAAAGGTGTTCACCTGGCCTCTGCTCCTCGCTTCTTCCTCTGCCTCATCTTAGGCAGGTTAGATCAGATTAAGACATGAAGAGTACTCTCGTTGGGGCAAACATACTACAGAAGGGCAAGATGGGGCAGAACCAGAAGTGCCGTCTCTTCTGCTTGGTGGTATGAATAACCAAATGCAAATGCCCTCTTTTCTGACCAGCGAAGAGAGATGCCTGCATTGCCTCCCACTGGATGTTGCAGAGTCTAAAACATGTCTGCTCTGGCCATGCATGCTCATAGCCCTGGGGTTCGGGCATGAAGGCTACAGGAGAGGAAGGAGGTGCTCTTGCTTTTACCGTCCATGAGTCTGAGCTCACAACTCCCCACCCAGAAACCCCCGTCTCCACTGACCCGAGCTCATGGGGTCCCCTACCTTTCCCACACAGACCCAAGTTCCTCCTTCTGGTCATGTCCCCTGTCTTCAGACAGACAGACACAGAGACTGATCACTGGATGTGATAACAGAGATCGAAGCCTTCACTCACTCTGTCATTCATTCATTCATCCATTTGACATATCCATTCATCAATCACTATAAAAAAAAAAAGTGCCCCTTTTGCTACTTCAGGAAGTTTCCCTAACTTTCTAGCTTCTTCCTACTCACCTGCTTAACAAATAGATTAATATCCACAAGAAGATCTATATAAAATACCTGGCACTTGGTAGATGCCCCATAAGTAGTTCTTATTAATATTGGCACTTAAGTGCCAGACCCAGAAACACACAGACGGATCAACCCCACACTTTTTCCCAGGAAACTGACATCCTGTGATGTCTTGTGTTTCTCTCCAGCAGAAGTCGTGGGAAAAGGCATGTTTTAGAGAGACGTGTCATGGGATGTACCCAGACTCTAGCGGTCCTGGGGCTGCCCAGACAAAGGAGCTTCCCAACGACTGGCCAGGCAAAGCACGCAGCTTCTGAAAGTACTCTGACCAGAGTGAGTGTGGGCTGAACCCTGGCCCAGGTATGACTGGTCTCCCTCTTGCTGGCTCAGCCCAACCAGGTCAGGCTCCTGGGCAGGTACCCCCGTCCCTTCACCCTGTGGAGACTTGGGCTTGTGTGACAGGGAGGGGAAGAACAGGGGCCTTGGTCCCTGGTGCCTGCAGAGAGAGAACCCAAAGCATGCCAGGGGGCTGCTTGAACTCTGTGTGGAAGCCGGCGGAACTAAGACAGACAAGGAGGGAGGCAGCGCTGCTTGCTGCTCTCCAAAAGAGCAAATGTTTGGGAACAAGGATGCTGGAACAAAACTGCCTGTGCTGTTGTCCCAGCCCCTTTTCAGCTCGAGTCACACATGTGCTAAGAGGCTTTTGGCTCCAGGCAGCTGGTAGACATCGCTGGCAGCTTTGGGATCTGATAAGAGACTGTTGATTTCATTCGTGTGTGCAGTGTCGGAGATGAATTTTAACAGTTAAAATGGGGAAAGGGAAAAAAAAGAAAGAAAGAAAAAGAGAAAGCCCAAGAACGTTGCCAGGATTGCAACCCTGGCTGTTTCTTTTATCAGATTTCTTGAAACTGTGAACTTCCAAAGTTGGAGGAGCCTCTTTATAAGGGCATTGCTGTCACGTGGCTTCTGGGGGAGCCAAGAGGTGTTCATAGAGCAGAAGCAAAGGGAGCGGTCCTTGGGGATGGTGGGTCGTCTGGGACTGTGAGCACCACACCCCTCCGGGCCCCTCTTTCTTCATGCAGGTGCAGTCAGTCTCCTGGGCAGGCCAGGGGCTGTCCAGACCAGCATGGCTCCCTTCTGAAGGCAGCAGCCCCAAGCAACTCCTTAGGACCTGCCCCTCCATGGGATTCCAGCATAATGGGTCGACTCCAGAACCAGGGGTTTAAAAATTATTATTAATAAAAGTCCTTTGCAAAAATAAATGTACACCGAAGAACAAAGTTCCCTTTCTCAGGGAATTCTAATGAGAAATTAATTTTTTTAATTAAACATCAAAGGATTAGTGGTTTTTGGAAGCCACTAAGACGGGCATCGTGTAACCCAAAACAGTGATTGCATCCGTGGCGTGAGTGATGGACCCAGACGGCCTCTGTCACCAATTGCTCTGGGTCTTGAATTCTCTGCAAGTTGCGTTTGGTTAAACACTGACCCCATGTTCCCCCAGAGGGCCAGTGGCAGATCAGGCAGATAATGATCCCTTATACTGAGAAAAGTGAAGAAGACTTCAAAGGGTTCCACCCCACCTGATCCGTACGACACTCTAGGATGGTAGGCACCATAGACATTGGCACTGGCTTAGAGATGGGGAAGTTGAGGTCTAGCGACATGAACCCACAGGGCTGTAAATGGAAAGTCTCTTGACTCCAGACCTGAAGCTCTTTCCCACCACATCCCAGTAGGAAACAGTCCAGGTTTCCTTCAAGAGTGAATGTCACTGCCATACACTCTGTGGCCCACATCCCAGAGCTCTGCCGGCATGACTGCTGGACAGGGGAGCATCTCAGAGCTAGTCCCTTGTGCCCCGGATGTGGAGCCCTAGACCAAAGTATGGCATGCATATTGAAGTCACCACATGCAGACTGGAGTGAAAAGCAGGTGCATTTCTCCTAAGCAAACAGGTGTGGAGTTGGGACTCCTCCCCCGGACAGGAGCAGAGGACAGAGGGAAACTTCCTACCCTTCTCTGTCTTTGTTCTTTCTCCCCGCTTTCTTCTATCCGTTCTCTTGCTCTGATGCTCCTGGTAGCCTCCCTGTGGCTGGAAAGTGGAAACCTCCCGGGGAATATTGGGGAGCTGTCAGGGAAGGCCTTAGGACCAGCACCGGGCCTGGCACACAGCTCAGAGCAGACACTCCTCAAATGTACCAGCGTGCAACACAATGGGATCTGGAGGGCAAGTCCTTGAACATTTATCACAGTAGCGATAATGAATGGAAAGAAGACTTCTGGTACACATTTCCTTTCTCCTTGCCCTTGAAGCTTCCTTGAAGCTGTAATAATGAAATATTTGGCTCTCCCCGGGGGAAAATGTGATAGAGGAGCTCTGTGGAGCCCAGAATTCATCCGTGGAAAGAGCTGCTGGAACCCATGGTCAGTAAGGCCTGGGCACCCATCTGAAGGGGAAGGTCACAAAAACAATGCATCACACATCCCACCTGAGGGGAGCCACTGTGAACCCAAAACTGAAAATGTTCACGTGCTTCTTACCACTCCCTGCCAAGAAGGAGCCTGGAGATGGCTCCCAGGAGGGCAGGGGGGTTGATCCTGAAGAAGGAGATGTGCTGGTGGAGACCAGACTCCACAGGACTCTTAGCAGTGTGTGGCTCAAGGTCATTAGGGCTCATTCACAGCAAAGGTGCCTCCCACCAAAGCTCCAGAACACGCTGAACTCCCATAATTCCACAATAAAAATGCAAACTCTTATTGAAACAGTTACTGAAAAATGGGCAAAGGACTTGAAGAGACATTTCTCTAATGACCAACAAGTGCATGAAAATAGGCTCAACGTTCCTAGTCATGAGGGTAATGTGAATTAAACCACAGTGAGATCATTTCACACCCATTAGGATGGCGAGTATTAAAAAACAAAACAAAACAAAAAACCCAAACAGGAAAGAACAAGCACTGGCAAGGACGTGGAGAAATGGGAAACTTTGTGCCCAGCTGGTGAGAGTGTAAAATGGTGCAGCGGCCATAAAAACCATATGAAGTTTGCTCAAAAGAAAAAAAATTAAGCATAGAATTACCATGCCATCCAGCATGTCCACTTCTGGGTGTAGATCCCAAAGAAGTAAAAGCAGGGACTCAAACAGATATTTGCACGCTCACGTACAAAGCAGCAATATTCCCCACAGCCAAAAGGTGCAAACACCAGTGTCCGATGATGGATGAGTGGACAAAACAAACTGTGGTATCCATGTACAGTGGAATATTATTCAGCCTTTGGAAGGGAAGACATTCTGACGTGTGCCACAGCAGAGGGAACTTGGACACATGAGGCCCAGTAAAGTAACAGCTAAGCCAGCTACAAAAGGACAAATCCTATATGATTCCACTTAATGAGGTTCCTAGAATAGCCCTATTCTTAGAGACAGTCAGTAGAAGGGTGTTTGCCAGGGGTAGGGGGAGGGATGGGAGAGTTCGGGTTGAACCGGGACAGAGTTTCCGACTTGCGAAATGAAAAAGTTCCGAACACGGAGGGTAGCGATGATCACAGATCAGTGTGAAAATACTTAATGTCACAGAACTGTACACTTTAAAATGATTATGGTGGTACTTTTTACATTATGTGCGTTTTACCACAATTAAGAAAATAAAGAAAGCTAGTCAGAGAAGGTGGTGAGCCGTGTGGGCAGGTGGGTTAAATATGTGCCCCAGAAGTGGGAGCAGAGGAGCGGGAAAGAGAACTGGCAGAGGAAGGCTCCCGTGGGCGGGTCCTGCAGAGGCTCCTCCCACCAGGAGCCGGCACAGGTGTGCAGAGGTCCAGGATCCTCGAGGCTGGTAGGAGCCCACTTTGAAGGCTGGCCCTGGCAGACTCAGAGCAGGCCAGGGTTCCAGCACGTGTCTCCACGGCCAGGAGGGTAAGGGTACACCCTTGGTCCCGGGTCTTACAAGTCAAAGGACAGAGAGAGGAATATTAGATAGTTTGGGGGTCGGGGGCTTCTGGAGTGAGCACTGAGTCTTGGACCAGCTTCTCCCTCAGACTGAATAGAAGGCTGGAAGTTCTGTCGAAGAGAGTACTGAGCTCATGGAAGCAGCTTGAGGAATTGGGGACAGGGGAGAGTGTCTCTATGGGGCGCCCACGGTCTACACTGGCGTGGCTGAAGGTGTGTGGGGCCGAGCGCTCCGGGACTCAGCAGCACCCATCAAGCCAGCCTCTATGATGAAGGCGGAGTTTGGAGAAGGGGCTAAAAGCAGTAAGAACAATGCAGTCACAGTAGCTGACCTTATCCCCCACTCGGGTCCAGCTGGCCTGACCCCCTCGGGGCCCCGGTGGAGGGTGCTGCGATGGAACTTGCAGGTGATCCTGTCTGCTGGCTGGACCCTCTGTGCTCAGTCCTGCCTGGCTTTCTGCTTCCTGTTCCCATTTCGTGCAGAAATCCCACCAGTTCTAAGCCTCTTGGCCTTGTCTTCTGTCTTCCCTGAACTCTTTTCCTCAGACTTCTTGGCACGATTTGATCTCCCCCATATTGGTCCCCTCTGGCTCTTCCTGTCCTTGGCCCCAACTCACCCGACTCTGCCCCCTGGGTCTGCCACTGGCATCTGCCCAGACCCTGTGTCCTACAAAGGGGACATGGAGAAAAGCAGACTGTAGGAGGACAGGCATTCAGGATTGCCTGCAGCAAGTGGCTTCCCAGGCATCAGCCCTCACTGTCTCTGCAGTCTGGTGAAGGTCTGGAAAGGAAATGCCATGGTGACCCAGAGTGGGCTGGGTGCAGAGGCATCACAGAGGGCAAAAACCTTATCAGGCTGTCCAGGATGGGGCTGGTGGCAAACGACCAGCAGTGCTTATATTCTTGCAGAAGGCAGAAGGACAACAAGCCCAGGACCCAGGGGCAATGTCCCTAGGATACCCCCCAGGCCAGTGCTCACTCTTTAGTAACACCTGGGCTTCTGAGCCTCCTGTCATCCTCTTCCGGTGTTGCTGTCTGAGCTGGAGCAGCAGCAGATCTCATTCCACCCCTGTCGCTGTGCCCCATCTTAGAGCAAGGCTAGAGAGTCTTAAACAAGATAATAGAGCCTTAAAACATTTAGGAAATGCAAGAGTGAAGCAGTTTCAGCTGAGTCCTGGGAGAAGATGAACCCGAGACTAGTTGTCTACACTTCAGGTACCTGAATCCACCCTGCAGCCCCCTCTGGCTCAGGACGCCCCCTGCCTGTCCCCCGCCGCCGTCCCCTCCATCACCCAGCACCATGGACAGCTCAGTGTTCCCAGAGCGAGGGTGTTGCCTTCCCCCACGTTCAAGGGCACTCCCTGGAACCAGCCCTTGCCACAGAGTCCCCATGTACTTCCAGAAGCAGCTCATTTGAGAGCAAAACAGCACTAGCTGCCACCAGCCCTGCCCTTGGAGGACATCCTTCACCTCCCTCCGACCCCTGCGCTGTCTCCAGGAACCACGAGGGAGCTGAGGCTCAGCCTGAACACTGCAGAACCACAGTAGAAAGCCCTGTGTCCTCTCAGGACACCACCAAAGGGCTACAAGGAGGCCTCAGGGCCCCGAGCTGGACAGGTGCCTGGGGCAAGGGGTGCCCGGCCCGACTTTAGAAAAGGAAGACAAGGTGCAGGGAATAGATGTCAGGGTCTGAAATCAGAGCCACCGTGAAGGCGCCCGTCCGGGCTTGGGAACATGGGGAACTTCCCACCAGGCACACGGAGCTGGCCGAAGGAAGAGAGGGAAGCCTCTGCTTCTTTGACAGGACAAGAGGAGTTCGGCGAGGGGGGAGGAGGCCGGGCGTTATCCGCTGCGATGAAACGCAGCAGCCGGTGGTGATGAAATATTTATGAATGGAGAGACGATGCTGCATTCTGCAGTGCAGCACAGGGGAGAGCCAAGTTTCAAGAATACTGTAATAGCAAAACCCTCCATTAATTATCGGAAGCAAGCTGTAACGCCAGTTCCTATGGCAACGGGGTCCCCAATGGATTTTGTCCTTTTTTTTTTTTCCTAAGCTGCTCCCATTTACTGTGGTACATTGCATTTGTTTTCCACCAGAGGTTTCTGCTTGTCCTTTGCAAATGAATTCATCCTGTCCTCTCAGTGGCTGGAGTGGAGGCTGGCAGGCCAGGGCCCACAGAAAGTGAAAGATTATGCAACTTTGTGCTAAGGATGTAGTTGGTATTGTGGGTACCCTCACTTTGAGGGGGAAGGCAAGGGGGGCAGGGCCAACACTGAAGGTAAGGAGTAAGGAGTGTGGGTTATTAGAGGGAAATCTATGCAGATTGCCCCCCCGTCCCCTCCTGCACACCCCCTATGGCCAGCCCTGCCCGCCCCCTCCCCCAGCCACTGTATTTGTGATCTAGGCTTGCACCAGGGATGTGTCCTAGCAGCCCAGCTGGAGTCTCCATCATCAGTGAGAGTGGAATCTGATACCTGCTCATAAAGCTCTGATGGGAGAGGCTCCGGGGTAGGCAAATACGAGAGAGAGTGCTATGGTTCCCAGGGAAGTCAGAGAGGCCAGCCCCTCTGGGAAAAGCAAAGCAGTCCCTCTCTGCCTGTGGCCAATTCTCCCCATTTTCCACTGTTACCCACCACTTCCCTCTCCTGTGGAAATGCAGGTTTAATTTGGTGGCAGTTTGAAAGCATTTCTTGCAGCGGGGACATGCTGGGGTGGACCGGACAGGGACTGCTATTCCCTGGAAGGCTCTGGGGCCCAGTCAGAGCCATGGACAGCGGCTTCATGCACCCCACTCTAGCTGATGAGCCACTCTGCTAACTCAATGGGGAAAGGCCATGCCACTCATTCAGGGGAGGCAGGTTGCCACCTAGGAGGGAGAGAGCAGGCATTTCCCACTCAAGTCTGCAGCCTGGGGCTTAGGAGGAGGTCCCATCTCTTTGGTGACCTCGTGAGAGTGCTGAGGGTCCTGCTACATGGCCCGGAGCAGGGCGCGGTGTTGGGGAGGGGATCTGCCTTGACTTGGAGAGAGTGCACATCTTCACACCATGAGGCGATTCCAGGCCAAAAAAAAAAAAAAATTTCTACTCCAGAATTATTTTTCTGGTTTTCCTCTGCTTTCTAAGTTGCCAAAGGGATGTACAAGCTTTTGCAAGTAGAACTGGGAGGATGCCAAAAGAGGGATTAAGCCGAAATTAGGAACGTGTGTGATTCCATTTGTGGAGTTCTACCTGGAGTGAAACCAGCCCGGCTTCCCTGAGGTGGCGCACTTCCCCCATAGGAGGGGGGTGAGCTCCAGTGAGCTCCAGAGCCAGGCAGTCCTTGGCCTTCCTCCTGTGCCATCGGTCAGTCCTCATCTTCAGGACTGATGTCCACGTACCCAGCCCACGTCCATACCTCCCGAGGGCAGGTAGGGGCAGAGCGTGTGTTGAACGCCTACTGTATGCCATGCACTCGCGGTGCGCTGCGGGTGTTGCCCTATCAACTCTGCAGGAGACGACTGTCTTACCTCCTTGTAGCCGTGAGCAAACAGAGGCATCAAGGAGGACAGTCACTTCCTAGGCTCTGAACCCACTCCCTCTAACCACAAAGCCTGTGCTTCCAAATGCCTCACTGGACAGCCTCTTGCTGAGAAGGACAGGAACAGCAGCTCAAGTCCAGACCCCGGCCGGGGCCCGAGCAGCCTCTCCATCGAGGTCCCAAAGCAGAGGCCCCCAGCCTGGAGGAAACATCAGAAATTCTAGTTAGGGGTTTGTATGGCCCCTTGAAATGTCAGCATTTGTGTCTGCTTTGTGATGCTTTGGTTAGCTCAGTAGCACACAAAGAGAACGTATAAATCAGTAAACATTCACATACTGGGTGTATGCCCCAAATTACGTTACCAGCATCAGAGGTGAGCAAAAAGATGGGCTCTGATGTTGGAGAGGACGACAGGGGCCAGAAGGGACAGCTTGCTGTGAGCTTCAGCCTTCACCTGTCATTACGTCTGTCCCTCAGGACCCTTCCAGACCCCCATGAGACACCAATCTCCTCAGGAGCGCTGTGTGCGGCTGTATGGGGAAGAGCCCAGGGAGCAGAAAGCCCTTGTATCACCAGACGTGGGATGTCAGGTGTGCGGCTGTTTGCTGTAGCTGCTGGCCTCCCAGCCCTCTGAGGGCTCACGGGTTGGGGGATGGAGGAGCGTGAGTGGGGATCACAGCATTCTAATGTGGGGACACCCACAAACGTGGCAGCCTTTGCTGACCCACGCCTTCTCTCTGTCAGGAAGCCCGAGCCTCAGGAGCCTCTCCCCGACTGATCTATGGGATTTCAGGGTGGAGGTGGGCATGGGTACATGGGATGCGTACAGAACTCTCCGTCCCATCCTCAGGTGGTCCTCATGTTCCTTGAAAGGCAGAAAGGGACCTCTCCTTCCTTGCTAACTGGCCTCAGAGTCTAATGTAATGCTCTGGACCTCAGTGTCCTTGTCTGTAAAATAAGATAATAAATAATCAGACCTTCTTTCCTGGGTAGTTATGAGAAGTCAAGGGAATTCCAACATCTCCCCAAACTCCCTGCAGATCCTGTGGCAACAGGAGCCTGAGATAATCACAGCCCTCGGCATACAGTTGGAGCACATAAATGCCGGTTTTCTTCCACTCCTGGCCCCTCGCTGGCTGCGTGTGACTTCACTTTGCAATGCCTTGCTTTCTTCATTTTGAAAACAAAAAAGCACGCGTATCCTGTTTCATGGCACAGGTGAAGAAGGTGAGGCTGCCGAGGTGTGGATGTGGGAGGGGCCTCAGACTTGACAACAAGAGGCGCATTTGTTCTGTTAAAGGGACAATTACCACCTGAGCAACCCAGAAAAAAGGCAGGAGAGAATGGTGGGTATCCCATGCTTCGGCTTCTTGTTCTTGCTGTCTGCGTACCCTTGTGTGGGGATTCTAGAAATCACCAGAATCTGGAGCCTTCTGGAGTCTCAGTTTTCTCCTCTGTACAGTGGGGATAATAAGAATACTTATGTCATAATAAGTGGGGCAGTTAGTGTGAAATACTCAGCACAGAGCTTGTCTGCAGTCGGTGTGGGGCAAATGTGGGTCGTTAGTGACAATAAACTCCCATCATTGCAATGCTGACCTTTCTAGGCTTCTATTAAGATTCTCGTTTATTTGTTACACTAGCCCTATGAAGTTGACACTATTGTCCCCACTGCTCAGATGAGGAAACTGAGGCTTGGAGAGGCTGAAACTTCCCAAGGGTCGCACGGAGCATAGCAATGGAGGCCCATCTCTGCTTCCCCAGCCTATGCTCTTGTACTCCTACACCAACTACATGGCCCCACGCTTTTTGGCCCTGGGCTGGCCCTGTTGCTGGCCCTCCTCCAGATAACACAATGCCAGCAGAAGGAGGCTGTGGACTGCATAAAACTGGGTTCTCCAAATGGTATGGCTCTCTGGCTGTCTTGGGGTGCCTGGGCTCCCTTAGATCACAGAACTCAATCATTCTTTCTTGCCACCCTGCTAGTGAGGCTGGCAGGAGCAGGCCAGGCAGCAGAAGAGAGGGAACCATCACTTATTGCAGACACATTATTTCACTACAAAAGTCAGTCCTTTGACAACACCCAACCTGCCAGAAGTCCACCCCAGGCACTCACGGGAGGAAAACAACAGCCTTCTCAGGGTTTTCTTCAATGTTCTTTGATTTTCTGCTCTGAAGGAAAGACAGGACCTGGGCTGACGTGACCCCAGACAGACTAGAGCAGCTTTCAGCAGCTTTGCAGTGCCCGCCCTACCCCCCCCCCCCCCCCCCCCCCCCCTGCCTTGCAGGGTTGCTCGTAAAGCTGACACATGGCTTCAGGAGCCAGGCTGGCTGACTCTAGCCACACTGTGGGTCCTGTGGCCCAGACTTCCCTTGTGGCCTTCTGCAGGCGTGGCCATCTGGAGCATGGCAGCGAGACTCTTTCTCTTACTGTTTCATACCCCATCCCTGGGATAGGCTGCGTGGGCATGAGGGAACCGCAGTATTCACATCTCCAAGTTCACATGTGTATCAAGGCTGACGCAGAAGCTTGGTGGCCCCCAAGCCCAAGAAGGGCGACTTAGCGCCATCAAAGAACAGGGAGCATTAAAGCCCATTGCTGGGGTGCATGGGTGGCTCAGTGGGTTAAAGCCTCTGCCTTCAGCTCAGGTCATGGTCCCGGGGTCCTGGGATCGAGCCCCACATCAGGCTCTCTGCTCAGCGGGGAGCCTGCTTCCCCGCCCCCTGCCTGCCTCTCTGCCTACTTGTGATCTCTCTCTGTCAAATAAATAAATAAAATCTTTAAAGCCCATTACCTAGAGAAGGGAAGGGAAGGGAAGGGAAGAGAGAAGAGAGGAGAGGAGAGGAGAAGAGAAGGAGGAGAGGAGAGGAGGCAAGGGAAGAGAAGGGGAGAGGAGAGGAGAGAAGAGAGAGGAGGGAAGGGGAAGGAAGGGAGGGGAGGGGAGGGGAGGGGAAAGAAGGGAGGGGAGGGGAGGGGAAGGGAGGGGAAGAGAGGAAAAGAGAGGAGAGGAAAGGACTTAGTCTATGTGGCCTTGTTCGAGACTCATAAAGAATGCATGCAGGCTCCTGGTCTCTCTCCTTGTCCCCCAGGTTTATTGGGATATAACTGACAAAAGTTGTAAAATTGTATACGTTCAAGGTGCAATTTGTTAGTTTCATATACGTATACATTGTAAAATTATCACTGCCATCAAAATAATGAACGTATCTGTTACCTCAGATGATTACCAATTCCTTTCTTTCTGTACCAATTCTTTTCTTTCTGTCCCTGCCCCAGAGATCTCCTCATTGCCAGGGCTCGCAGCTCCCTCACTGGAGATGAAATTCCTTGAGCCCTGTAGGCTGGATGGACAGTGTGGCCATGACAGCATGGCTTCAGGCCCCAGAGCCAAGAGAACCTGGGCTCAGATCCTCAGAGCTGGGCCGTGTGACCTTAGAGGACAGGAATGAACTTGTGTGGGGCTCCGCTCTTTTTCTGTCCCCTGGTGCTGCTGGTGGACCCATTCACATGGTTGATGGAAAGAGCAGAGGGAATTGAGCCTGTGGATGTCTGCCACATATTAATCAGTTACTTCTAATTTTTAATAATAATAATTGGAATCACTGCAAAGGAGCAGAAAGCCCTGGGTGGTGTGCTTGGTGAGTCTCTGGTGGACGGAGCTTACGTCAGAGGGCATCCGAGCGCGGGGCCCTGCAGTAATGCCACCAGGAGAGCCCGTAGCTGGAAGACAAGGAAGGGTTTGGGGGTCAGGGGACATGGGGACATGCGGGAGGGCCAAATCTCCCCTTTTCTAGCCTCCAGCTCTGCCTTAGGCATGTTTCAGGGCCTTCAGCTGGGGATGAAGGGAGACAGCCAGGACTTCTTGTCCAATTTGGAGTGAAAGACACACAGTCAATTTCAAGGCACCCACTCAGACTCTGACCACCCCCCCCCCGCCCCGGATCACAGCTTCCCTGAGAAAGGCCTTGAAAGGCTCGCCTCTTCCGCACCTTCGTCTTGTGGAGGGCCAGGGAAGACCCTGGAAACCCAGGAAACACAAGTCTTTCCAGCAGCCACGTTTCATTACCAAGGAGAGACCTCTGAGGGCAACGTGACCCATGTGCCTGCCGGTCCCCACCCCGCAAGAACAGAGTATCCATGAAGCTGCTGACATGATTAACCACCTGCTTTGTGTTCCTAAGAAGACATCCTGTGTCTGGGGGGTGGGGGGCACCCCTCCCGTGATTTCCTCAGTGTAAGTTGCCCGTTGGGCATTTGCTGTTTAGAGGTTCCTTATTAGCCAGACAGAATAATTTATCTACTCAGGATGTAATTTTAGGATGGGGTGCAGAAATGATCTGCAGGTGGTGAGTTGTTGGCAGCGGGGAAGGAGGATCAGGAGGTGAGGAAGTGGGGCGAGGGGCACCAGGGAGAGGAGTCGGGGAGAATCACCTGAGGCTTGGACTGTGCAGTGTTTTATGGGAAAATGAGTATTTCCCAGGCAGTGGCTTTTAAGTGACTATTGAAATTAAGGCCTCATTGCAGCATCACATTTTTGTTAGAACATTTGCCTGTCAGAGCGAGGAAAAAAAAGGGAGAGAGAGAGAGAGAGAGAGAGAGAGAGAGATAAAAACCTGGAAAAGACAGCCTATCTGATGAAACGGCTGAGGACAGTAGGCTGATGGCTGCAGGGCTCTCCGGTACCCCCTGGGGCCTGAGCATGAAGGACTCGGGGTGCCCACTGGCCAGGAGGGACGCCCCACCAGGCACAGCTTCCCAGCCATCCCCAAGCGCCAATAGAGAGCAGAGGGACAGGGCAGCTAGGGACACACAGATGGGCCTGTGTTGTCTTTCTGCTTAGGCTGGCCAGATCCCCAGGCTTCCCTGCCACAACAGTGAGGCCCTGGCCCCATCAAATTCCCTCAGTTTCCCAAGCATGGTGTCGGCTCCCTGGGATGTAAGGGGACCCCTGTGGGGTCGTGATAACAATGTTGACTTTTTTTTTTTTTTCAGCATAACAGTATTCATTGTTTTTGTACCACTCCCAGTGCTCCATGCAGTCCGTGCCCTCTCTAATACCCACCACCTGGTTCCCCCAACCTCCCACCCCCCCACCTCTTCAAACCCTTCAGATTGTTTTTCAGAGTCCATAGTCTCTCATTGTTCACCTCCCCTTCCAATTTCCCCCAGCTCCCTTCTCCTAACTCCCCATGTCTTCCATGCTATTTGTTATGCTCCACAAATAAGTGAAACCATATGATAATTGACTCTCTCTGCTTGACTTATTTCATTCAACATAATCTCTTCCAGTCCCGTCCATGTTGCTACAAAAGTTAGGTATTCATCCTTTCTGATGGAGGCATAATACTCCATAGTGTATATGGACCACATCTTCCTTATCCATTCATCCATTGAAGGGCATCTTGGTTCTTTCCACAGTTTGGCAACCGTGGCCATTGCTGCTATAAACATTGGGGTACAGATGGCCCTTCTTTTCACTACATCTGTATCTTTGGGGTAAATACCCAGTAGTGCAATGGCAGGGTCATAGGGAAGTTCTATTTTTAATTTCTTGAGGAATCTCCACACTGTTCTCCAAAGAGGCTGCACCAACTTGCATTCCCACCAACAGTGTAAGAGGGTTCCCCTTTCTCCACATCTCCTCCAACACATGTTGTTTCCTGTCTTTCTAATTTTGGCCATTCTAACTGGTGTAAGGTGATATCTCAATGTGGTTTTAATTTGAATCTCCCTGATGGCTAGTGATGATGAACATTTTTTCATGTGTCTGATAGCCATTGTATGTCTTCATTGGAGAAGTGTCTGTTCATATCTTCTGCCCATTTTTTGATATGATTATCTGTTTTGTGTGTGTTGAGTTTGAGGAGTTCTTTATAGACCCTGATATCAATCTTTTGTCTGTACTGTCATTTGCAAATATCTTCTCCCATTCCGTGGGTTGTCTCTTTGTTTTCTTGACCGTTTCCTTTGCTGTGCAGAAGCTTTTGATTTTGATGAAGTTCCAAAAGTTTATTTTGGCTTTTGTTTCCTTTGCCTTTGGAGACATATCTTGAGAGAAGTTGCTGTGCCTGATATTGAAGAGATTACTGCCTATGTTCTCCTCTAGGATTCTGATGGATTCCTGTCTCACGTTGAGGCCTTTTATCCATTTTGAGTTTATCTTTGTGTACGGTGTAAGAGAATGGTCGAGTTTCATTCTTCTACATATAGCTGTCCAGTTTTCCCAGCACCATTTATTGAAGAAACTGTCTTTTTTCCACTGTATATTTTTTCCTGTTTTGTCGAAGATTAACTGACCATAGAGTTGAGGGTCCATATCTGGGCTCTCTACTCTGTTCCACTGGTCTATGTGTCTGTTTTTATGCCAGTACAATGCTGTCTTGGTGATCACAGCTTTGTAGTAAAGCTTGAAATCAGGTAACGTGATGCCCCCAGTTTTATTTTTGTTCTTCAACATTTCCTTAGTGATTCGGGGTCTCTTCTGATTCCATACAAATTTTTGGATTATTTGCTCCAGCTCTTTGAAAAATACCGGTGGAATTTTGATCGGAATGGCATTAAAAGTATAGATTGCTCTAGGCGGTATAGACATTTTAACAATGTTTATTCTTCTGATCCAAGAGCATGGAATGGTCTTCCATCTTTTTGTGTCTTCTTCAATTTCTTTCATGAGTGTTCTGTAGTTCCTTGAGTACAGATCCTTTACTGCTTTGGTTAGGTTTATTCCCAGGTATCTTATGGTTCTTGGTGCTATAGTAAATGGAATTGATTCTCTAATTTCCCTTTCTGTATTTTCATTGTTAGTGTATAAGAAAGCCACTGATTTCTGTACATTGACTTTGTATCCTGCCACGTTACTGAATTGCTGTATGAGTTCTAGTAGTTTGGGGGTGGAGTCTTTTGGGTTTTCCATATAAAGAATCATGTCATCTGCGAAGAGAGGGAGTTTGACTTCTTCATTGCCAATTTGGATACCTTTATTTCTCTTTGTTGTCTGATTGCTGTTGCTAGGACTTCTAATACTATGTTGAACAAGAGTGGTGAGAGTGGGCATCCTTGTCATGTTCTGAGCTCTGAGCTCTCCCTGGGTGTGAGTTACAGTCCCGTGAGGGGGACAGCTGGTTGGGCGGCACTGACGCTGGAGTGGATACTGGGGGAGCGCTCTGGGCCTGTTTGAATGTAGTGACTGGATTCCTAAGCTTATTGTGGGAATTCTTCTGAGAGGAGACACATGTTTTGCTCCACTTGAGGCCTGAAAATATTTGAGTTTGCTTCCTAAAAACTGGAGTCAGACCCCTGAGAACCCCCAACATTATCAACCAACCCCTTCTAACCAGCCTTGAATCTTGTCCCTGGGAGAAAAACCCTCTCACAAGTTGCTAGCCACTTGCCTTCCTCCCCTCTGAGGCCAGGACATGGGAATGAGCACCCTGGCCTGGGCTGAATGAGGACGAACATCGCACGCCTGTGAACGTGAACTCCGTTCCTGCCCAGAAGCCTCTCCTTCGGGAGTCCTGTTCTGCAGCGGCATCTACCCGATGGGATGCTTTGAACGCTCTGTCTTGCCCTTACAACCTGAGAGCTAGAATTTGGGGATGAAGTCAGCACAGCAGACATAGTTAGCAGATGAGGGGAGTTGACTGCAGGTCTGGCCCCATTGGGGCCACATGGGAAGGTTACATTTATTGGGGTAATGCTGGGCTGAGTGCTTCCTATGCAACACCTCACTGGGTCCTTCAGACAAGCCACGAGATTGACCTCAGCATCCCCCTAATACAGACAAAGACACTGAGGATTGGAGGATACACTGTGAAGACATGGCAAAGCCGGGGCCCAGGTCTGTTCTGTCTGAATTCAGAGCACAAATGTAATAAGACAAGAACATTTTTAAGAATAGCACCGTCCTCCCGGGAGACATGGTGGCTCTTGCCTGAAAAGACCCGGAGTTTCAGCTGTGGAAGCAGAGGCAGGGCGAGGCAAGGAGCCTGGCCTGGGCTTGGCACCCTGGTGTAGGGTTGGGAAGTTATCCGAGGATGGGCACACTGAGAACCACTGGCCACCACTGGCATCCTGATGCATCTGCTCTCCCCAGCCAGTTACATGGCAGGCAGGTCCTTTGGAAAGTGGGGCACAGGCCTGGCAAGTCTGGAGGGGGTGGAGAAGGAGAGGAGGAAAAGCTGGCTCAGGGCAGGGAAGGGGAAAAGGGGGGATGGGAAGAGAAGAAAGAATTGCAAAAGCTACCAGCTTGGGACCAGCCATGGAGCCAGTGTTCGGCCATACTCTGACCATCTGTGACTATATCAGGCTACAAGAGGCCGTGCACCAATCTGCTGCTGCTTCTACTGCCTGAGATGTGCTACCCGCCAACCCTCCTGGGTTGGGGGGGCGAGGGGGGTGGATTTTCCATTTCAGTGGATGCACTGGGCAAAAAGCAAGGATTACCTGTCTCTGGCCAGGGCATCAGTGTTGCCAGGGGAAACGGGCATCTGCTGCTCCTTCCCGGGAGAGCCTTGCATATCCGGATTCACGCGGACAGTCCCCTCCGACTGTGGCGCAGCCTTTCGGGACATTACTATCCATGTGTCCCCCCTCACTCTTCCCTGCTGCTGTCCAAACAATGCTGACCTGCTGCCCGCTTTTCTCTGAGCGACTTGGGCACTGGGGCATGGTCCCCTTTAGAGCCGTCATCCCTGGTGGGTCCCGTCACAAATCTCTCTAGCCTCCCCAGAGGAAAGCATCCTCCAGATGCTTCTGAAACTGCCACCTAAAACTGTGCAGGGCTTAGGTGTCCCTTGAGTATAGAAAGAAAAACAGCCTGGAATGTTGTAGGGGTGGCAGGGGGAGGGTCAACCAATCGGGAGGCCCAGATTCTCTTCATACCTTTTCTACCTGCACAGCTGTGTGACCTTGGGCAAGTCACTTAACTTCTCTGGGCTTGTTTCCTCATTGGTAAAATGAGCACCAGATGGCCTTTAAGGTCCCCGGCAAACTGTAACTCCTTCACTCTTGCTGGGATCATGCAGCAGTTTGTGTCCCAAGAGGGAGGGAGGCATAAAGTGCAGAAAATAGTCATTGGAGTTTGGGAACCCTGAGTACAGAGATCGTGGGTGTCCATGCTCTTCACCACGGTGTGCTGGTTTAGACCCTGCCCCTGAGGCTGCCTTTGCTAATTTGCAGGACAACATCAGAGCACTAGGGAGTGGTCACTTTGCTGTCCCTGGGTCTGGGCTGAGTAAGCCTGGGGAAAATTCCACTGGGGCCAGAAGAAAAAGGCTGCAGGCTGAACTTAAGATCAGTGGCTCACTTCTCCAAGCTGAGCTGTAATCGCCATGCTGGGTAGTACCGCGCGTTCCCCAGCGTCTTAGAGAACAGCTTTTTGTCTGCAGGCGTAAGCTAGAGTGATCAATACAGGTGGAGAGTTCCCCACAGCCAAGCTGTGAAGTGAAGCGTGCAGTCAAGTTGCCTGGGGGAAATTTGGGCGGCCAGCCATTGTCTATAAACGAGCAGCCCTGACAGCATCCGCAGGGCCCCTGCGCCCAAAGCAGACCCTCCCGGGTACTGGTCAGGCCACAGCTTCCACCCTTCGCCTGCCACAGAGAAGCTAGCAAACCTCTGGGGATTCCTTTCTCTCCCGAAGGGAAAGAATAGGAAGGCTCAGGGTCAGGTGACACTGTCTTGGGCCCCACTGGGATCTGCAAAAGGCCAGAGCCTCTAGGAGGTGAGTCTCCGGGCCCTGGGATGGAGGAGGGACATCAGAGCTTCCCAATGACGGCCAGTCAAGGATGGCCAGCCAGCCCAGGTTGTTACTTGCAGAAACAAGAGAGCCACTTTGTGAAACTGAAATTGCGGAGTGAGGCTTCTCTAGAAAATCCCAGGCAGGATGGTGTGGTCATAGATTGGATCCTGGTGCCAGCCCATCTCTTCTGAAAGATGTGGCCTTTGGGGGGATGCTTCTCAGTTTTCTCATCTATAAAATGGGCATAAATTTGTGTGAATGGGGGTGAACGGAGGTGATGTCAGGTGCATAATCAATCCTTGCTTCATAGAGGACACGCATTCTGTCTCAGAGCTTCTTTCAGTGAGGGAGTTAGGTAAGAAATCCTCTCCAGCTGGGCACTATGTCCTCTGAACATTCCTCAGGGCATCTGGGCATTGAGGAAGACATGGTTGGGGTGGAAAGGTGAATGGAATATGGCCTCTGTCCTCTGGGTCTCAGTTGGAGTGGAGGGACACAGAGTCATTAGAGAATTCCAAAAACATACCATCCACTGCCATGAAGGTAGAAGACACTCCTTCAATCCTAACTCAATTCCCTATCCTTGCAGAATTAGTGAACTAGTGAAGATAGGGTGGGAGGGGAAAATACTCAATCCAACTGAACATAGCTGGTGTGCTTTATTCTGGATAGCAAATATAATTCTAGAACATTCCATTGTGGCCTGAAAAAATTATAAATTTCATCATACTTTAAAAACCTTTCTTTTTTAAAAATTGAAATTTAATACACATATACTGGAAAGTGCACATATCACAGATTGAACACACTTATGTAACCAGGACCTGGATCAGGAAATAAGACATTGTCAAAACTATATAGGTTCCTCCTTGTGCTCCCCTCCTGTCACTTACCCCCTTAGGATAACCGCTATTCTGATTTCTAAGAACAGAAGTTAATTGTTCCAGGTTTTACTTTATTTAAAAGTATTCAAATACATTCTTTTGTGTCTGTCTTCTTTTGCTTAACATTGTGTTCATCAATTCTGTCCACATTGTTGTGTGTAGTTGTGGATCCATTCTCATCACTAGATAATGTGTTGTGTGAATATATCATAACTTATTTCTATCCATTCTACCATTGATTGGCATTTGTATAATTACCAGATATATTCTACAACAAATGGTGCTGATGGGCACATTCTATTACCTGTGTGTTGGTGGGTATATTATATATATATGCATTTCTGTTGTGTATATACCTTAGAATAGAATCTTTGAGTCAGAGCTATGTGTATTCACCCAAATCTATGCCCATTTTACAGATGAGAAAACTGAGAAGCATCTCCCAAAAGCGCACATCTTTTAGAAGAGATGGGCTGGCACCAGGATCCAACCTATGACCACATCATCCTGCCTGGGATTTTCTAGAGAATCTTTAAGTCAGAGCTATGTGTATAGTCAGTGTTAGAAACATCCTCAAATGTGTTTCTATAGTGGTTATACCAATTCCCTCCTCACTAGCAGGATATAGGATTTCTAGTTGCTCCACATCCTTGCCAACACTTATTATTTTCTGTGTTTTTCATTTTAGCTATGCTGGTGAGTGTCTATTGGTATTAAATCATGGTTTTAATTTGCATTTGCCTGATTAATGCAATGGAACATAATTTTCTATGTTATCAGCCACTTAGATAAATTCTTAGAGGAAATGCTTTTATAAGCATTTTGTTCATTTTTTATTTGGTTAACTGTCTTATTCTTACTGATGTGTAGGAGTGCTGAGGACAAGTCCTTTGAAGATGGGAGAATCCATTCATGGCATGAATAATGTTTGAATCTACATTTAGAAATCCAAATATTAGGCTTTCTTAGAAGTAAGTCACACAAAGGGGTGCCTGACTGGCTCAGTTGGTAGAACTTGTGACTCTTGATCTCCAGTTGTAAGTTCAATCCCTGTGTTGGGCATTGAGATTACTTAAAAATAAAATCTTAGAAAAAAAAAACACAAAAACTAAATCACACAAGCACTTACAAATTGTAAGAGCGAGGTAACTCCAGGCATGGAAAAATTCAGCCTCACACCTTCCTGGCTACAAAGCACCTCTTAAGAAATAAGAAGACTGTTGCCTTTTCCTCATCCATTTCACACTGGTTGGGCAAAGGGGGATGGCAGGTTATTCCATGGGGGGAGTCAAATAAGGAGGACAGTGAATGAAGTGGCTGGTGGGCAATGAGGAGTGGGGTATCGTGGAGGATGTGTAGTCCTGCGACTGGACCTGTTATGTAATTGGGCACATCACCATGCTCAGCAAGAACCTATGGACAGATGAAACTTCATCTGATGGGCTTGTCGAGGAAGGGAAAATGAGTGGTGGAGGGCTTATGAGTTAGATGGGCAGGTATCTGGAGAATCGGTGTCAACTCATCTAAGAAAAATGTTTTTGCTTAATTTGGGGACAATGTGAAAAGCCAAAACATAGAACAAAAGTACTTCTGGCAGCATCTACCCCCCCCCCCAAGCTTAGTGCAGATGTAGTACTGGGTGTGCTTTAAGACTCTGTTAGCAAAGTCCTGGGGGTGATGCACAAGGACCCACACTTGTCCTAAGTCCACGTTTCAGAGAATGGCCGAGCTGCCAGCGGTGTGCCACTAGCCACCCTGTCACATAACCAGATTCTGCAGCCCTTTGATACTACTACAAAGGACTTCCTCTTTTAATTTTCATTTTACACAGTGCTATATAGATACACTTGTCCTTTGCTAAGTTAAAATGAGACCCAGGAAAAATTTTCCTGACTTTCCTTTATTCAATAAACAAATACTGAGCACTTACTGTATGCCAAGTATCCTGCCAGAAGATAAAGAAATAGTACAAGGTTTTGTCCTCGAGAACCTCACAATGTTGTGGAGGAAATAAAAAATTAAACAATTAATGTTGTATAAGGTAGTGGTTGTGAGACAGGTTTGCAGACTGTTAGTGGGGCAGAGGGCCTGGCCAGTGATTGAGGAGGGGGACAGGCCAGGGTGAGAAGTCTCAGGAAAGGCTTCCTGAAAAAGAGTTAATACTTTCAAGTCTATTTCTCCTTCACTTTGGCAAAGGGGATATGTTTGAGAAAAGTTAAGAATTCACAAAACCCCACCATGCATCAGAGCAGATGGAAAAGATTTCTAATTTCCTATCCTGTTTAAATACACCATGCTGTTATACCTGGGGTCCTCATGACTTATTTTAATGAACCTGTTTTTCCTCATTTTGAACATGAACTCAATGAAAGTTAATTAAAATGATGTAAAATGTGACCTTATGTGAATTAATTAACGTTAGAAAAACTGAATTTTTTTTCTTTTCCTTCTTATTTCTTACCTAAGGAAACCCAAGAAAATGGTCACCATTCTTTTAAAGATTTTGTTTATTTATTTGACAGAGAGAGACACAGTGAGAGAGGGAACACAAGCAGGGGAAGTGGGAGAGGGAGAGGCAGGCTCCCCGCTGAGCAGAGAGCCCCATGCAGGGCCAATCCCAGGACCCTGGGATCATAACCTGAGCCGAAGGCAGATGCTTAATGTTGGAGCCACCCTGGTGCCCCTAAAAACAGTCACCATCTCTTTACAGAGCATTGCCAAGACTCGTGGTTTTCAATGTCTTTCTCCTGCTTGCAGCCTTAAGAATGGGCAGCTGGACAATTGGGTAGGAAACTTGAGGATTTTTTGTGCCGCAATTCAGCAAATTCTCCCTCTAATGGGGAGTGGGGCTAAGATTAGGGGAATCATGAGTAAGAGAAAGAGGGAAGGATTTACAGTCAGGACGGGGGATGTGGGAAGCTAAGAACCTATCAAGAAAGCCACCTGAGCCACTGAACATTGTGGGAGTTAGATGGTCTTTTCTATGTTCTCTGTGATAGAGCCTATGACAACATATCAGCTGAATCTGCTGGGATGCATTCGGCTGCAAGTAATAGAAACCCTGGTTTATCATGATTTGAACAATTAAGCAGTTTATTATCTCACATAATTAGAAGTCCAGAGGAGTGGAAGCTCCAGGTCTGGTTAATTCACCAGTTCACCAATGTCTTAAAGACCCAGGTTATTTCTGTCTTTCTACTCTGCCATCCCAAATGTTTTGGCTTATCCTCATAGATGGTTCTTCTAATGGACCCATGATGATTGTTTTGGTTTCAGGAACAATGCACACACTCAAGCCCAAAGGCAGAAAAGCAAACATTTTTATCTTTTGTTGTTGTCATTAAGGAGAGACTTCCCAGAAATCTCAATAGCAGATTTTCTGGCATATGTCCATTGGCCTAAATTGCATCCCATGCCCATGCCTAAACCAATCATCTGGCAGGGCAATCATGCTATCATATTTAGCTTTGGCCATGAACTCTCACCCCTGATTAGGGGAATGGCCTAGACTTCCCCTGAAGGACTTGGTAACTTGCATGAGGATGAACTAAGTCAGATTCTAGTAAGAAGGAAATGCGTGGTTAGCAGAACAGAAGGCAAGCAAGATGTCCACAAGAAAAAAGATGTTCTCTGCTTTCTCCACTTGGAGATGAGGGACACAGCCTTGGGGATTCAGGATTTGACCCTTCAGTCATCTCATTTCTTCTCTTCAGTAGCAAGTAGTCATTAGAATCACATGAGCATATTGTTGTGAAGAAACAACTTCATTACAGTGAGGATATTGGGGACGTACCATATGTGAACAGGTTGGAAAACCCTTAGCAAAATTATGAAGTACCCAAAGCTTGAGTTCCGATGTGGGGAGCCTCTCTTTTCTGTGTCCTTCCTCCTCATCCCATATACTACCCAAGAGGCCCAGAGTTTCCATATTCTCCTTTTTGCCTCGTCAAAGCCAACATGTGGGAAAACATCAAACATAGTTACACTAACTTTACACCACAGTGAACTTAGGACAAGGATTAAAAGATAGACTCGAACTCCAGCTCTGCCATTTGCTGTCTTTTAAGCGTTTTGAACCTCGATTACCTCACCTACAAAATGAAAATCATGATACTACCTGACAGGTTGTTGTTTCTGTCGTTATTACTGTTAACTGTAATAGAGCAAGCTAACTGCTCAGAGCTTGAAGATCTCCATTAGCAGAAGTTTATTTCTCACTAACACAATGTCCATTGTGTGATTCTGGTCAGGTGGACTCTACCCTTCCATTTTGTGGTGTCACTGTCTTTGACATGTGGACATCAAGGTTTCTAAAGGAAAGTCATGCCTACTTTCACTACCTTGACCCGGAAGCTATGACATTATTAAGAATCAATCCAAAGTGGCTAGATCCAATCTACCTAGATCCAAAGGTGCTGGAATAGAAAACTTTGCTGTACTCTAGGAAGAGAAAAATAGTCATGGTGGGCATTGAACTGCACTCAGCTACATTCTTGTTTTTGCTGCTATTATCATTATGAATACAGCTCATTGAAAAGTGGTCATTTTCCAGATGTAACTATGACCCCTAATATTCACTGATGCTCACTGCCATCATCCCAGGAAGCCATTTCTGAGAGATGAGGAAACTTAAGGTTGGTTTGAGGTGTCAAGGGACCAAATGTCTGTTACTGATGAGAATCATGATGTCTGGTGATTTCTGTCTTCTCCATAATATGCAACATAGTCTTGGACACAATAGGTGTTGACTCTGTAACCATGGAACTTACTCCTGGCAGATGTGGTGTCCATTCTGCTCTGTCTCCTCTGGTTCCCTTCCTATTCCCATGCCCTCCCAGTTTGTTTTTACTCCATACTCCGTCAGACACCTGCATCTGGAAGGTGTTTCACTTGTGTGGACAGAGAACAGGAAGTGCCCGCAAATGTTCATCCCTCTGAGATAGCCCCTATCTAATGACAGGTGGGTAGAGGGTTTCATGGCCTCCAGACTTTCCATCTGGAGATGAGCCAGTCACCTTGCAAGAGTAGGGCTTTATTGATTTTACACATTGCTTGGCTTCCTTCTCCCTATCTTGCTTCCTCACTTCCCTCCAGGGAACACCTCCCTGAAAAACACTTTATTTCAGAATTTCAAAAATCCTAGACCCTATTGAACCAAATAGCAGAAAGCATGTTCCGATACATCATTATTTGCCTCCTGCCTCATTTTTTACATTCATAAGTCAGAATATCAGAGAAGCAGAATTTAGTATGATATAGAATCCCTGAATGATGTAGTGACTCATAGATATTCTGTAGCAGCTCATCAGCCCACCTTTAGGGCTTCAAAGAGTTTTGAGAGATGGGGCTCCACCCACTGCCAGCCAGGTCATCTGAGAACAGAATTTAAATCAGCAGAGAGGGTCTCTACCAATTGAATTAGACTTGCTTTTCTCAACAGGATATTGTGAACTTGTAGACTCTGGATTACAGAATATGAATTTCCCAAGGTTCATGCTATAAGTGAGGTGATTTCAGCTTTATGGTGACCATCTATAGAGCCATTCCTTTCTCATCTACCCCAATGAATGGTGTTCTTGGCTCTGATTAGGAATGCTCTTGCCTCTGAATTTCTGACTTCTGCAAAATTTGGAAATATGTTTAGTAATGACCTCAAAGCAGGTACATATAAGGCACAGTGAGATATACACAAAGCTGTCCCTCAAGCCACTTGAGGAGCTTCTGTGTCCTTAATCACTGTGCTGGGCATTGCAAAGTGCCACCCACGTCCCTTCAATAAGGACTTGCTGTTCCAGCAATGGAGTGCTGCCCAAATCTAATGACTGAGGGATGCATGTACATAATGGTCTAATCCCTCCAGACCAATCTGGAACAACTCTGAAGAGCTATACAAGTTCCTACAGCCCCCCTGAGGTTGACCAAGGCTGTCACTGTGTTTGGTTCAATTTCTTTCTCTGCTTGATCCTCCTCCCATCCCCTCCCTTTCATAGGTGTTGACTGCTTAATCAACATCCTATGTGAAAAACTCCATCTCAGAGCCTGCTGTCAGGGGCACCTAATCTACAACAGTCACATTTCTCTCCCTCAACAGCCATGACTCTCTCTGAGGCACCAAGGATCACAAATGTAATGGCCACTTTCAGTGCTGGACTTGCATCTCTCCCCTTGTTTTCAAGCCCTCTGGGTCAAGGACAAGGAGAAGAGAAAACCCCAAAAGGTGCAGCCTGGAGATTGTACAGAGGGTTGCAGAACTCATTTTGATGCACACAGAGGGTAAAGGGGTTTTTATGGTCTGTGCAGGGAGCAGTTCCATGTTTATTCTGGACATCATCCCTGAGTGCTCCCTCTCCTTCAGCCTCACATTCAAACCCTCAGCAAGTTAGAAAGTCCTGCAGACTCTTCATTAAAATATATTTTGAATTAATCTATTCTTCTCTTTCTCCTAGCCAAAGTCACAAACATCTCTTACTGGATTACAGGCATCTTGCTTCCTTCCATTTGCTCTCCACACTAGTCAGAATAATTTTTGAATAACTATATTTTTCATTTCTGAGATCTCTCATTAGTTCTTTTCTTAATTGCCAGCTCTTGAGTGATATCCATCTTTTCTCATTTGATATATGATACATAGATACCATCCCTTATCTCTCTGAAGCTATTAAGTATATGGAATTAAACATTTCTGTCCTGATTACAATAGTAGCTCAGTTTCCTCAGTTTTAAGTTCTTTCTTTTGTAGAATTTGTTGATGCTTTCTTTATGGGGTTGGCCACCTTCAAACGTTTAATGTATACAGATTGTGTGAAAATCTATATTTGCACATTTTACTAAATTACAATTTGGTGTTTGGCAGGCTACCGGGGGCATGGGTGGGAGCTGTTGTCTTGGCTTGTGCTGTGGAGAAGGTCAGCACCTCCCAGCAATTGGGGAGGGGGTCTCATTGTCTCATCTGCATGTGGGGGCTGCTCATTCTTTCTGGGTGTTGTTAACCCCCCAGGGCTCTGCCTGGCCCTATCCCCAGCTTTCACACTGACTAGGTCCCCACTGGAGGCAGGAGCATCCCTTCTCAGGAAATCCATCCTGACCAATCAACCTAAACATAGCCCCGCATTCTTTTCTTTCATTGCATTGGTCACAAGTGTTCATCCAATATTTACTTGTTTATGAGTGGTCTCACCCACTAAACCACGCTCTATGAAGTCAGGGAGTAAGTCTGGTTGAGCTCCTGAGTGTGTGTAGCAAGTTCTTAACACTGTACTTAACACATATGTATTTCGAGAAATAATTATTCAATAATTGTTGTTTATATTTTCATGTAGGATTGCATTGAAAGAGAGGATTCTAGTTAAACACAGTTTGAAAACAACTGCAGGAAAGGGTATTGTATCAAATGAAAAGTAAATGCTGATCCTTCTCTTTGTATTTAAATTCTGTGGGGCAGAGGAATGAGTGAGCTATAGGCCCCATATAGACCTCATGTGCAGAGGAAACTGCAGCTCTACCACTGTCCTAGGCTGACTCTGGAGCCTGATTTCATCTTCCCAAGAGCTGGGAGTTCATTTTTCCTCTGAACGCACAGCCTGCTGCCAGCAGAGAGAGGCAGAGCCTGCAGAAGCTGCTGCGGAACCATTAGGGGCATTGGAGGAGACTATTATATTAGTTGCTGGGTCCTGGGGGGCTCAGCAGGTAGAAAGCAGAGAGATGGAGAGAGAGAGGGTTGCATGCTGCACCATTTTGAGTCAGCTCAGGATGCAACATCCCCACCCCAACCCCATCAGGACCACTGCACATTCTGCACCCAGCCACCCGTTCTTGTTCACAGTGGTAACAGCTGCAGTTGGTATGGGACCTTCCAGAAAACAGGATGTTAGGACACTTGAGAGGAGGAGGCTTTAAGCATCACAGCTACTCTCCCCACCTCCTTTTATAGAAGAGTGAACTAGCCCAGAGCAGAGCTCTGGCTCAAGGTCACACAGGCGGTAGTAAGAAGGGGAGCTGGGGCCAGAATGCAAAGCTCCTAATCCCCAGGGCACGGACACTGCATCGAGCTGCACTCTATTTTTCCTCCTCTCTCTTCCCTCTTTTATCTTGTCTTTCTCCTTCTTGTCCTCAGTCTCTTCTTTTCACGCCAGCCCCCATGCCTCAGCTACACCACCAACCCCCACGCCTCTCCCCTATCGCCATGCAATTTGCTTAACTTCATTTGGGACTAAGAGGCTTGCTGACCTCCACCACGTGGCTATCGCCTGACCAAAGCTCCCTCTGTGGCATCAAACAGAATCTGCGAGCTGCAGAAGGAAGACCAGCAGTGGGCTTGGCTGCAGCATACACCAGCCCAGGCTCACTGATCCTCTCTGCCCAGGAATGGGACATTCATTTCACCTCCAGTGCACTGGCAAGGCTAGCCCTTGTCCCATGAGCCTGGTTCTCAGACCTGATTTCCTGGCATGAGAACACTTCCAAGGGCTCTATACTGTGTATATGTTTTATGTGACCACCTCAAACACTGAGTTCTGTCTTTAGTCTCTGCTATTCCCTTTCTCCCTGGTGCCACACCCCCTCCCACCTTCCCTTCCTTTTGAGCCCCCACCATACCTGGTATGACTTCCACTTGTGTACTGGGCACACACTCGTGTATTGCAGTGACTTGCTTTGTTCTCTGTCTCGGGTCCTCCCAGGGAGCACCCTGATTGCAGGATCTGTCTCCAGCACCCGAGGATGCTGGTGCTGAGAAGGGCCTCGGTCATTGCTGGCTTGCCTGGATGCTGGTCACCTGGGATCCACACTTGGGTGTAAAGGGGGACATAGGAGGGAGAGTAAAAGTCCCCCAGCCCGACTTTTCACTTCCACTTTCCGCCCCCCAGTTGGGGGCATAGGTGACCATGGGCCACTGCTCATACCTTATTAAATCACAACCGTCCAACTAAGCAAAATTTGGCAAGGGCAGTCCCCAAGGTGGGTGTGGAGGCAAGAGGACAACCCAGTGAGGAGGCCCTGGGAGCAGCTGGGGATTCCAGAGTGACCCTCTTCTTATAAGAGCATTTTCTAGAGTGTGTCCTATGGAACGCTGGGCCCTTGATGTGCTCTGGGAGTAAAAGGCTCTGAGATCATTCAGGTTTAGGAAATGCTATTTACTTACAGACATATCCCCGTTGAAGCTTCACGGTGCACTTTGGTGTGTTAAAAGCTCTGAGCGACCCTATGGTGAGAAACATGAATTGTAAAACTGTGAAAACAAAAATAAATAACAGGTGTGTGTGTGTGCGTGTGTGCGCGCGTGTGTGCGTGCGTGTGTGCGTGTGTGTGTGTGTACAGAAATCTCTCCGTGGACCCTGAAGTTTGGCAGGTGCCTGGGCGGGAGAGCAGGGCCTCCCCGGGCTTGTGAGGGGATGGGGGGCTGTCACGTCTTCCGTCCTCACAGACAACCCTGCACATGAGGGGTGTGTTCCTCCTCCCATCTGGGCTCCGTCCTTCTCCTCTGTATTTTGTTTATGCCTATATGCAATTTCTGAAAAAAACTAATGAATAGTTTGAGTCCCAGAAAGAGGGCTGGCCAATGAAACGCGGAGCTGGAACATTACAGCATCAGCGAGGCCGCCCATTGGCTGGCTTGCCCTGAGGAGATAGATACAGTCCCACGACCCCCCCCCCCGCCCCCCAGCTTTCCTCCACCCCCCACCCTCCCACCCCCGGCCTCATTGAGGACTCGAGGGGTGCTGGAAGGATCGCCATGCCCTTGGCCGTGGGCCCCATTAGCCGTCAGCCTGTCCCTTCTCGGCAGGCAGCTGCTGCCTGCAAGCTTGGTGAGGAGAGAGCCTGCCTTCCAGCGCGGGCCTCACACTCTGCCCGATCCTGAGCTGAGCCCCCCACTGTGTCATGCTGTTATCACAGGAGTGTTTATGCTCACCCTGGGACAAGCTTGCCGGGATGTTCTCCTGCTTGAGCGAATTAACCCTTCCTTCAAAATTATCCCAGGTCCTCTTTCCACCATAGAGCCTTCTCTGCCTGCCCCCGCCCGCATGGATCTCTTAATTTCTAAATAATTCATTCTTGTTGGCACCCACTTACGCTGGTACTTGTAGCAAATGTATTGTGGTGCAATGCCACATCCATTCCCCCCTTTCTGCCGTTACATAAAACCTTCTGCACATATTCTGGAATAGAGAGTACATTTCCGATTTCCTTGCAACTAGATGTGACTGAATTCTGGCTGAGGAGGTGTTCATGTTCAACTTACACCAACTGTCTCTAAAGGGAGGAGGTAGTCCCTTTCATTTCCCTTCCTCTCTCCTGTTGGCTGGAATGGAGACATGCTATCTGGAGCTCAAACAGCCAGCTTGGACCATGAGATAGCACGCTAAGGACTGTGGAGTACAAAGATGGAAGTAGCCTGGGTCCCTGATGACTTTGAAAACACCATACCAATCCTTGCCTGCCTACCCTTGTATATAAACATTTTTATATTTTATCTGGTATCTTTTGGGATATATGACTAAGGTTAGTCAGAGTTCTTCAGAAAAATAGAACCCATAGGATATGTGTGTATACACACACACACACACACACACACACACATATATACACACAGATGCATATATGTATATTTATTTCTTATATATGTGTGTGTGTATATATACACATATATATGTGTATATATGTGTGTGTGTGTGTATATATATATATATATATACACACACACACACAAGATTTGTTTGAGGAATTGCCTCACTCAATTGTAGGGCCTGACAAGTCTGAAATCTGCAGTTGAACTGATATTGTGGCTCAAGTCCAAAGGCAGCCTGCCCTCTTCCTCAGGGAACCCCAGTCTTATCTCTAAAGGCCTTCAACTGATAGAACGAGGCCCACTTATGTTACAGAGCATAATCTGTTTTACTCAAAGACTATTGATTTAAATTTCAATCACACCTAAAAAAAAAAAAATACCTTCACAGCAACATCTAAACTCGTGTTTGGACTCTAACTAGATACTATGGCTCTCATGGGCTGAGTTATGTCCCTCCAAATCCCTATGTTGAAGTCCGAACCTCCTGAACTTTGGACTGTGACTGTATTTGAGGATAGGACCCTTAATGAGGTGTTTAAGCTAAAATGAGCCTGTTAGGATGGGCTTTTATCTACTCTGACTGATGTCCTTAGAAGAGGAGATTAGGACACACAGAGAAACACCAGGGATGTGTGTGCGCAGAGGGCTGACAGTGTGAGGACACAGGGAGGTGGCTGTCTGTTGGCCAAGGAGTAGACTTCAGAAGAAGCCAATCCTGCTGGCACCTTGATCTTGGACTTCCAGCCTCCACAACCGCAAGGAAATACATTTCTGCTGTTTAATCCACCCAGTCTGTGGTGTTTTGCATGGCAGCCCAAGCAGACGAGTACTTCTAACCTAGCAAGTGGACACCTAAAATGAACTCTCTCAGTGGTGCTTGTTTACCTAGCCAGGGGGATCCTTGGGAGACAGGCCCCATTCATCCATCCTTGGGGATCATGCAGGTTTTCAGAGCATGCTAAAAAAGCTTGGACTCCAGATTCTTCAATGCTGGTGAGTGATGGAAGGTGATAAGTAGGGGAGTGCCATGGTCAAATTAGAATTTTAGAGGGATCTCTGTGGAACCACTGATAGGCAGAGGAGGGCTAAGACTGTACCTGGGGAGGCTGGCCTAGAAGCTTGTGTATAAGAATGGAAGAAGGATGCCACCGGGCAGTGACAGTGTTAAGGAGAGCCTTTGGTACTAGGAGTCCTGCTAGATGGAGGGGGGCGGTTCCCAGCACATATCCCAAGCATCTAGTTTGAGAATCTGGGTGGAGAACGATGCCACAAACCCAAGTAGCAAATGCCAGCCATGTTCCCCTTGGTGCTGGTGGGTGTGGGTGGGGGCAGCAGCTGACTCATTTGATTTTAGGCATGTTGAGTTGTTCTCTATGAGCCTGTTAGGGTGGGATAGAAATCCAGATTGCTGTCATGTCTATCCAGCAATTAAATTTCTAAGAGTAATGAATTTCCCACCGTGCTTACATGTCTCAGGTCCAAGTTTCCCAAACATGCATGGCGACCTGGTTTTTGCTCTTTTTGTTTTCATTGTCATCACAATAAGGTAAATTCCAGAAAGGGAGCAGGATCTGACCCCCTGCCACACGAGAAAAGCCCAATTTCATAGCAGATACAGTTCACATTTTACTGGCCTGGGGCCTTTCTCTCTCTCTCTCTCTCTCTTTTTTCTTTTTAATTCAGAATCTTTGACTGTGCCTTCCAACTATCTGAGACCACCTTACGCGTTTGGAGGGACCTCCCTTGGGCTGCATGGAAGTCCGACTGCTCTTCTAAGAGCAGATTCCCCTAGAAAAAAAGCTTTATTTCCTCCATCTGGAAGTTTTTCCCAGGGGCCAAAACCCATCCCTGGTGAAGACCTCCCAGCAAGCAGGTACGGAGAGAGAAAAGTTGGGTCAGGAGTGGCCTGGACCTTTAGAATCTGCATTTGAATCTTTCCTTCTGACTGTGACCCTGGGCAAGTCTCTGTTAATCTCTTATTACTAAGCACCTGCTCTGTGCCAGGTCCCTGAGCTTTCTGGTTATATCTGGGCCTTTGTTTCCTCATTTAACAAAACAAAGTAAATATACCAGGCAGGCAGGGTTATTGTGATGCATAAAAGGAAATAATAAATGTGGAAGGGTCTCTCACAGTGTCTGCCTCAGATTAGAAAGTCCATAAATATTAGGGCATTCTGCATCTGGAAACCTTATCTTTAATTACTCTCTTTCTCTTTCCAGTTTAACAAAACAGCAGCAGCAGCAGCAGGCACGAAATGTACTCCAAGGTCCTTCCTTCTAACGATTTCCTGCTGGAGGATTGTTTGCATCCTTGCTCAGTTACAAATCCCATGCTCCTGGATCTTGAATAGAGCCCCATGCTGCCTGCCCCTGTGCATCCTGCTCTGAGGGGCTTTGCCGGCTGCCTACCCTTTGGGGAATTCACATGTTCACGCAGTGGGGTCTCATCATCCCCCTGCCCCAGTATATTAGGCATGTTGGCCAGCAGGCAAGAAGTACAGCTTGGTTAACTCTCTCGCCCAGCTGGGACCTCTAGCATCCACAGATCTATGAAGCTGTGCCCTCCACTGTGTGTGAGAGGGCTCCTTTGTGGGGAGGGCTTTGTTCTTTCTGGCTTCCCAGGGGAAATGCAGAAATCTCAGGGACCTGCTATGGGGTCCTTTTGGTCTGCTCTCTGGACCAGTATGTCTGAGGACAAACCCTGTCCCTAATGGGTGTTGTGCCATGCAGTGGAGCAAACCTCCTTAGGCACATCTACCTGCAAATGGCCCTCCTGAGGCCAGGTGCCAGGCTTCTGATGAGGACACTACCATTTGGATGTTTCTTTTTGCATGCACTGATGACAACCACTGAGCATCTCCGCTTAGTGTACCTTCATGAACTAGCAGTCAAAGGTTTTCCTCCATATTAGTATAGCTGCATGGGATGGTTCCCACTCCCCTAGTAGCAACCCGAGCTGTTTTCCATACAGTATTCAAGAAGATAGTGGTAATGACGCTGCTGCTAATGATGGCTGTGAAATCCACAGTGGTTCCCATGTACAGCCCTATTTGGCTTGTAAACCTTGGCAGATCACCAATACCTCTCCCTCTTTATACTTAGTGCAGGCCAGAGATGGGCTGAGTGCCTTGCGTGCATTGTAACACTTGTTACAAGCCTGGAGGTAGGCACCATTACCATCCTGCCTTAGATATAAGGAACCTGGAGCTCAAAGAGTTGAACCTGCCAAAGGCCATGCAGCCCAAAGTAGCAGAGCCGGCTCCCCTACCTGGATCTGTCGGTATGAGCTAACACTTCTAACCTACACACAGCACGTGCTTCTGCTGGGCAGTAGGACCCTCCCTGTCCATGGCCCTCTGCCACAACCAGCCTGACCCCACTGCAGGCACAGCCTCTACCCAGCCAGCAGCTCTCCCTGCCAGGTCTCCTGTGGGCAGGGCTGGGAGGAAGGGGAAGCCAGCTCTCAGCTCTGCGGGGCTGGGAGGACAGAGCTGGGAGGCAGGTTGTCTATTGATTGACTGAAATTGGATTTGTTGACACAAACTGCCAGCATTTCACAGTGATGGAAGGATTGCCCACCGGCCTCATAACAAGCAGAGATTTCCCTGAGGACCAGCAGAGCTGCTGGTGTGGTTCTTTGTGAGAAGAAAGCAATTAGGAGAATGGGTGAGGTTATTAGGTCTTATTGGTTCCCTCAGTCCCTACCTATCCCACATGCGTCTTGGCTCGTGATCTCGGGCTCCCCGGGCTACGTGCTATGGCTTCTGCTTCCCTTGTGTAAAGTCAGGCGGGGGACAAACACAGCTTGTGTGTGCTGACTCTAAAACATATGGAGAATGCACGCACATATTCGGGTCACCAAAAGAAACCAGCAGGTGGAACCAGCTTTAGCAGACTTAAAAAAAAAAAAAAATAGCATCATTGGATTATAAACACAAATCCATGAATGCACAACGCACACACGTCTCTTTCTACCTTTCTTTCTGCATCCCTTTCCACGTTGTGCTACATTAAAAATGTTCAGACTGCTCTCGTTTAAAAGACATCATCAGGTAAGGTGGTCAGCTATACCCGTCTGCAGATGGGCTGGGGAAGGAGAGGAGAGGAGGTTGTATTTCCCTGGGGGACTCTCTGCATCGTGTTAACAACTATTTATTGGGAGCTAGAATATGTGCAGGAAGATGGTGAGGGGACCATGGCATATCAGGAATACGGTCACCTAGAATTTGTACACGTTATAACTGCTGAGCACTTGCACTGCTGTATTTTTTGTTGTGGTGGTAAAACACACATCACATAACATATGCCGTCTTAACCATTTTAAGTGCACTGTTCAGGGCCATGAAGTACCTTCACAGCATTCTGCAGCCATTACCACCATCCATCCCCGAAGTTTTTCATCTCCCCAGACTGAAACTCTGTCTCCATTAAGCACTAACTCCTGTCCAACTCTTTAGCCCCTGGCAACCACCTCTCTCCTTTCTGCCTCTGTGAACCTGACTATTCGAGGAACCTCGTATGTGGAATCATGCAATATTTATCTTTTGTGATGGGCTCATTTCATTTAGCACGAAATCCTTCAGGTTCATCCACTTTGTGGCGTGTCCCGGAACTTCCTTCCTCATTAAGATGGAATAATATCCCATTGTATGTCTCCATCACATTGCGTTTATCCCTTCATCTGTGGATGGATGGACACTTGGGTTGCTTTACGTTTTGGCTATTGCGAATAATGCGGCTGTGAACGTGGGGGAACAGGTATCTGCTCTACTCCCTGCTTTCACTTATTGTGGGTGTATACCCAGAAGTGGAATTGCTGGATTATATGGTAATTCGATGTTTACTTTTTTGAAGAATCATCCTACCGTTTCCCCACAGCAGCTGCACCATTTCACATTCCTGCCGGCAGTGCACTGAGGTTCCATTTTCTCCACATCCTCTCCAGTACTTGTAATTCTCTGTTTTTTTTTTTTTATAATAGCCATCCTAATTGGATACAAAGTAGTATCCCATGACGATTTTGATTTGCATTTTCCTAATGATGAGGGATGTTGAGCATCTTTTCATGTGCTTGTTGGTCCTTCGTTTATCTCCTTTGGAGAAACATCTACTCAAGTCCTTTGCCCATTCTTTTTTTAAAATGAGTTGTTTGTTTTGTTATTATGTTGCTTTAGTTTGATTCTTACAATGCTAGGGCTAGAGTTATGGTTGAACCCCATTTTACAGAGGAAAATGAGAATCACAGATGTTCAGAAAATTGCCCAGGGTTTCCTAGTTAGGAGCTAGAATGGAAGCAAGGGCTCTTGGCTCCCAGGTCTGTGTCTTTCTGCTCTGCCACCCAGTCTCCCTCATGGGGTGACACATGGTCCATGCCTTTTTGGATCTTACATTTCGCTTAGGGAATAGTTCATGATGACACAAAAGCTATGTCAAATGAAGCTTACGGATGACAAGTTTTGGGGGCATTCAGGAAAGAAGTCAGAGGACTGGGTCATTTGGGGAAGACCCGAGTGGCAAGGGGAGACCAGAACTGAACATTAAAGAACAGGGTGGTAGGCAGAATAATGGTCCCCAGAGATACCCAAGCTCTGATGCCTGGAGTTGCAACAATAAGCAGTTTTGTGGCAATGGAAGGGGATTAGGCTGTGGGGGGAATTAAGGTTGTTAATGAGGTGATTTAAGATGGGGAGATTAGCCTGGATTATCCAGGTGGGCTGATGAAGTCCTAGCAGCGGGGGTGGGGGTGGTGGGGGTGGGGGGGTTGGGGGGTGGGGGTGGGGGAGCAGTCAGGAGAGTCAGGGGGATGTGAAAACGGACTCAGAGAGGCAGAGAGAGGCTGTCTGAGAAAGATGCCACCAGCCACTGCTGGCTTTCAAGAGGGAGGAAGGGGCCATGAGCCAAGGCCTGTGGGTGGTGTTGAGAAGCTAGAGAGGGCAGGGAAACAATTCTCGTCTAGCATCTCCAAAAGAAACGCAGCCCTGATAACACTTTGATTTGGGCCCGCTCTGACCAATTTTGGCCTTCTGCCCTCCAGAACAGTAAGAAGATAAATTTGTGTGCTTTAGGCCATTGCATTTGAGTTTGTGGTAATCTGGTCTAGCAGCAATAGGAAACTAGTAGAAATAGCCAGAACTTGGTTAATCAGAGAATCGAGATGCCTGGTATGAAGAGGGGATGGGCACAGGTTGGAGATAAGTCTCACCAGAACAAAGTGTTTGCCTTGGGAAGAAGTCATGGCCAACATGCATTGAGCCCTTTCCTTGTTCTGGCCCAGTGTGAGCACGTATGCATGCATTCTCAAGAATCCTATGAGGTTGGTGCTATTATGACCGCCTTTCACGGGTGAGAAGAGGCGCTATGGTGGTAACCAATGAGGCCGGAAGAGGTAGGACACGATGTGTGTGACTGCAGTAGTAATGTGGAGGATGCTGAGTGCTGTCATGGTCCCTCTCCAGCTGAGGAGAGGCCGGGCTCTGTCCTCTCCCCCAGAGGAGGCTAGCTCAGCCTGGTCAGCTGCCCACTGAGCCTGGGCATCTCTGTGGGAGGCAGTGGGGAGCCCTGCAGATCACATCCCCTGGCATCTTCAACGTGCTTGTTGCCTATTTCACTTTGATAGTAAATCAAAGTGAAAGAATCATCCCCGTTCCCCCCAAACCCTGAGACCGGCTTGGCCTTAGGTCTGACTTAGCCCACTAACCACTGCGCATGTGACCCCTGGCTCCAAAGCCCTTGCCCTGACCACGGCCCTCCCTCAGTGGCTTCTCTGAGGCCAGTGCGGAATGGAGGGAGCCCCAGCTATGAGGGGCTAAGACATCGAACTTTCCCCACTGGCAAGCCCCTGCAAAGTGTCTGAAGAGTAAACTGACCTGCTCTCCCATGTTTGCCAAAGGTTAACCTGGCAGCGAGATACAGGGAGAACTGGTGGGGGATTGTACATGAGTGTTTGTATGGCGTTATTAAGGTGGAAAGAATCCAAATGTCCATCAGCTGATGAATGGGCATGTCCACACAGTGGAATGTTACTTAGCCATGAAGAGGAAGGGATACGCTTTGTGAGGAACCTTGGAAACGTGATGCTAAGTGAAAGAAGCCAGTCAGAAAAGACAACATACGGTATAATCCCAGTCATAGGAAGTGTTCAGAATGGGGAGCTCTATGGAGATAGAGGGTGGAGGACTGGTTCCCGAGGGCCGTCGGGGAGAAGGATGAGGGTGTGGGGTTTCTCTTTTACTGGTGATGATAAATGTCTAAAATGAACCACGGTGATATTTGCACATACCTGTAAATACAGTAAAATCCATTGGATCCTAGTCTTTTTAAAAAATTTTTTTATTATATTTAAATTCAATTAGCTAACGTAGTATTGGTCGCAGAGGTAGAGTTGAGTGATTCATCAGTTGCATGTAACCCTCAGCACTCATTCCATCACGTGCCCATTAAGGATTAATGCCATCACCCAGTTATCCCCCCGCCACCTCCCCTCCAGCAACCCTCAGTTTGTTTCCCATAATTACGAGTCTCTTAATGGCTTTCTTCCCTCCGTTTTAATCTTATTTTACTTTTCCATCCCTTCCCCTATGTTCATTTGTTTTGTTTCTTAAATTCCACATATGAGTGAGATCATATGATAGTTGTCTTTCTCTGACTTATTTTGCCTAGCATAATACCTTCTGGTTCCAACCACATTGTTGCAAATGGTAAGATCTCTTCCTTTTGACGGCCAACTAGTATTTCATTGTACATATGAACCACATCTTCTTTATCCATTCATCTGTCGATGGACATCTGTGTTCTTAGCAAGCCGTTAGCAAAAAAAGAATCAGTAGAGGAGAAACTAAAAGCCAGCTGGCCACTCTGGGCCACATGTAGATGTGACATCCAGGGACAAGAGGATTGGAACTGTCAGCCAAGGCCAAGAGCTGGAGCCATGGGCTGGCACCATGCTGTCGCAGAAGCAGGTGGACAGGCAGTGGGCGCTCAGGGCCCAATGTACCCTTACAGCTGGCCATCATGGTAGGCAAAGCTCAGACCAAACAGACCTCTGACCACCAGTTTCCTCATTCAAAAAGCATGAGGCCGGATGTCAGCATTCCCAGCCTAAATTACACTGAAGACCTTTAGAAATCCCTGAGAGGTCCCCCACCCCAGAGTTTAGGATTAAGGGTGAGGGCAGGGATTTCGGAGGAGAGAGAACTAGAGTCATAGGCACTCTGGCCGAGCAGGAAGAGGCTGTGGTCAGGTGTCCGTCAGCGGGGCCACCAGATCAGGCATAGTCTACAGCTTTCCTGGCTTTAATTTTTTTTTAATCGTTGATTTTTAATGTTTTTATTTTTATTTTTTAAATTTCTTGTCAGTGTACTAGAATTCATTGTTTATGCACCACACCCAGTGCTCCATGCAATACATGCCCTCCTTAATACCCATCACCCGACTCACCCACCTTCCCACCCCTGCCCCTTCAAAATGCTCAGATTGTTTTTCGGAGTCTGTAGTCTCTCATGGTTCATCTCCCCCTCCAGTTTCCCTCAACTCCCTTCTCCTCTCCATCTCCCCATGTCCTCCGTGTTATTTCTTATGCTCCACAAGTAAGTGAAACCATAAGATAATTGACTCTGTCTGCTTGACTTATTTCACTCAGTGTAATCCCTTCTAGTCCCATCCATGTTGGTATAAAAGTTGGGTATTCATCCTTTCTAATGGAGGCATAATAGTCCATTGTGTATATGGACCACATCTTCCTTATCCATTCGTCCGTTGAAGGGCATCTTGGTTCTTTCCACAGTTTGGCGACCACAGTTTGGAGACCATTGCTGCTATGAACATTGGGGTACAGATGGCCCTTCTTTTCACTACATCTGTACCTTTGGGGTAAATACCCAGTAGTGCAATTGCAGGGTCCTAGGGAAGCTCTATTTTTAATTTCTTGAGGAATCTCCACACTGTTTTCCAAAGTAGCTGCACCAACTTGCATTCCCACCAACAGTGTAAGAGGGTTCCCCTTTCTCCCCATCCTTTCCAACACTTGTTTCCTGTCTTGTTAATTTGGCCATTCTAACTGGTGTAAGGTGGTATCTCAACAAGGTTTTGATTTGAATCTCCCTGATGGCTAGTGATGATGAACTGGAGGCAGGCACAGACACAGCCCCCTGGCTGCTCCCTCAGAGAGCCTCTTTCCAGTGATTTCTGGAACTGGTGACAAGGGGAGAGCGCTTCAGGTGGAAAGGGAAAAACTACTGGCCACACCGGCAGGGGCCACCAGGGAGCAAGCTCTTGCCTCACCTTCCTGTGAGGAGGAACCAGGCTGGTGTAGGAGGGAGGGACCCAAAACTAAGGGAGGCATGTACTTTACCGGATTCATGCAATCCACAAACATTGGCTAAGTGCCAGGCACTGTTTCAGGCACTGAGAATAGAGAAGTGCATAAGGAGGATGAGGCTGCTGACCCCTGAAACTTACGTTTTAGAGCAGCATTATCTAAACACAGGTGCAGCTCCTGGGACTCCTGAGCCCTTGAAATGGGGCCAGTCTCAATGAGATGCGCAGGGAGAGCGTGCACATCAGAACTCAACACTGAGACAAAAACATATAATGTTTCCCATTAATCCTTTTAAAAAAAAACAACTGATTATTTGTTGAAATAATATTCTGGGTATCTTGGGCTAGATAAAATATATCATTAAAATTAATTTCATCTGTTTCTTTCTGGCTTTTAACACGTGGCTACTATAAAATGTAAAGTCACATACATGGCTTGTACTGTATTTCTATTGAACAGCACTGTTCCAGTGAGAGACAGGGACAATCAGTAAATAAGCAAATAAACAGTCACTGTCCTATCAGGTAACGATAAATACTGTGAAGGAGAAAATGAGCTTAGGGGGTGGAAGGGCTAAGGGACCTAGGGTGACCTCTTGGAGATGGTATCTGAGCAGGAACTTGAAGGCAGGGGTGGGGGTCGAGGAGCTACAGGGCAGTATGGCTGAGGTGGAGCGAGCTTGGGGAGGGGTCTTCTTGAGGGGCCGGAGGGCCAGACCCTTGAGCAGTCTCTCAGGCTGCAGTACATGTGAACCCACAGAACTTAGGGACTGACTGGGGCCCAGAAAATGAGAGACAGTGGGGACAGAGTCACCATGAGGTGCTGAGCTCACGAAACTGGGTGGGTGTTAGGGGCTGCTGGTTTGTCTAGTTTGGGATGGGGAGGGGGTACATGATGGATTTAGGATTCATACCTGCTCCTGCTGAGTCTGAGGCTGTCTCGAAATTCAAACAGATGCATAGTTCACAATTAGAGACAAAGGTCTAGAGTTTAGAAGCAAGGCTGGGGCAGAAAACGCACATTTAGAGGACATCTGGGAGGACACCCAAGGGCCTGAGAATACTGAGGGGGATGATCAGTTGGTCAGATCTGGTTGGAGTCCTGACTCTGCCAGTTCCAATGACCCTGTGCTTCTCCCCCACTGTGTGATGGGCCATAAGGCACAGAGCCTTATGCCCTCTCTCCCATTCCCTCGCCCTGAATGTGGGCTGGCCCTGGGATCACCCCCAACCAGTGCAGTGCAGGGGAGGTGCTCTGCTGGCTCCTCTAGACCCAAGAAGAGGGGAGCAGCTGCCTCACCTCTTGGAGCCCTGAGCCCTACCTAAGAGGTTCACCTGTCCTGAGGGTGCCATGTTATGAAGAAGACCACCTTTGCAGCTGGATGGAGAGACAGAATCGGATGCCTGAATAGCCCCCAGCCATGCAAGTTATTCCTGTCAAGGCCCCAGGCACCATGGAGGAGAGGTAAGCTCTCCTTGCCCAAATTCCTGACCCACAGACAGGTGACACAGTAGAAGAATATCTGGTTATTTTAAGCTACTAAGTTTTGTAATAAGTTTGCTATTTAGTAATAGATAAATAGAACAACACATAAAATGGGGAAATAATAAGTATCGGGGCACCTGGGTGGCCCAGTCTGTTAAGCATCTGCATTTGGCTCAGGTCATGATCCCAGGGCCCTGGAATTGAATCCCACGTCAGGTTCCCTGCTCAGCAGGGAGCCTGCTTCTTCCTCCCCCTCTGCTGCTCCCCCTGCTTGTGTTCTCTCTCTCTCTAACAAATAAATACATAAAATCTTTTAAAAGATAAGTGTCTTATTTCTTTGATAGGAGAATTATTATGAAATTGGGAAGCATAGTTTCTGGCACTAGATAGGTACTAAGTCAATGTTCTTTTTCTTTTAAAAAAATATTTTATTTATTTATTTGAGAGACAGCATGTGGGTGCACAACTGTGGGGAGAAGGGGTAGACGGAGAGGGAGAAGCAGACTCCCCGCTGAGCAGGGAACCCCATATGGGGGGTCTGTCCCAGGAGCCCCCAGCAGGATCATGACCTGAGCTAAAGGCAGATGCTTAACTGACTGAGCCACCCAGGTGCCCCTTGATACTCCTTTTCTTTCCCGTAAAGTCAAACCCTGTCTTATCTAAGTTCAGACTTGTGGAATGCCGCAGAATAAGCTGAAAGTCCTATCTTGTTTCATAGGTATTCCCTTAAATGTATGGCAATGGATCTCGTGAAATCCTACCCTACCTCTCCTATGCTAGATGGCACATCTGCCCTTAGTTACACTGGTTTCCAGTCACATTTCCTGGTCACTTTGCCTAGAGTCTGCTCTACTGTAAAGTTCCCCTTAGGATGTGTTGCCCCTGAAAACCACCACAAGTGTGGTAAGTACAGCACTGGACATGATGAGCACATCCCTTCCTTCCATCTGGACACAACACCCCCCGACCAGGCTGGCAGATTGGGGCAACACTGCGGGCTTTAGGATTCTGATTCTGTTATGCGATGTCTTGACCGTCATTCCTGGTTTCATGGTGACGTACATCTGGTCAACTACATGACCCCTCTTGTATCCGAATCATGTATAACACCGCGGGACAAGACTGGGGTGAGGAGAGAGCCGATTGTGGCCTCACTAGAAGCTGACATTTGCTCACTAATCTGCTCTTCTGGGTGTATGTGTTCAACCAGTTATGTGTTAATCACCCAACGCTCTGTCATCCAGCCCACATCGCCCTGCATCTGTTTATGGGAAGAGCCAATCTAGCTCTTTTGCGTATACTGTCTACTTTTGTTCTGTGTGATAGCTGGTGTCGTTTGCCCGAGTATGTTAAGTACCAGGGTAGACAGGGGGCACCTCCTGGTTTTCTCTTGTTGACACCTAGGCTGAGCAGGTGAGAAACACTTGGTGAGCCCGTGGATGACCAGTTCTTTCAGCCATACTACTCAATCAGTACACCTGTTTTCTTATCCATCAGTATGCCTGTTCTGACCCCATAATATGTTTTTGTTCCTAATTATTTAATATGTAGGGTGTATTTTAAAAACTTGATTTTATTTAAATTCTTCTTTTTTAAAATTTTTTATTTTAATTTTATTTTTTATAAACATAAAATATATTTTTATCCCCAGGGGTACATGTCTGTGGATCACCAGGTTTACACACTTCACAGCACTCACCATAGCACATACCCTCCCCAATGTCCATAACCCCACCCCCCCCAACCCCCCTACCCCCATCAACCCTCAGTTTGTTTTGTGAGATTAAGAGTCATATATGGTTTGTCTCCCTCCCAACCGCATCTTGTTTCATTTACTCTTCTCCTACCCCCTTAATCCCCCTTAAATTCGTCTTTTAAGTGAATCAATGACATTCAACCCAGGCTGAATCCTTAAGGGGAGGAGTATAGAGAATTATATAAGGTCAGATTTCTTTATTCTTCTCTAGTAGAGAGCTGCTCTGTAAGGACAGGAGATAAGATACAGCTCCAAAAAGTAAGTCTTCTTGCTAAAGGATCCACAGAGAAGCTGGCCATGCTGAGAGGCAAGGGACAGCAGACCAGGTGGACCTGGGGAGTTCACAGCGACTCAGTGAGTAACAAACGTTTGTTAGTGTGCTGTTTAGCCACTGATAGCAAAGATAGGAAAGCAGATTTAGCAAGGCCAGAGTAAGAGACCATTTTAGTGGTGATAATCTTTGTATACTTTGCTCTATTATTTAAAATATTTTATTCATTTATTTGAGAGAGAGAGAGAGCATGAACAGGAGGAGGCAGAAGGAGAGGGAGAAGCGACTCCCTGCTGAGCAGGGAGCTAAGACCCTGACAACATGACCTATGCTGAAGGCAGTTGTTTAACAGACCGAGCCACCCAGGTGCCCCTGTTTTGCTCTATTTTTACTGTGTGATTTATTTGTGGCCAATAAATGAATTTAAATGAATTTTTAAATTTATCTTTCCTCAGATGAATTAAATAGTGGTTGAGGCTATTGAGCACATTACTTAGATTCAAACCTCTGATACTCCATTCATTAGCTCGGGTTAACTGTTTAACAGCTTGAAGTCTCAGTTTTTTCATCTGTAAAATGGGGATTCTGAGTTCACAGAAGGATAAATTAGATAAGACATGGGGAATGCTTAGAACAGTGGAGGGCACATAGGCATTGCTAGTTAAGTGACAACTATTACTGTTTATTTTAAAGACTCAGGATATTTCTCTTCTTGAGGCTGTAAGTATTCAAATCCTAAAGCTGTTCATTATTAGATTGAACTAGCTGCTATGCGTCTTTAAGAAATGCACGCAGAGACGAATAAAGACACAATTGGGAGGAAAAGAAATTTGGAGCCCTTTTAGGACATGTCCCAACCTTCAAATAGCAAACTTAAGTCATTCAAAGTCACAGAAAGATGAAGCAGATTTGTGGAATTGCATTATTTACACCAATAATTCTCAAATTTGAAAATATCACCGGATGGACAAGTTAAGTAAATGGAAGTTACCTGTCGAAACTCTCTCTCCCTACCAACTTCAGAAATTTAGATTTGGTCTTAGATGGGCTTCAGAAGCCAACATTTTTAAAAAAAGATTTATTTATTTATTTGAGAGAGAGAAAGAGAGAGAGAGAGAATGTGTTCAAGCAGGAGTAGGGGCAGAGGGAGAGAGAATTTCTTTTTTTTTTTTTAATTTTATTTATGTAATTGACAGACAGAGATCACAGGTAGACAGAGTGGCAGGCAGAGAGAGAGAGGGAAGCAGGCTCCCCGCTGAGTAGAGAGCCCGATGCAGGGCTCGATCCCAGGACCCTGGGATCATGACCTGAGCCAAAGGCAGAGGCTCAACCCACTGAGCCACCCAGGCGCCCTGGGAGAGAGAATTTCAAGCTGACTTTCTGCTGAGTGCGAAGCCTGATGACCCTGAGATCATGACCTGAGCCCAAATCAAGTCAGATGTTTAACCAACTGAGCCACCCAGGCATCCCAGAAGCCGTTTGTAAAAAGGAATGCAGATAATTTTAACCTCCTCTTCTCCTCTCCTCTCCTTTCTCACTCCTTCCTTTTTCCTTCCCCTTCTAGCCATTCATTCATTCACTCACTCACTCACTCACTCATTCATTCATTCATCTGCAGTACCTAGCATTTGTATCCCTCTTCTAAATTTATGGAATTCAGAGACCAAAAAGATCAGTGTGCCCACACTGAATCCCGGCAGCTAAGAGCTAGGTGTGTGGCTTAACCCTGGCCACTAGGGGCGCCTGGGTGGCTCAGTCATTGGGTGGCTCAGTCATTAAGCGGCTGCCTTCGGCTTGGGTCATGATCCCAGGGTCCTGGGATGGAGCCCAGATCGGGCTCCCGGCTCAGCAGGAAGCCTGCTTCTCCCTCTCCCACTCTGCCTGCTTGTGTTCCCTCTCTCGCTGTGTCTCTCTCTGTCAAATAAATAAATAAAATCTTTAAAACAAAAACAAAAACAAAACCTGGCCACTGGATGTTCCCAGCAAGGACTTGGTATGTGAAGTAGGAGAGGCTAGGACACAGGGAGGGTGTAAGGTTGGAAGCACTTGTGACAGAAGCTGGGGTGCCCTAACGAGGTGATTCCTGAAACATGACCTTCACCAGCTACCATCTGTCATGTCTAGTTTTCCAGCCTGGCTAACGAGGCTTCCCCGCAGTGTTCCATGAGTTACTTCACAGCCTCTGAGAAATCCTTTTCCTGGTGTTTACAACCAAAATCCTGAGTAGTTCATAGGTGGCTCAGACATAAAGTGAACAATGCATATTCTGAACATTAGTCACCTGAATTTTTATACAATTAATCCCTAAATTTGACTATTAGTTATGACCAGTGATGTCTTTATGGTGGTACTACTTATATTCCACCTGAGGTCTTTATAGACCTTACAATTTTAATAAATATGAGAGAGAATACCCTTCCCATATAATCTCCTCAAAGCAATTCTCAATCTTTTCATTTTAAAACATGAAGTCCATGACACTCCAGTTGTATTTTTGGTCATTCTATAATAAATGTAGTTCAGTAATGCACCATCAATAGAATGAATGGACAAGTTTAGAGAAATATCACATTGGTTCAAGAGCATTTTCTTTTAAAAAAACAAAACAAAACAAAACTACAAAGTGGCTGCACCAACTTGCATTCCTTAAGAAACTAAAAATAGAGCTACCTTATGACCCTGCCATTGCACTACTGGGTATTTACCCCAAAGATACAGACATAGTGAAAAGAAGGGCCATCTGTATCCCAATGTTCATAGCAGTAATGGCCATGGTCGCCAAACTGTGGAAAGAACCAAGATACCCTTCAACAGACGAGTGGATAAAGAAGATGTGGTCCATATACACAATGGAGTATTATGCCTCCATCAGAAAGGATGAATACCCAACTTTTGTATCAATATGGATGGGACTGGAAGAGATTTTGCTGAGTGAAATAAGTCAAGCAGAGAGAGTCAATTATCATATGGTTTCACTTACTCGTGGAGCATAAGGAATAACACGGAGGACATGGGGAGATGGAGAGGAGAAGTGAATTGGAGGAAATTGGAGGGGGAGACAAACCATGAGAGACTGTGGATGCTGAGAAACAAACTGAGGGTTTTGGAGGGGAGGGGGATGGGAGTCGGGAGGGCCCGGTGATGGGTATTAAGGAGGGCACATATTGCATGGAGCACTGGGTGTAGTGCATAAACAATGAATCTTGGAACACTGAAAAAATAAAATAAAGTTAAAAAAATTGACTAAAGATAAAAGAAAATAAAGTCAAAAGTAAATTTACAAAAAAAAAAAAGTCCTTTAATCTTTTGTCATTTCTTATAGGTCCTTTACACCTATTCATTCTTAGATACTTTTTTTTTTAGATTTTTTTTTTATTATTTGATAGAGATCACAAGTAGGCAGAGAGAGAAGGAAGCAGGCTCCATGCTGAACAGAGAGCCCAATGTGGGACTCAATCCCAGGACCCTGAGATCTTGACCTGAGCCAAAGGCAGAGGCTTTAACCCACTGAGCCACCCAGACTCCCGCATTCTTAGATACTTTATGCCTACACCTTTTTGGTTGCATTTATAAATTGTTATTTTTTATTTTGTTTTTCTTTTACTGTTAATGGCGGGTGTACAGTTATACAGTTGACTTTTGCATATTGATTTTATATCCAATTCATGGGTTTTCTGGGGTAAACATACCACTCAGGAATTTTACCGGTTTTGTTTTTTATTTTGTGTTCTTTATACCTTATTTTTCTTGTCTTTTTTTTTAAAGATTTTATTTATTTATTTGACAGACAGAGATCACAAGTAGGCAGAGAGGCAGGCAGAGAAAGGAGGAAGCAGGCTCCCCGCTGAGCAAAGAGCCCGAAGCGGGGCTCGATCCTAGGACCCTGGGATCATGACTTGAGCTAAAGCCAGAGGCTTAACCCACTGAGCCACCCAGTAGCCCCTATTTTTCTTGTCTTATCACACAGTGTAGAACCTTTATTAAAATGTTTACTGGAAATGGCAATGGCAAGCATCCTTGTATTATTTGATTTTAAAGAAATTGTTTCTTAATATTTCACCATTTAGCACGATGTAGCATGCTACATATTTTTATAGTTTTTTTTTTTTTTAAGAGTCATTTTAGGGGATTGCCTGAGTGACTCAGGCTTCTGACTCTTGTTCTCATCTCAGGTCTTGATCTCAGGGTCGTTAATTCAAGCCCCCCACTGGGCCTCTCACTGGCCATAGAGCCTACTTATAAAAAATCGTTTTAGGAAATTTTCTATTTCCAGTTTGCTGAGAGTATGTTTATAAATCATGAAATATTGTTGCTAATTAATTTCTAATTTAAACCTGCTTTAAAAGGTTGAAACATTATCTGGATTATTCCCTTTTCTTTTCTCCTTAAAGGCTGGAATTTTGTTTTCATAATTAGCTGCCAAGCTAATTTCACACTCATTCATTCACCCATTAAAACTTCATTAAATGCATACAACTGTGAGGTACAGAGAGGGCACAAAAGTCTACTGAGTAAGATAAGAAATACATCAGCAATTAATAGAAATTTTCCGTCAGAACTTCCTGATTCCTTCAAAGTTTAGCATCACTCTTTAGAGCCAAGGATCTAGGGGAAAGAAATAATATACTAAAGTGACCATGAGATAATAGAAGGGAGAAAGGATTACTGCCCCATGGAGAGGTCTCTGGAAAACACCAAGGAGTAATAAAACCCGGGAGGCAAGCAGAACTTATTTGTAGAGTCATCAGCATTTAGAGCCAGAAGAGACCCCAGGGCCATTTCGTTGAACCAAATGGTGCCCTTTGGGACAGCTCTCCAGTCCCTGCTTGGATACTTCCAGCCAAGGATGGAAAGTTCCACAAGACACCCTGATGATTATTTGTCTAGTGTCTGCTGTAACTGTTAGAATGATTTTTCTTAAATTGAAAGGAACTGGTGTTCTTTTCCAATGATCTTACTATGCCCTGCCTATTCACCAAAAAAACTGGTGTGTTTCTGTATGCCGGCCCTCCATGACTCCTCATGAGAAATCTTTCTTAAGTGCTCATCATTCTTGCCCTGAATGCACTGCATTTGTCTCCATCTCCCCACCAGACTTAGTGTCAGATTCACTCGAAATTCTCCACAAGTGAACCAATCAGTGGTCAGTGTCAGTGGAAGCTAACATCTTCCTGTTCTCCTCAGGTTTACCTCCTCCCCCAACTTTTCCCATTTTCATTCCCTGAATCAATCCTTGCTTTTCCCTTTCAAAACCTGGGCACCTTAAAGAGACACCTAAATGTCATTATGAATGAAAGTGGCCCAGAAGAACATACATTCATTTTTCCAGAGGGAGAATGCGATGGTCTCCAATACTCAGGAGAGCAGTTCTTTATGGTGCTAAGATATTTAGGAATTTCTCCCCATAGTCCCGGGCAAGAAGTGTAGCATGGAAATAGTTTACAGAGTAATTCTTTACAATAAATACAATACGGATTTCTGTTTGTTGTAGCATTTGCCACTGCTCGTGAAATGTAAATGTCCAATATGTGTAATATCAAAATATGGTACCAGAGTGGTTGTGGGGTCTTGGCTGAATCACCCACTTTCTCCAGTCCTAATTCTTCTTCAGTTCACTTGGTTTCCTCTCTGGCTGAAAAACAGATATGGCAGTAATAATCACTTGCAAATGGACCTCCCAGGGAGAGATACACATGTTGCACCTTTGTAAACTGTGACTTGCTATGCAAATGCTCAGCATCATTGTCACCGTGAGTGTGGTTTTGGCAGATAGCAAGGGAATATTGTCAAATAGCAAATCCAACTCAAGTGGGTACTACCTTTGCATTCTTACATTGTTCCAAATAATTTGTCTAGTATTTTTGGATACAGAAAGCTCTAGAGGCCATTAAGACTCCCAGAACAATCTGCTGAATGTCGTCTTACTTCTCACTGTTTTTCATCAAGTATGGTCACCTTCTGGCCTGCCTGGAGCATGTATATAATTTCCTATGTGGAAATGAATATCGTTTTCATCAATTATTCCATTACCTGCCCATCCCCCAACTTGTGACCTTTTCTCTTATTGATGAGAATATGTTGACACTCCAGGCGACAGAAGTTCCCCCAAAACCTAGGCTTTACACTGAGGTCCCAGCTCCTCCTTTGATCTCTGGCCCCTGCTGCCTCCTACTTTGGAGCTCTCTGCTTCAGCCCATTTTAGCTTCTGATTGCACAAGAAGAGTAAATGGTTCATATACAGGAAGACAATAATTTTTAATGTGGACTCATCCAAAGGGGCCCTAAAAGGAACATCTTGGACTTTAGAGGGTCATAAATAATGAAGATAATTTTCCCATGTTTTATGCAAGCATAATTTTTTGGTGGTAAACAGTGAGATGATATATATGTATATTTCCTATCCAAAACTGTATGCAATTAGCATTTGGAAGATTGTAATTATAGCTTGGTTGGGCTTTTTGTAGGCGCTAAAATTGATTTCTTGGCTGAATTATTTTGCAATAGACTTAAACCACTAATTGTACACCTAAACGAAATTGAGTGTGAACAAATCGAATAACTTTAATTTTACCTTGGATAATAATTTATTGATGCAAATAAAACCCCTTAATTAAATCTGGCATAGCCAGGCCTGTAGAGGCACACATAAAGGCATTCTGTCACCCAGCTTTAGTGATTATTTTAATTTTGGAATAATGCTCTGCTATTCTTAGAGAGAATTGGGTATCTATTAAGGACTGTGGCAGTAGTTGAGTCCTTTGAGTTCAGTGCCTCTTTGAATCCCAGATGGATTTAGGATAGATCTTTTGGGAAGAAGTGCTACTCATTTTTAAATTATAATTAAATGCATCCAAAATTGAAACTTTCATTACTATTTCTGAAAATAGCCTCTTCATTCAGAAGGTTCCCAAGTCTCTCAAAACCAGAGGAAATGGGTGAAATGTGGAGAGACACTTTCATGCAGATCAATGCAAGTTAGACAGTTGATCAAAAAGAAACCATTTATATAATAGTATTAGTTTCCTAAGGCTGCTGTATAAGCACCACAAACCAGGTGGCTTAAAACAAGAGATCTTTATTATCTCACAGTCCTTGAGGCCAAAAGTCCAAATTCGAGGTGTCAACAGATCCGTGCTTGTCCCTAAATCTGTAGGGGAATCCTTCCTTTCTTCTTCTAGCTTCTGGTGCTTTGTTGGCAATCTCTGGCCTTCCATGGGGTGTGACCAGATAACATCAATCTCTGCTTTTGTCATCACATGGATTTCTCCTGTGTGTGTCTCCACGTGGCTGTCTTGCAGGGACACCAGCCATACTGGATCAGGACCCACTCTACTCTAGTATGACCTCAACTAATTACATCCGCAGTGACCCTACTGTTCAATAAAGACACATTCAGAGGTACTGGAGGTTAAGACTTCAACATATCTTTTCTAAGGGGGGCACAATTCAACCCGTAACAGTAAGAAAAAGTTATTGCAGCACAGTTCCAAATATCCAGTGAAGGAAGCAAGTGCAAATGTTAACGAACAACTCACTGCAAATAAGAATTGCTTTATATATTTTCAACATCTTCTAAGTCCCATTAATCATGGGCCCCTTCCAATACAAAAACTATTAGCTACCTTGAGGTATGTAAAAGGATATCATAAAATGAGGGCAACTGCTTACTGTTTCCATAGATTAGGACAAGAAGGATGAGGATTTAGTTGCCGCAGGAAATCACTAAGGCAGTATGCATTCATATCAAAATGGCATAGCTCTGCAATATCTTAACAAGGAATTCTGCACTGGTCTCCTTCTTTGGGATGTTTTAGAAAAGCAGGAAGTTCCTCTTTGCTAGAGATGGGGATCTATTTTCAAGTTAGTGTTTCATTTTCTTTGGATAAATATCCAGAAGTGGAATTGCTGGATCATATGGCAGTTCTATTTCAACTTTTTTTAGCGGGTGTTGATGGTTTCTTTTGCTGTGAAGAAGTTTTTTAGTATGATAAAAAGAAAACCTACTGAATGGGAGAAAATATTAGCCAATCAAATCTGAGAAGACATTAATATCCAAAATATATGAAGAACTTATATAAACTAATAAGGAAAAAAAATATGCCAGTTCTATTTCAACTTTTTCAATGGGTTTTGTTGGTTTCTTTTGCTGTGAAGAAGTTTTTTAGTATGATAAAAAGAAAACCTACCGAATGGGAGAAAATATTAGCTAGTCATATCTGAGAAGACATTAATATCCAAAATATATGAAGAACTCATATAAACTAATAAGGAAAAAAAACCCAGGCAATCTGATTTTAAAAAAAATGATTAAAGGTCAGAATATACATTTTCCAAAGAAGACCAAGAGACAACCAACAGGTATGTGAAAAGATACATCATTAATCATCAGGGAAATGTGAATCAAAACCACAGCGAGATGTCACCTCACACTGGTTAGAATGGCTACTCTCAAAAAGACAAAAGGTAACAAGTGTTGGTGAGGATGTGGAGAAAAGGGAATCCTTGTGCACTGTTGGGGGAAATACACATTGGTGCAGTTGCTGTGGAAAACAATGTGAAGGATCCTCAAAAACTTAAGAATCAAACTACCATAGGATCCAGCAATTCCACTTCCTGATATTTATCTAAAGAAAATGAACACACTAACTGGAAAATTTATCTTCAGGACCATTTTCACTGTAGCATTATTTACAAAAGTCAAAACATAGAAACAAATGAAGTGTCCATTGATGGGTTAAAGGATAAAGAAATTGCGGTATAGGGTGCCTGGGTGGCTCAGTGGGTTAAAGCCTCTGCCTGTGGCTCGGGTCATGATCCCAGGGTCCTGGGATCGAGCCCCACATCGGACTCTCTGCTCAGCAGGGAGCCTGCTTCCCCTGCCTCTCTCTCTCTGCCTGCTTCTCTGCCTACTTGTAATCTCTGTCTGTCAAATAAATGAATAAAATCTTAAAAAAAAAGAAATTGTGGTATATAGGCACAATGGAATATTATTCAGCCATAAAAAAACCCACAAGGAAATCCTGCCATTTGCAACAATATGCAGGGAACTTGAAGGCATCATGCTGTGAAGTAAGTCAGACAGAGAAAGACAAATACCACGTGAGCTCACTTACATGAAGAATCTAAGTGAAAAAAGAAAAAAAACAAAACAACCAAGCTCATAGATACAGAGAAAAAATTGGTAACTGTCAGAGGTGAGGGTTGGGAGTGGTGGTGAAATGAGTGAAGGGGGTAAAAAGTTATAAACTTCCAGTCATAAACAAGTCCTGAGGCATGTAATGTATGGCAAGGTGACTAGAGTTAATAATTCTGTAATGTATATGTAAAAATTGTCAGCAGTGTGTCTTGAAAGTTCTCATCACAAGAAAAAAACATTTTCTGACTATCTATGGTTGTGGATGTTAACTAGACTGACTGATCGTTTTGCAATATATACAAATATCAAATCATTATGTTGTATACCTGAAACTCATATAGTGTTATCAATCAATTATAACATAATTCAAAAAAAGAGAGAAGGTGGGCCAGATCTTAGATTTTTGTCTCTAAACTTTGTAACTAGTGTTTACAAGCTGTAATGAAATGTACACATATGCATCCATATACATTCTCAATGGATCTGTTTCCAAACTCCACGTTAAACAGCTGTGTTTGGTCTAGCATAGTTATAGGAGCTTTGACATTAGACGGAACTGTTTGCATCCTCTCTCCATTGTTAACCACTTTCACAACCCTGAACAAACTGCTGAACCTTTTGGTGTCTTAGTTTTCTTGTCTGTCAAATGGGACTAATAATGCCCATCATGTGGGATTAAATGACTTAAATGTGTAAACCCATGGATCCCCTCATGCATTCTCTGTGTTCTAGGCAGTGTGGGACAATCCATTCATTCTTCTCTAAATATTTATTGAGTACACACACGGGACTGGTAACTGGGAAACAGTCATGGAGATTGCATTGTATGGGAGGGAGACATGCACTGAGCAAGATACTGTAAGTACTTAGTAAATTAAGTTGTGACACGTGCTTTGGGAAAAGCCCAGAGGAGGGAAGAGAGCTAGAGAGATGCGTGGGTGGGGTGGAAGTGGGGAGGAATATCACAAGCTTCTCTTGACATTGGTGTTGGCCTTCAAGGAGTGCACAGAACAGCACACCTCTTCAGTCCATGGTAGGCACGATTCGGCACTCCGTGGACTGTATCTGTTGTGGTTGATGATGATGTGTTTGTTATGGAGGGGAAAACATCTGAACCCAAATGGCATGTTAGCCTGTGTCACACATGTCTGGTCACTGGTCACTGACTCTGTTTACCAGCTGAACCACCAGCTGGTGCTTCATAACCTCCTTAGGAGTTTCCTGGGTGAAATCAGAAACTGGGTCCTCTCCTGGGAAGGCAGGAAGAGGCTGAAGAAAACATGCAGGAGACTCCAGGTTGGTAGGTAGCTGTTTTATTAAGCAAAGGGAACGTACCTATGAGGTTCATCTTGGGATGCAGCAAGATGAGTGGATCCTCACAGCTGCCCACCACATGGTAAAGGTTTATGTAGAGGCTTTGACTGGGTTCAGTCCCATAGATGACAGACAGATGCTCTCAACACCATATCATTATCTCAAGGCTATGCAGGAAAAACAAGTAGACCCCATATTGCAAGGACAGGTAAGGGGGTGAGGAGCCTTCAGTTGCCTGGGTCCAGTTCACAGGTCTACTGGTGGTCATGTCTTCTCCATGAACTCCCTCAACCTTCCCAGACAAATGCACACCAACTCCTGTCCTGGGGAGTTTTCTCTCTATAGCGAAGGCATTGACAAAGGCTGGGTATTTATAGAATGGCAGACAATTGCCTTCATGCCTGCTTCTAAATGTGCACAATTTGAGAACTCAGGTAGACCCAGGTCCAAAGTGTATAAAATGCTCATTCTTTGACTGTCATAGGAGTAGAGACTTTCTAGAAAAGAAAGAAATCCATTATCTCCCCCAATGGATTGTATAGGTAGTTTCAACTAAATATTGAATAAAATAAACTAAGAACAATTGTCTGTGTTAAATTTATGATGCAGTCTATGGTTTCCATAAGGGAATAAATGATAATGGAGAGAGAAATATTTACCCGAACCAAAAGTAAGAGTCATTTATTAAGTCATTAACTGGGAGACTGGCAATGTTGAAAGTATTGTGCTAAATAATTCATTTCTTAAACATATAAATATCATCGAGCACATAATTTAAAAGTTTTTGCTTTAACTGTTCATTTAAAAGAAGAAAAGGATCAGTTAAATAATCCTAACTTGAATAGAGTTTCACGTTAGAGAAATGGGAAACTTCCCATGGACAAAGCGACTGGGTGGACAGGTGCCAGAAGTAATAGGTCCTCCCATGAAGAGGATATTCAAACACTGCTAAGGGGCTTTCTCTGGGGGAAGCTGCCATTTATTGGATAGGTATAGAAGTAACAAAACTTTTACTTAACCTGGGGTGTCCTCCTTTGTTCTTTGTGCCTGCTCTCATCCTTCCCTTCTCTTTCTTGGGAACTGAGGTCACTTCCACAACCTCCAGATAAAAGTCCCTGAATGTTCCATCACACTCTTTTGTCTTCTCTCCACCCACTTATCATGCTAACCGTCTGAGCTGTGCCATGTTTTCCCCATTTTCCCACCCACACAATCTTGTCTCTTCTCAGAAAGTAAGAGACAGAGCAACAGCAAGGCAGTCATCTCCAGTCATTCTTAATACCATTCTGGGCACTATCTTATGTGAAATAATTTGGTATAACTTGAAAACTCAAACATTACTGTACTGTATTTTGCCACTAAAATTTTCCCAAACATCTGCTAGCACATGAGGCACAGACACCCTCCCCCTTCTACCTGAGATTTCTTCTGGGAAATAATACAAGGATTTCTAAATATTTACTGTCTTCTCTCTTTGGAGCTATAATGTCTTAAGTAGCTCCAATTCCATCAGGAAAACAGAGGAAACCCTGAAGTTATCTAGAAGAGGATCCTATATTGACAGGCCTAGATTTAGGAAGAAGGGGAAGAGGGGCAAGTTAAAATGACTTAATTCTATTTTTATGAGTTAAAAAGCAATATGTTTTCATGTTGGGAGAGTAGAAATTAAAAATAGGCAAAAGAAGAAAATAAAAACTGTCAGTAATCCTACTCCAGAGGTAACAAAATTCAACTGATATCCTTCAAGCCTTTTTTGGTATTCATATATATAAATATATATTTTCTCTTCCAAAAATAGATTCATTTTGAACATTGTTTTGTAATATGTTTCTTCAATTAGGAATACATTCTGAACCTTTTCTGTCATTGCATTTCCTTCTGCACAGGATTTAGAATGACAGTTTTTCTTACCTTCTGCTTTTTGGTCACACCCTGGATCCAATATGGTGGCAGATTCTGTTGGCTCTACTTTCATAACAGATCCAGAATCTTGCTACTGCTTCAACCATGGTCCACGGCGCTCTCGGAATATTGCATCATCTTCCTAATAAATCTCCCTTTTTGACCTGTTCCCTTATGTCTGCCTGAAACGCTGCAGCCAGAGTGATTATTCAAAAACCTAAGTCGGATCATGTTGCTCTTCTGCCCAAACCCTCTATGGGCTTCCGCCTCCATAGACAGAACTTCAAAGTTCTTACTGTGATCAGTAAGGTCCTGCCTCACCTTACCTACCTCTTTCTCTCCTGTCCATTCCACTTCAGGAACAGCAACTTCCTTGCTGTTTCTAGAATATGCTCCAGTGTTAGGGCCGTGCATTTTCTGTTCTTTCTTTCTAGAACACTCTAGCACATTCTCTACCCCCATATCTGCACAACTTTTTCCCTCACCCCCTCGACTTTTCTTAGATGTTGTTTTCTCAATGAGACCTTCCCTGGCTAGCCTGTTTAATATTTTCAAGCTCCTACCCAAACCTTTCCTCCACACACTCTCCATCCTCTTGCTCTGCTTGATTTTTCTCCACAGCCAGTATCACCCTCCAACATACCAAACATTGTACTTTTATGAAAAAATGTGTTGTATTTGTTGTCTTTACCCAGCTGCCCCAACCCAGCATGGGGGCTTTGCAAGGCCAGGCTTTCTGTCGGTGTTGTGTTCTGCATTTCTCTCACCTATAGAGTCATGCCTGGTGCAGAGTACACACTTGCTAAACCTTTGCTGAATGAAGAAATAGCATGCCATTAGGATATGGATGTGGACCATGATATGTCCAAGCAGTCTTTGTTGTTGTTTATCTGGTATATCCATTTCCCTTTACTAATGTAGATAATGCTGTGATTCACTAATCTAAGCCCTTTTGCTCATACAGTTTACTTTTTTAGAAAAAATTCTTAGAATTGAGTGTATATTTTTTACAGTTTCCAATATGTAGTGCTAATTTATTTTCCAAAATGCGTACCTCAAAGAATGCTCATACCAGCAGCAGTCTGAGTCAGCGACCATTTGCCCACACCCAGGTTAGCTCTGGGTAGTACCGGCAGTCTCTCTGTGTGTGTATTCCCTGATCCAAGCAACAGCTTCTCAGAAAATACATTAAGGGTTTACGTACTTTGACACTGGGGTGAACAGAACTCATTGAACCAAAATCTTCCAAAGACTGGAAGTCTAGAGAGTAAGTGAGGTGGTGAAAGAAAGGGAGCATTGGCAGGAAGAAGGACAGTCTTGGGCTGACCCCATGAGGATGTAGCTGTGCACCTGTCCCTGCTGTTTCTGGCAACACTGAGATTATGAGAGCCACACAGATGCTTGTCTGCATTGTTTTTCTTTTTTTAAACAGATACTTGTAGAACTTCTATTCTGTAGAAAGTTCTGTGCCCAGTGTTGTTGGGATGCCAAATGTATGCTGGTCCCTCCCCCAGAGATGGCAGCAACCCATCCTGGGAGAGAAGACACGCTTAAATAACTCCGGAGTTGTCCCTGGGAAGAGATGAGCAGTACCAGACGAATGAGCAAAGAGAATCCTACAGACTGCTATGGTCAGAAAAGGCTTTGGACAGAAGTGGCTGATGTCTCCAGAGGGTTTACTGTATGCCAGGAACTGTTCTAAGTATTCTCAAAGTTACTGAGTGCTTATAGTGACCCTCATGGGGTAGGTACTACTTGTGTCTACATTCTAAAAAAGAGAAATCGAGGCACAAAGAGATTAAATCATTTGCACAAGGTTGCAAGGGTGGAGAGTGGTAGTAAGACAGATGGGTTCTGGTATTCTTTACTACTCACTACTCTTTGCAACCTTCTGTTTAAGTTACTATGATTGTGTAACAAACCACTCCAGGATTAAGCACAAAGCAACCATTTCATTATGCTCATGAGCCCCGTGGGTCAGGGATTTGTACAGAACACTGCAGGGATGGCTTGTCTCTGCTCCACCACACCTGGGGCCTCACCTGGGAGAAGGCATGGCTGGCGTTCAGTCATCTAGAGGTGTCTACACTCAGAGGATGAAGCTGTCTGTCTCCTGGGGACCTCAGTTGGAGCTGCAGCTGGAACACCCACATTTGGCTTCTCTGAGTGGCCTAGACCTATACACTGTGTGCTAGCCTCAGTGTACTCACACTTCTTACATGGCAATTTAAGGCTTTAGGTGAGAGTGTTCCCACAGATAAAGTGGGAGTGGCATCACATTTTCTGACCTAGGCCTGGAAATCAGGCAGAGTCCAAGTCTACCCACATTTGACAGGAAGAAATATAATCTCTTCACTTCTTTTTTTGTTTGTTTGTTTTTTATTATTTATTTATTTATTTATTTATTTATTTATTTATTTTTATTATGTTATGTTAGTCTCCATACAGTACATCATTAGTTTTTGATGTAACTACATCACTATTTGCATGTAACAGCCAGTGCTCCATGGAATCCATGCCCTCCTTAATACCCATCACCAGGCTCACCCAACCCACAACCCCCTCCCCTCTAAAACCCTCAGTTTGTTTCCCAGGGTACATAGTCTGTCATGGTTCATCTCCGCCTCTGATTCCCACCCCCCTTCATTTTTCTCTTCCTTCTCCTAATGTCCTCCATGCTATTCCTTATGTTCCACAAATGAGTGAAACCATATGGTAATGGACTTTCTCTGCTTGACTTATTTCACCCAGCATAATCTCTTCCAGTCCCGTCCAGGTTGATACAAAAGTTGGGTATTCATCCTTTCTGATGGGCTGAGTAATATTCCATTGTATTATGCACCACATCTTCTTTATCCATTTGTCTGTTAAAGGGCATCTCAGCTCTTTCCACAGTTTGGGTATCGTGGACATTGCTACTATGAACATTGGGATGCATGTGACCCTTCTTTTCACTACATCTGTATCTTTGTTATAATTCCCAATATTGCAATTGCTGGTCATAAGGTAGCTCTATTTTTAGCTTCTTGAGGAATCTCCACACTGTTTTCCAAAGTGGCTTCACCAACTTGCATTCCCACCAACAGTGTAAGAGTGTTCTCCTTTCTCCACAACCTCTCCAACATTTGTTGTTTCTTGCTTTGTCAAAGCAGGAAAAAACATCCAATGGGAAAAAGACAGTCTCTTCAATAGATGGTGCTGGGAAAAGTGGACAGTTTTATACAGAAGAATGAAACTCAACCATTCACTTACACCTTACACAAAGATAAACTCAAAAAGGATAAAAGACCTCAACGTGAGGCAGGAATCCATCAAAGTTCTAGAGGAGAACATAGGCAGTAACCTCTTTGACATCGACCACAGCAACTTCTTTCAAGGCATGTCTCCAAAGGCAAGGGAGACAAAAATGAAAATTAACTTTTGGGATTTTATCAAGCTAAAAAGCTTCTGCCCAGCATAAAACAAACAAAAAACAAAAACAAAAACACCAAAAAATCCCCAAAACCAAACAAACAAAAAAACAGCAAAACAAAGAGGCAACCTATGGAATGGGAGAAGGTAGTTGCAAATGACACTACAGACAAAAGGCCGATATCCAAGATCTATAAAGAACTTCTCAAACTCAACATCCTAAAAACAAATAATCAGGTCAAACAATGGGCAGAAGACATGAACAGACACTTCTTCAGAGAAGATATACATAACAATAAACAATGAATTCTGGAACACTGAAAAGAAATTTAAAAAATAAAAAAAATACATATAAATGGCGAATAGACACATGAAAAAAATGTTCATCATCATTAGACTTCAGGGAAATTAAAATCAAAACCACAGTGAGATACCACCTTACACCGGTTAGAATGGCAAAAGTAGACAGGCAAGAAACTCCCTACTTCTTGATGGGAGGAGTGGCAAAGAATTTGCTGCTGCTGTATGTGTGTGTGCACGCACATGTAATAGATTTTACTTTTTAGAGCAGTTTTAGGTTCACAGCAAAGTTGAATGGAAAGTCCAGAAAGTTCTCATAGACCTCCTGTCCCCACATGTGCACAGCCCCCCCCCCCACCTGACTGGTGCATTTGTTACAATTAATGAAACCTACATTGTCACGTCATTATCATCAAGACTCTATAGTCTATATTAGAGTTCACACTTGGCATTTACATTCTGTAGGTTTGGCAAATACAAAATGACACGCATTCGCCATCATAGTATCCTGCAGAACAGTTTTACTGCCCCCCAAATCTTCTGTGTTCTATGTATTCATTCCTTTCTTCCTCTTTAAAGATTTTTTTTTATTATTTATTTGACAGAGAGAGAGAGAGATCACAAGCAGGCAGAGAGGCAGGCAGAGAGAGAGGGAGGGAAGCAGGCTCCCCGCTGAGCAGAGAGCCCAATGCGGGGCTCGATCCCAGGACCCCGAGATCGTGACCTGAGCCGAAGGCAGCGGCTCAACCCACTGAGCCACCCAGGCGCCCCATTCCTTTCCTCCTCTTAACTCCTGCCAACCTCCGATCTTCTTATGGTCTCCTTAATTTTGCCTTTTCCAGGATGCCCTAGAGTTGGAATCATGCAATATGTCACTTTCCAGATTGGGTCCTTTCAGCTAGTGATATGCATATAAGTTTCCTGCACGTGTTCTCATGGTTTGGTAGTTCATTTCTTTTTAGTGCTGACTAATATTACTTGGCTGGGATGTAACAGTTTATTCCACCCTTCACCCACTAAAGGACATCTTGGTTGCCTCAAGTTTTGGCAATCATGAATAATGCTGTTATAAACATCTGTGTGCAGGTTTTTGTGTGGACCAAAGTTCTCAACAGCTTTGGATACATATCAAAGAACTCTATTGCTAGATTGTATGGTAAGATATTGTTTAGTTTTATTAGAAACCACCAAGCTGTCTTTCAAAGTGGTTGTACCATTTTGCATTCTCACCAGCAGTGAATGAGAGTTCCTGTTGCTTGCAGCCTTTGTAAAAACTGTCACGCCTCAAAAGGCATATGAAGATTGAAAAGGACGTTGAGCTGGGGGTAAGTGAGATTCGCAAGTGGACAAAAGAAAGGAGAAGAGATTCTGGGTCTGGAGTCATGTTCTGGGAAACTATGCCATCCAGAAAGGACTTAGGCATGAGGAGCGATAAACAAATAATCCACTGATTATTCCCATGGGGACATAGTCATTGATAGTCATTGTCCCTTGAAACTTGGATGCTGCTGCTTAGATCATTTGTCCCCAGCAAACTTCCTCCACAAAGCTGTTGGAGGGGTCTTTCTTTGTCTCCTTTGGTACCTGGGTAGGAGGAATTTGGTCTCACCAAGAGAGATCTGACTCTAGTCCCTGATTCCTAGAAGGTGTCCATTAAACCCTTGGAACTCCCTGAGTGATAGGACAGTCTTTGTTATTCATAATGAGCCTCTTGGACTACACCTGATAGCTTGTGTTAATGGAGTAACTCGTGATGAGCCCCTCAGGCCGTGTGATAACAGCCAAAATTTCATGGAGAGGGAACTGGAATTGAGTTTAGCCATATGGGCAACCAATCAATCAATCCTGCCTATGTAATGAAGCCCCAGTAAAATCTCTGGACACCAAAGTTTCGGGGGGGGCAGTTTCCCTGGTTATCAGTAGTCCATACGCATTGTCACATATTGATGCCGGGAGGCTGTCACCTTCTGAGGACAATGGAAGTCTTGTGTTTGGAAACCCCTGGACTCTGTCCCCTGTGTGTCTTCCTTTGACTATTCTACCTTTCCCCTGTAATAAACCATAGCCATAAGTGTAACAAATTTCAGTGAGTTCTGCAGCCCTTGCAGTGAACTGTTGAAACTGAAGGTAGTTTCAGAAAAATCTCTAAATTTACAGGTGATGTCAGAAGCAAGGGTAGCCTTGGGGACTGTTCCCTCAGACTCTGCAACTTGACAAGCTCCAGGTAAGGCCCCCTCTGCCTCTGTGCCTCCTCTACACAACAGACAACCTTGAATTGTTCTCTATTTCAGTTGTTTCACTGTAATCCCAAGAAATGGCCATATGTTGTTGCTTATTACAGATATCAGAAATGGGTCTTAGAGGAAATAACAAAGATCTTATCTTTAGCTGTACACCTAATAGTTCGTACATCATCATAGTGTGGATATAATAAACACACACACACACAGTGTCTGGTTATGTGCATGCAAATGTGTAACCTGCAATCTGTGTGGTGTGGAAATTACACTTTGTAAAATAAGAAGGCCTTGCTCCCTGCGTTTCCCACATGCCAAGGTCATTTTTCATGTGCCGTCAGATAGACTATTTGTAAAATAAAGCCAAACTCTCCTGTTTGTGCTTCCTCTGGCCTTTCAGACCAAACAAATCCTTCACCTTGGCAAAGGGCCTGACAAGCATTTAGTATTAATTAATTCTTGGAAGTCTCTGGGGAGAAGGTAAGTAATCTTGGGAACTGACAAAACGAATTGTTTCATTAAGCAGGTAAACTGGTCCCCTAAGCCACTTCTACCTCCTGGGTTCTCCTTGCATGGGGCTGGCCCATCTTTCCACCCCAACGCTTGGAAGCAGGGTGGACGAGAGCAGTGTGTGCCATGTATGTTTGTCTCTTTCCTTTCCTTTCACTGACAGCCTCACTCCAGGCTTTTCCATTCTGGCATTTTTCCTACTTATGAAATGAATTTGACCAGTTATCTTTGATGTTCAAAAGGAGAACCCAGTGGTATCTGTTGCTGACGTAGTGTAAAATTCACTTGGGTTAAATGCCTGTTCTACAGTTTCCCAGGTAATGATTTTATTATTTTTGAGGTGTGCATGATGACTCTTGCCTGCTGGATGGCTGTGTTTGCTTTCTTCTCTTCTGTCCCTTCTCTCCTCGTTCCCTGTAGACCCACATTCCCTAATCTAGAGGTAGGCTGAAGGCACTGACAGGGTAGGGGGAATCCTTTGACAGACCACAGGTCATCTGATTTTGCACTGTCCACTGAGTGTGCAAATCACTAGAACAGTGGCCCTGATAACCTTGTTATGTGTTGTGGGTTTATCACACTTAGATCCCATTGCAGAGTTTGTAGCTAAAGGACTGTAGACCATACTCACTCATCACAATGGTTTTGCCTTGACTCTTTGTGCAGGCACATGTGTATCAGGCAGAGGCTTCATCTTGGTCCCAAATAGGGCTTTGTGTGCACTAATGCTCAGTGTGTTGGATGGTACTATGATACGCCAATATTCAGTTCTCTTCTAATTTTGGATTAGAGTTTTCCACACTTTTGAATTTAGGGATGGTCAAGTGATGAGCTCCAGACAGAGACATGAGTATAGGAGAGAGGTGTGTTCCTTCCAGGATAAGACGTTTATTTGCCAGCTTGACTCATTGGCCCTCCCCTCTCTTGTGGGGAACAGTGAAGCCTCGCTTAGAGGTGGTGGTTTCATAAGATGATGTAAAATGAACTTGGCAGAAAACATCCCCCCATGCCCAGCATCCATCTTGGAAGTATAGCCTGAGGGAGATATAACTTTTGGTGTGAGATTTTGGTAGTGTTTGCTACTGTAGCCTAGCCTAGCTTGGGGTTGGCAAACTACTGGCCATGGGCCATATCTGGCCCTCCACCTATGTTTGTAAATAAAGTTTTATTAGAACATATCTATACCCATTCACATACATTCACTATTTTTTAATTTTTTATTTCAATTCAATTTAGTTAACATATACTGTACTACTAGTTTCATGGGTAGAATTCAGTGATCTTTCATGATGCAGTAACAGTGATGAGTAGTTGTGACAGAGACAGCGTGGCCTGGAAAGCAGAAAATATTTACTATTAGCCTTTAGAGACAAGGCTAGCTAACACCTGTGTATCCTGACTGACACACTCAATGAAAGCTTTTAAATAATTAAATTGACAATAGAAAAGGTGGAAGCCCAAAACTGATTCGAAAATTGTGTCAGATTATTTTGCATGATAATCAGGGCAACTTATTTGGCAGGCATATATCGAGTGCCATTAAGTGTCAGACTGGGGGAGAATGCTTTCTCCTTAGGGCCCTCCGGCTTCAGGGGTAGGGGAATGTGCTCCCCTTCTTTGTAAATTCGGGAAACAAGGACTGATAGGCAAAAGGAGGCTGTGATGAGAATAAGAAAACCCAAGGACACTGCAATGGACTGAGGGATATCTCATTACTCTTTCCACAAAATTCATTCAGTAATTCAGCCATCAGATATTATGTTGCCATTAACTAAAACCAGAGAAGAACAGATGGTCCAAAGAGATTTCTTTGAGGCAGTTACTATACAATGTGATATGTGTTAGGATGGGAATGGCCCAAGTTGCCCAGGGAAGGTTCTTCCTTATTCTTACCTCACCCTTGACCTAGCCAAAGTGTTAACTTGTAATTCCCTGAGACTGAAGCCAGGCCAAAGCTAAGGATCACAGATCCACCAGCTAGAGTACTTGGGAATTTTCTTCCCTCTGGAGAAACTATGAAACGATCTCTTCATACCCACATCACATAGCAATTTCTAGATCCTTGCTTTAGGAGGAACCCCACCACTAAGGCTTGTAACACAAAAGACCTTTCCCCATGCATACCTGCCTCTGGCTCTTTTCATCTGATGGAAAGAAGCATCTTATTGATCCTGACAGCGCAATTGGAACTTGTGATTTTCTTTTTTGGGGGCTGTGGGGCTCTGCAGATGGGAAGGAAGGGCCGGCTAAGCTGGGTGGGAGGTAATCGAGCGGTAGATACACACAGGCAGAAATTATAATAAATGGGGGGTGCTGCAGTCTGAGGTTTTATGTGGAGTTGCCTTTCCCACATCTGCACCTCCAACAAATTGATTTGGTACCCAGTTCCAGCCATCATCTTATTTCAAGTTCAGTTACCTAGGAAACAGAGGGCACACTGCTGGGACCGTCTGCCTGTGTCCTGTGCCGACCGAAGCTATTAGAGCACATCAACTTGGCCTCCGAGAAGCACTGAACATGGACAGTTTCTACTTCCAGCCAGGTTCTTATTTATTTATTTTACTGCTTCAGCAGCAAAATGAGTTATTGAACCGTTCGGTCCATCGACTGGGGCCGCTTCTCCCCTTCATCCCTCAGATGCCCGAAGCTCTTGGGAGCTGGTGGCAGCCCAGAGGCCTTGTGCTGATGGTGAGTCCTCAGTGAGGACGCCAGGCAACCCCTTAGTTCCATGGGGCTGGGGGTCTGGGCTGTGACGAGGTGTGGCCCCACCAGGAGTCTTTGAACCTGCGGAGAAAGCTCTGGCAAACACACGTGCATGCGAAACGCTGTACACAATTTAATGGAGGAACCAGATTCCCAGGCTAAATGCTTTTGATCTAAGTTTATTCTGCTGGGGATGAATGTCTTAGCTCTGAAAATAGTAAATAAGCTTTCAGTGTGTCCAAGATTCAACAGTCCACTGTCCTAGAGACTATCTGACCCGAAGGAAAATTGTATTTCACTGAGCATCCTGGGGCGGTGTGTGGAGGGAGGGTCTCTGGGTCCACTTGTGTTTGCTCTAAAACTAGTGAACGTGGTGGAAACTCTATCATGTCTCCAGGCTGTTTTCTGTTTTTGCACAACCTGAAAACTAATAATGGTTTTTTATAGTTCTAAATGTGAAATAAAAAAAAAGACTACATTTACAATTTAAAGAGGAGGAAACAGTTGCTCAAGGAGTTGAGGATACTGTTTCTTGACCTGAAAAGCCAAATATATATATATATATATATATATATATATATACACACACACACACACACACACATATATATCCCATCCCCCCACCCACACCCCTCCAGCAACCCTGTTTGTTTCCCAGAGTTAAGAGTCTCTTAAGGTTTGTCTCTCTCTCTGATTTCATCTTACTTATTTCCCCCCCCCTTCCCCTATGATCACCTGTTCTGTTTCTTTAATTCCACATGTGAGTGGAATTATATAATTGTCATTCTCTGATTGACTTATTTCACTTAGCATAATACCTTCTAGTTCCATCCACATCATTGCAAATGGCAAGATTTCATTTTTTCATGACTGAGTGATATATATCTAATATGTATATATATATCTCCCCCATATTCTTTATCCATTCCTCTGTTGATGGACATCAGGGCTCTTTCCATAGTTTGGCAATTGTGGACATTGCTGTTATAAACATTGGGGGTTCAGGTGCCCCTTTAGATCACTACATTTGTATCCTATGGATAAATACCTAGTAGTGCAATTGCTGGGTCATAGGGTAGCTCTATTTTTAACTTCTGGAGGACCTTCCATACTGTTTTCCAAAGTGGCTGCACCCCCTTGCATTCCCGCCAGCGTGTAAGAGGGTTCCCCTTTCAGGGTAAGAGAATCTTAAGGGGCAGAGGAGAGAGAGAGTATCTTAAGCAGGCTCCATGCCCAGTGTGGGGCCCCATAAGGGGCTTGATCTCATGACCCTGAGATCATGATCTGAGCTGAAATCAAGAGTCAGAAGCTCAAATGACTAAGCCACCTGGCTCCCCAAGCCTAAAATATTTATTACCTAGCCCTTTAAAAAAGAAAAGCTTACCAGCCCCCACTTCCTTCCTTCCTTCCTTCCTCCTTTCTTTCCTTCCTCCCTCCCTCCCTTCCTCCTCTCCTCCCTCCCTTCCTCCTCTCCTCCCTCCCTTCTTTCTGAGGATGCAGACTCTCCTTCAGTGTGTGGGCTCTGGATCCAGAATCTGGGTCGGGTCTAGAAACTGAACAAAACTGGGGCGCTGCCCAACTCATCCATTCAGGATTTCTTTGATTGCACAGATACCATGCCACCCTTACTGGATGCCCATCTATGCCCCCAGGGGGCCCCAAGTTTTAGTAGCTATTGACTTTACTCCCTGTGGGTCTGGCCTCCTGGCTGCCCATCTCACCTGGGGACTCACTTTGATAATTGTCTCCTTCTGGGTCCTGACGAGACATGCTGTGACATGGCCTCTGTTCCAGAAACCTCCCACCCCGTTTCCTGCAGGTGTGCCCAGTTCATTGGCAGCATCCCCCACCAAGCCACCACTGCACCATCTCACCTGGACCTTCCTTAGCGCCTTTGGAAATAGGGTGTCGCTTGGACCCTTCCATGGAGCATATTCTTCTGCTGAATTTTCCCCATATGCCACAGGAATGCTGGCAGTCCTACCTCACTAAGTGCAGCTATGACTTTCCCATTACTAGCATGTCTGCACCATCTCCTGGGGACCTCCCCTGGGTGCTCCATCCTGAATCCCAGAGGACTGGTCCCAAACCGATGACATTTCCACTACCAAGCCTCCTCTTCACTCAGTCACACTCAGAGTCCTGTCCCACACATATGTGCCTACCCTGCTGCTCCAGCTGGCTGGGTCTTGATGCTCTTTTGTTGAGGATAGTCCCTCTCCTCCTTCCAGACCCAGCATGACCCTGGCTGGGGTACATGCTGCCTTAGCTGTAGTACGGGGACTTGTGCCAGAAGCAGAGGTGGGTGGAACCGAGAGGAGCATATGTTTTATGGGGGAGAGACGTCTGCACCATTGCCAGGCAAAGGGCCAGGGAGTAGGGGCTCTTCTGTAGCCTCAGAGGGGTCAGCAGGATTGGGGCTTTCAAGATTCTCAGCAGCAGCAACCCACGTGTCCTCACCTCAGGTGTCAGGGTCCCATTATTTTCCAGCTGTGCACTGGCCTTGGCACAACAGGCATGACATGTTTAGAAGAGTAACCCCTCTGAAACTCTGCTTCCCTGAAGATTCTGTTCCTTCCTTTGCCTTCAGTGTCCCACTGCAGAGTTAAGAGCCTCTTTCCGTGCTTCCAAGGAGGCCCTCTGGCTTTCAAACCTGGATTTCATGGCTGATCTATCACTCTCGGCTTTTCTTTCTCTTTCCAAAAGTCAATCAACTTCAGCAGTAGCTACACAATTCTGTTGTCCTTACAGTAGTGATTTCCCTCATATTTCTCAAATGCCTGGTGCATCCCTTACCACTGACATGTCATTCCATGTCAGCCCTGGTGAGAATTGTAGCAATCCTAAGTGTCTGTCTTATGCCAGGGAGTCTGGACGCCACCTCCATCAACGACAGGTGTTCCAATTTCTCATCGTAGTGTCTGCTTTCTCAAACCACTGCTGGTACTTACCAACTGTCACAGGCTGGTTCGTTGGGAAGCCAACTCTGAGATAAGATTATTGTGCAGGATTTTTATTAGGAAGAAGTCTGAGGAACCACATTCATGGAAGGGTCGGGAAGGAAGCAGGCCTGAGCAGGAGAAGGTATCAAGCTGGGATACAGCTTCTATTAAGACCTCAGGGGACTCTTTGGGGGAGGATGGAGCAGAATGGCCTGTTACAGTTGCCCCAACTGGTCCTTTGTGACTCTCCATCATTGGGTGTAACCCATCCTAGAAAGAGTGGGTGACCTTAGGCAAGGTGGCTCTTTCCAACATAAACACTTTGACCTTTGCGGGCTGTCTTGTGGTAGCACTTCTGGCAGCGGGGGAATGTTTTTCCTGAAGGGGGTCTGGGCAACATTGCTCTGTGCATCACACCCTCGTCAGATTTTCTGGCCCCCAGTCCCAGCTTGTCTGCTGACAGCTATCCTTGGATAGATCTCCTAATCTCTATGATCCTCAAGTTTCCTTAAATCAAAAAAACCAAAAAAGGTCAAAATCAACATATGCCCATATAAGAAAAGTAAGCAAAATATGCTCAAATAGAAAGTAGAGTTACCTGTAGGCTCACCACCCAGAGTAGACATTTCCACCCTGAAATGTGTTTCCTATCTTTTAGCTCCATATTTTTAACATAGTTGTAACTGTGTGCAATGTTCAATTTTATATTCTCATTTTCACTAAACATTATATATAAGTGTTATCACAAACTCTTTGTAAACACTAATTGCAAGGGTAAATTGTTTCCAGCTATGAAAGTAATAGCTATTCATAATAAAAATTTTTAGGAAAAGCATCCACATCTCTCCCTTTAGAAATAGCTCCAATTAAACTTTTGTTGCATAGCTCTTTGGTTTTGTATTTGTGTGTTTATAAATAAAATTGGGGAATGTTTTCTACATTTTACTATTTGGGGGATGTTTTCTCATACCAATATCCAATTCTCCAGACACCAACTGGGTGTCCTACAACTCAACACAATTCTGACCCTATCTCCCCAGCGTCAGCATCAGATTCCACAAGCTTAAGGACTCAGCCCACAGAACCACTTCCACTCCAGAGGCCAAGTGTAAGCCTCAAAGGAGGCCACCCAAACTTCAGACCAAATGGCCATAAAACAAGGATTCTCACAACCCCCTCTGTAGGCTGGATAATTTTTTAGAATGGTTCACTGAACACAGGAAGATACTTTATTTGTAGTGGTTTATTTTAAAGGGTACAAATGAACAGCCAGATGAGGGGTACATAGGGCAAGGTCTGAAGGGTCCTGAGCTCATGAGCTACTTTCCCAGTTGAGATGGGGGTGCTCTACTCTCCCAGCACGTGGATGTGTTCCCCAATTTGGAAGCTTACCTCATCTCATTGTTCATGAGTTTCTATGGAGCTCAGTTTTTAATCCCACCTCCCTTCCCATAAACTCAGGTGTAACCAAAAGGGGCGCCTTATGAATAATGAAAGATGATCCTATCATTGAGGAAATTCCAAGGGTTTTAGGAGCTCTGTGCCAGGAGCGGGGACCACAGACCAAATATATTTCTTATGATGCCATAATCTTAAATCTGCTGTTCTCACTTCACATCCTGAACCTCCCTACGACATATTACATATTTGCTTACACCGTCATTTTAATACCTGCAGAACATTCTACTGCACTTATATACAGCATAGCTTAATTAGGCTCCTTTTTGAATACCTTTTCCCATTTTAAAAATATTTTTTCCAATATAAATAAGCTTCTGATGAAGATTCTTACTTGGAGATCTTTGTGTTTTTCTTTATTTCCTTGGTATGAAATCTTAGAAGTAAGATTGGGCAAAATCTATGAACATTAGGTTACTTGATATATATTCCTAAAAAAGTTGGACTCATTGGCTCCCTGTTAAAAGTGCACGCAGACACTCTGCGGGCAATGGCCATGCTTTCATAATGCTCATCAGGTTGGTCCTGGAGATACAGATTGTGGTGCCTGCCCAAGCCTTGAGTCCCTTATGAGGGAAATTGCTCAGCAGTAGTCTCTTTTGGCGATGCAACCTATATACCCGTGTTTCCATAATGTAATACCCACCCCTCCCTGGAGACTGCTCACCTATGGCAGGCAATCCACAGGCTTATCAGCACCCTACCAGAAGGCCTTGGGCTTAAAGGCCAATCCCTATTTGCTGAACTGGTCAACTTCTCTCCCCTAGAAGTACTGAATGGAAACATAGACTCTGTCATTTACCAATGATGGCTAAAGTTCAAATGAAAGATGCAATCGTGTCACGAGGAGTCAAGACAAGTTCAAGTTGGAAAAGGAATAAAAAAACTATGAATAACATAAATTAGCAGGAGCTCTGACACAAGGTAGAAGCTGTGAGGTAAAGAGACCTTTCCAGGTAGCGAACAAGGCAGTCGGTCTTGTTGAAGAACTTGGGAGTGGAACAGAGAAGAGGAGAGGAGCAGACACTCATGGATGACACAACAGTATAGTGAAGTTCCTTGATCTCATACTCCTAAAGCCCCAGGACTACCTTGGAACCAGTTCCTGTTCTCCTGGGTCCTGGCCAAACCCCAGTTCCTGGTCTTTGCTTATTATTGTCACGCCTGTTATTCCAAGGACGTTTTTGTATATCTCCTCTATCCCCACTGAGTTGAGCTTATATCAAAGCCCAAAGAGACTAAGATAGCATGGATGGTATCATCCATGCTATGCATGCATAGATATCATAATATTCTTAGCTATACATGATATGCATAGATATCATAATTTTCTTAGCTATAACTCTCTTGGGTCTCCTAGATTGCTCACATTTTGTCATTGTTATTGATCACTTAGATGAGACCATGATGAACATTTTTGCACCTAGAACTGTGTGTGTGTGCTTGCATGGGTGTGTGTAGCACCTTTCCCTTGTTCAAGGTCACCACAGCAAGAAGTTCTTCGAAGGGCAAAAACACTGATTTTCTTTTATCATTAAAACAAGTTAATAGAAGACAAAGAGAAAGCTGGATGTGTTTGTCTCTAAGTCCTCTCAAATTTCTGAAAGATCTGCTCTCTTCAGTTCTCTTCCAGAAGATTTCAAGTCTTAGGTATGCATAGTCTATTTCCTATTGAACCAAGAAAGAGAAGAAGGAATCCCCTCTCAGACACAGCATTGTTCTGGACTGTATTTGCAGTATGATTTCCCTATCTCAACCCACAAACTATATTTTTTTCCTATCACCAAACAGCTTCTTAACTTTCACCAATTAAAGAACTGCCCCGGATGGAATGGGAAAGTGTCCGGCAGAAAACTTTATAATATGTGTATGTATATGTGTGTCTAGATCTTCATATACTCCTGTACCTATGTCTATGCAAATGTGTGTGTGTGAAGAAGGGGATGTCCGTATTTTATAAAGGAAGAGAAAGAGAGAGAGAATAAAAAAGGAAGGAAACAAAGAAGCAAGGAAGGAGGGAAGAATACAAAGATTCCCAGGACTGTTGGTTGTTGACCTCTTAATAACTGTCCTTGGAAGTCCCGTCTAAATTATAATTATTAATTTCAACAAGGTTTCCCATATCCTGAAAGGATCAAGTGTGCTCAGTTCAGGGCATGACAGTGAACATACTGCCCCTGGAGAGTTCTCCTGTGGGATGGTCCCTGTATCTGCACATAACATGTTCCTGCTGTTCAGTGGGAGTCCAGTGATGCTGTTCTCACATCGCTCCTTTCCTAGAGATCAAAAAAATCAAAATCTCTCCAATCACACTTGCTTTTTATATGTAGTCTCTTACTAATAGTCTCTACTATTGTTCTTTTCCTTCATAATTGAACAAAGACTCAACCAGGTTAAGTACAATGGGTATCTGACTGAAGGTTAGGACTCACTACTTCAGTGTCGTGCAACAATTTTTATCCTTATCTCAAATACATTAAGTTTGGGAAGGCAACAACTAGAATTTTTCCACAGTTCGCCAGGTTTAGAACAGAATGGGGTCCAAGCACAAATTGCTCCCCTCCCCAGCCAAAGCTCACCACTACCTAAGGAATGCAATACTTCAGAAATTGAACCAATAAGCAGAACCACAGGACCCAACATCTCAGAGTGTTTGTTCACTAGCTGACATGCAGGAATGAAAAACTCTGAGTCCTACAAGCTGTTCAGAGTGTTGATGTGTGTGTGGACTGTGTGAAATCAGATCACAGACGGATTAGGGACAGAGAGCAGTGGCCTCCTGATAAACTGATACCTGCATCAGTATGTTTGGGGATAGGCCTTTTTTAAGTAGTAAAAAAAAAACCAAAAAAACTAAGAGAGCCAGGCAATTTATATAGTATCTGTTATATAATATTATTTCTTTAAAAAAAAAAGAAAACCATCCTTCATAAAAAAATAAGTCCTTCTCACAGTGCTCTCTGTAAAGAGACACACAAGCACCAAGTACAAGGGAAATGCTCTTGCCTGCCTGCCATCCTGTGTAACTTATAAATGCCACTTCATAAATCCTTTGTTATGCAGGTCTCTCACTGGAGCACAGCACCTACTCTGGGACATTTGCACAGTTCCTTGTCCCTTCTGATTAAGGCACCCTAGGAGAATTGCCTGTCCTACTTCATCGCACAGGCCTTCTTCGGTCTCCCAAGCAGAGGTCCCCACCTTATCGCATCATTTCTCTGCTAAATGGTCCTTGTGACTTCTGGAAAACAAAGACCCAAACATCTCTGTTGCTGCAATTAGCTCCTGCCTCAGTTGCTTCCTCCTGGTGTGGGTCCCCTACAAGATAATGCTTTTTATAAAGCAGCAGACATTTTCCTTGAGGCATTTTTGAGAACCATGGAGGAAAAGAGCTTTCATTTTTAAATATTATAATATAGGCCTGCTGGAGCTGCTCATTGTCACCTGTCAGGAGCCAGGCATGGTGGCAGAGAGTGGCTCAAATGGTTTGCTCATCAACTGATGAACAGTAACCAAAGTGGGTCAGCAAAAGAGCTTCATGTCCTCACCTGCTGGCTTGCATGAGTTCATTTTGTCCCTGTGGCATTTGCCCTATATTATAAGCCTTGAGAGAGATGGGTTCTGATGAGTAGAGAATCTTGAGACATTCTTAGCAGAAGTTCCCCGCAATATAGAAAGAATTCTGTTCTCTCTGTGTAATGGAGGCAACAAGGGGAGTATCATTCTTGACGGTTGACAGTGATCATCGCAAAAGAAGGATTTGATTTGTGAAAGGTGCGTAAAGACGGACAAGATTCCAGCAAGCTGGAGCTGTCTGCAGCATGCTGGTTGTCTGTTGCCCTGCTGCTTACAAACACGATCACACTGGCATCCGTGGTAAGAACTGGGGTAGTGCGGTGTGGAGATTGGATCAGTCAGCACCTAGCCCCTTTCCCCTGTGCTTCTCTGCACTGCACGGCCGGAAGGTTAAAACTACGTTTCATGGTCCCTGCAGCTGGGCTTTGGGAGGTGAATCAAGTCCTCCCACTTGCACGCTGTTAAGTATCTATTGCTAAGTAACAATAATGACTCCAAACCCTAGCTGCTTAATACAGCGAACGTTTATTCTCTGTCCTAGTGCTGACGGTCTGGAATCCGGGGGGTAGCTTAGCCAGACAGTTCTGGCTCAGGATCTCTCAGGAAGCCTCAAAGTCTGCCAGGATGACTGTGTCGGAAGCTTGGGGGGCTGCTTCCATGTTCACTTACATGGTTGCTGGTATGGGCTTCACTACAAGGTTTCGAGAATGTCCTCAAGACAAGGCAACTGGCTTCCCCCAGAGTAAGGGATCTCAGAGAGGAAGACAGCAAGAGATGGAAGTCCTAGTGTCTCCTACAACCCAGTCTTGGAAGTGACCCACAATCACTTCTGTGGGGTTCTACTAATCACACTGACCGCCCCGGTACAGTGGTGGAGGGACTCCATCAGGATGTGAACACCTGCAGGCAGGGACCATTAGGGGCCATCTTGGAGGCTGGCCATCACAGATATAGGCTAGGAGGTTCAAAAGGCGGGAGTGAAGTGGAAGCCATTTTCTTGCCTACATGGTGGCTTTTGTTAACCATCAGGTAATAGGGAGGTATTAGCTGCAGCATGTCCTGCCTCTTCTTTATGGGTATTGAAAAGTATTCTAGTGGCTGTGGTGGCCCAACTCAGCACTGTCCAGCCCCTCACCCCCCACCCCCAGCTTCCTGGTGGTGGCAGCATAGTTTCCTGGTCTTTCATCTCAGCTCAGTAGCTGTGTGCTCTTTTTTTTTTTTTTTTTAAGATTTTATTTATTTATTTGACAGAGATCACAAGTAGGCAGAGAGGCAGGCAGAGAGAGAGGGAGAGAGTGGGAGAGAGTGGGAGAGAGAGAGAGAGAGAGAGAGAGGAAGAAGCAGGCTCCCCGCTGAGCAGAAAGCCAGATGTGGTGCTCAATCCTAGGACCCTGGGATCATGACCTGAGCCGAAAGCAGAGGCTTTAACCCACTGAGCCACCTAGGCGCCCCGCTGTGTGCTCTTAAACCCAGTTCCTAAGACTATCTCCTGGGGGTGTGCTGGCAGCCATTCCTTCAGCCCTTGCAATGCATTACATTCCCTTTCCTTAACATAGCTGCAGTAAGGGGCACCTGGTGGCTCGTTGGGTAAGCCATCTGCCTCTTGATTTCAGCTCAGGTCATGATCCCAGGATCCTGGGATCAAGTCCCTCATCGGGCTCTCTGCTCGGCAGGAGCCTGCTTCTCCGTCTCTCTCTGTCTGCCTCTCTGCCTACTTGTGATCTCTGTCTGTCAAATAAATGAATAAAATCTTAAAAAAAATAGCTGCAGTAAATTCCTAGTCCTGGAAATGGACCATGACCAACACAGACGAGGATCACTCTTTTGGGTAAAAACGACAAACATGGTTGTGCCTGGAGTGTTCTGAGCTTGTTACATTCACTTGTTGGATTTTACAGGTGACAGAACTGAGGTGCTGAGTGGTAAGTGATCTTCACACTCACACAGGTAATGAAAAGTAGAGCTGGATTTCAGAGCCATACTCTTAACCCTGTGCCACACTGGGGCCACTTAGAGGGCCACATCTTACAAAACCCTCTCTTAGAAGGACGGCAGTGGCTAAAAGCATGTGGGGGCCTGCTCACAAAGGCTGACAAGGTCTTGGGTTTCTTCATATAATCATTTTTTAAAAATTTTTATGTGACATCTGGCAGGTAATAATTCACTGTCAACAATCTCAAGCTCCAGGCAAAATATGGCAGCCAGGCTATACTCTACTCAAGACCAGTGAGTAGAGAGGTCAACAGAACCATCCTCTCTAATTTCTCTTATGGACACCTGAATAAGACCCTCAATGTTAGGGAGAGAATTTTTAATGTTTATTGAAAAATTTTACCCAAAACCCAATTTTGTTCAGACATTATACTGAAAAAAACTGACTTCTGCTCTAAGCTGAATATTACTGTCTGCATAGTGATGACAATGAAGTCACAATGAAACCGACTTACTTTCATAGCTTCCATTATGACAATCACAGGACCTCTATTGGATCCTAGTTGGCACACAGTATTATGTCACTCTTGAAATACAGGGTTCTAGTTATGAATTCATTCAACAAGTGTTTCTTGAGCAGATACTATGCTCTGTACACTGGATATTTAACTAGAGGATACAAATACTGATGAGTGAGGTCTTTGTTGCTACCAGGTCTTGGCTCTTTGCATGCTGTCAGGGGTATAAACAGCCAAGCCACCTGCTTTGTGCAGTTATCAGCGGTTGGGTCAGGCCCCAGGGTCAAAGGTCATTTCTCATGCATAGTTCTGAATGGAAATATGGAGTGTGTTCCAGGAAAGCCCGATGCAGAAAAACCTCTAAGTTTTTTGTTTTTTTTTTATACAGGCAGTTAGCAGGTGTTTGAGGCAAGGAAGAGGATTAAGATAACTGTGATATTCAAACTAACCATTTGCTGAGTGCTTCTTGCATGCCAGAAATAAATATTTTGAAGACATTCTCAAATTTAATCCTATAACCACCTCACAAAACAGGATCTATTAGTGTGCTCATCCCACAAATGGAGAAACAGAGATGGAGAGCGTCAGTCATTTGGTTAAAATTATACAGCTTGTTGATCATGAGGGCAGAATTGAATTCAGGTGGGGCAGATTCCATAGGCTATGCTCTTGGTTTCCAAATCCTGTCTGGTTGGTCTAGATCACGCAAGTAAATTGCTTATACCAATTGATACCATCTCTGGGCTTGTCCTGACCTCACTGGTAAATTCATTTACCATTATCCTTAACCCAGCCTCTGCTTTGAGGAGGTTGGGAAAAACCAAGATTTCTTTTAGTGCCTCATAATAAACATGGTAGATAAAGGATATTGTGATAATTTTTCCTTAATTATTTGGCTTTCCCCATAATAATGCAGTTAATTAAACTGGCTCCTGCAGAGCTGCTCAACTGAGACTGATAATGGAAACATAAATTGATCTTTCTGCTCTTGGGTTTTTCTGTCAAGGTCATTCATGCCCATCTACAAGGTGTTGTTTTTACCTGTATAGGTGAATTACATTCTATTCATTGAGAAGTGTAGGGATTCTCAAACGGTAATATACATCTAAATCTTCAAAGCAGATTCCTGGGCCTCATGTGAGATCTACTGAATTGACATATTTGGGAAAGCAGCCCAGCAATCTGCATTTTAACCAGCATACCAGCTAAGTCCCATGAGACTTGATGAGCTGGAACCCAGAGACAGAGAGGATTTCACAGGCACCTGGCTGGAATGTCTAATCAGCTGAGGTCATTTTGGAGAATAGTTCTGGGTCCAAGTCCTTGCACCACTTAAATGCCTTATTAGGGGAGAAAGATGTGGAATGACTGGGGATGAAGTCAGAGAGCCATATTTGGACCAGATGATGTACAGTTGTGACACCCCAGTAATGACTGAGGAATTTCCTGGGAATGATAAGAAAAACCATCAGAGTTTTCAGCAAGGGTCTACATGACTCACATTTAAAGAAGGTTCCTCTGGAGGCCCTGTGGACCATAGAGAGAAGTTAGAGAAGCAGGGAGACCAGCTGGAAGGTCTTTCAGTACTCCCAGTAAAGAAACTGGCAGCTTGGATTGTCATCTTAGTGTCATAGGTCCTGAGACTTTGTTGGACTTGGGATCTATTCCAAAGAGATAACTGATGTGATTAACTTGATGTTATTAGATATAAGATACAAGATGAAGAAAGATCACATGATCCTTTTCATGGAGCTTATGTTTTCCTAAAGTAAGGACCTTTATAAGACTGTTATTGCTGCTGCAACAACTTACCACAAAACAAGTGGATTAAAACAATCCATTTATTGTCTTACAGTTCAGGAAGTCAGAAGTTCAAATTAAGTTGCTTTGGGCAATAGTTAAGGTATAGACTTTTCTTCTGGAGGCTGCAGGAGAGTCTTTTCCAGCTTTTTTGGGAAGCCACCTACATTCTTTGGTTCATGGTTATTCCCTCAGTCTTCAAAGCTCATCACTCAAACCCTTGCTTCCAACATCACATGTCCTATTCGCCTCCTCTGCTTCCATTGTCATATCACCTTCTGTAAGTGTGGCCCCCTTGCCTCCCTCTTTTTTTTTTTTTTTGTGCAAAACTAGAATGAACTTTTATTTTATTTTTTTATCTATTTCTTTTCAGTGTAACAGAATTCATTGTTTATGCACCACATCCAGTGCTCCATGCAATATGTGCCCTCCATAATACCTACCACCTGGCTCCCCCATCCTCCCACCCCCTGCCCCTTCAAAACCCTCAGATTGTTTTTCAGAGTCCATAGTCACTCATGGTTCATCTCCCCTTCCAATTTCCCTCAACTCCCTTCTCCTCTCCATCTCCCCATGTCCTCCATGTTATTTGTTATGTTCCACAAATAAGTGAAACCGTATGATAATTGACTCTGCTTGACTTATTTCACTCAGCATAATCTCTTCCAGTCCCGTCCATGTTGATACAAAAGTTGGGTATTCATCCTTTCTGATGGAGGCATAATACTCCATAGTGTATATGGACCACATCTTCCTTATCCATTCATCCGTTGAAGGGCATCTTGGTTCTTTCCACGGTTTGGCAACCATGGTCATTGCTGCTATAAACATTGGGGTACAGATGGCCCTTCTTTTCACTACATCTGTATCTTTGGGGTAAATACCCAGTAGTGCAATTGCAGGGTCATAGGGAAGTTCTATCTTTAATTTCTTTTATTTTTAAAGATTTTATTTATTTATTTGACAGAGAGATCACAAGTAGGCAGAGAGGCAGGCAGAGAGAGAGGGGGAAGCAGGCTCCCCGCTGAGCAGAGAGCCTGATGTGGGGCTCGATCCCAGGACCCTGAGATTATGACCCGAGCCGAAGGCAGAGGCCTAACCCACTGAGCCACCCAGGTGCCCCTATCTTTAATTTCTTAAGGAATCTCCACACTGTTTTCCAAAGTGGCGACACCAACTTGCATTCCCACCAACAGTGTAAGAGGGTTCCCTTTCTCCAAATCCTGTCCAACACACGTTGTTTCCTGTCTTTCTAATTTTGACCATTCTAACTGGTGTAAGGTAGTATCTCAGTGTGGTTTTAATTTGAATTTCCCTGATTTGTCTCCCTCTTTTAAAGACCCTTGTGATTATATTAGATCCATCTAAGTAACCCAGCATAATCTCATTCTCTCAAGATCCTTAATTTAATCATATCTGAAAAGTTCCTTTGCCATGTAAGGTAAAATATTCACAGACTATAGAGATTAGGATGTAGAATCTTTGGGAAGTCATTATGTGGCCTATCAGAGACCCCAAAGATCTGATGGAAAATAGATAAGTCACTTAATTTTCAATGGCAATGCTTTGAAATAAATTGAGCTAGGTAACAATATAAAGTGAATGGTAATATACAGATGGCCAACAGACACATGAAACGATGCTCAACATCACTAATCACCAGGGAAATACAAGGAAAACTACAATGAGATATCACCTTACACCCATCAGAATAGCTAAAATCAAAAAGATAAATAAAAGTATTGGTGAGGACATGAAGAAAAGAATCTTCATACACTATTGGCAGGAATGTAATTTGGTATGGCCCCTGTGGAAAATACTATGGACATTCCTGAAAAAATTAAACAATAGAAATACTATATGATCCAATAATTCCACTACTGGGTATTTACCCAAAGAAAACAAAATCAATAATTCAAAAAGATATATGCACCCTTATGTTTATTGAAGCACTATTTACAATAGTCAAAGTATGGAGGCAACCCAACAGTCCATTGACAGACAGAGGGATAAGAAAAATGTGGCATGTATATACAAGGGAATATTATGCAGCCATGAAAAAGGATGTGCCTTTTGCAACACACTGGATGGACCCAAAGGGCATTGTGCAAAGTGAAATAAATAAGAGTGAAAAAAAGTACCATACAATTTCACTCATATGCAGAATCTAAAAAAACAAATGAATGAATAAACAAATAGCAGAATCAAATCTATAAATTCAGATAACAAACTGATGATTGTCAGAGGATAAGATGGAAGAAGGATGAGAAAAATGGGTGAAAGAGGAGTGGGAGATACAGGCTTCCAGTTATGAAATAAATAAGTTATGGGAATAAAATACACAGCTTAGGGAATATAGTCAATGATCTTGTAATAGCTTTGCAGTGAGAGATGCTAATGATAGCAGCTGCAGCTGGAGAAGCTTGAAGAGCTCAGATCAGAAATGGGGAAGAGATTGGATTTTAAGGAAATTACTGGGAGAAAAGCAGTGCTCAGGTCATGGTAGGCAGTCAATAGAAAGTGATTTCTTTTTGTTTTGTAGTGTATTCCTTTTGTTTTTAAGAATAATGGGGAGCAACAGGATGTGATTTGGAGAGCCCTCTGGGCTGATGGGACAGATTTCAGAAGAAAAATAAGGCCGTCGTATCAGTTATCAGTCAGAGCTCAGCCAGGAGACAGAGACTGTACCCATTATTTGAACAGAGGGAGTCAGAGAGACTTAAGAACAACAGAAAAACCTTTTATATTTACCCACATTTTCCTTTCTGGCACTCTTCTTTCTTTGTGTAGATCCAAGTTTTCATCTCTTATCATTTTTCTTCACCCTGAGAAACTTCCTTACTTTGCAGTGAAACAGTGAAACTTCCTTTAATATTTTTTGTAGTAAGATCTACTGGTGATAGTCTCTCATCTGTTTGTCTGAAAAATGTTTACTCTGTCTTTATTGCTGAAAAATATTTTCACAAGAGATAGAATTTCAGTTTGGCAGATTTTTCTTTCAGAACTTTAAGGATGTCATTCTATTATCTTCTGATTTGCATGGGATCTGACAAAAAAAAAATCTGTCTTAATCCCAATCTTTTCTACTCTTTCTATAAAATTTTTTTATTTTAAAAATAAAAGTCTTTTTTATAGATAAAAAATAATAAAATAAAAATAAAATAAATATATATTTAAATACATAAAATAGATATAAATATTTAATATTTAAATATATAAATATATATAAAATAAAAATAAATAAAATAAAATAAAAATAAATAAATAAATGAAAGTCTTTTTTTCTTTGGCTGATTTTACACTTGTCTTTTTTACAGAAATTGGATTCTGACCTGCTTTGATGTCTATTTCTATTTCGTTCATAGTTTTCATCCAATTTGTATAATTTTCAGCTATTAGTTCTTCAGGTATATGTTTGGCACCTCCTTTACATTCTCTCTTTCTGGGCTCCAATTATAGATATGTTAGATCACTTAATATTATTTGTGGGTCACAGAGATTTTGTTCACTTTTTTTCAGTTTCTCTCTTGCTTCCCTCAGGGTCTGGCTTCATTGTGTTTTGACACCTCTCCTGGACTTATTTGGCTCTTCCCCCATTTTCCTGCATAAGATATTTCCCCTAATAAATTCATTGCACACTTAATCTTGTTTTGATGTCAGGTTCTTCAAGAATCTAGAGTAACATGGTTTCTATTGACGAATTGTTCTCCTGGTATGTTGTTTTCCTTTAAAGAGTTTGTTGCTTAAGCAGTGAAGTTACTTGCAGATCAATTTGGTTATTTCCAAGATTGTTTTCAAATGTTATTAAGGTGTATCTGAGTAGCTTTTATTCTGGGGAAAATTTAACCCTATTATTAAAGTGTGACCTTTCTGGGGTCTCTATGGAATATCCCAAGTGAGTGTTCATCTAGTTCACTTGGGCTTCTTAGAACTCAAATATCTTCTAGCCTCAAGAGTTTTTCATTTTATAGTTCTCTGACAGTCGTTCTCTGCCTAGTTTCATGGAGTTTCACCCTATGCACTCCCAGAGTAGTAACAGCCAAAGACTAAAAGAGACTATTGTAAAGATTTGTGAGTTCTTTCTCTGTGCAACTTCCTCCTTCCTGGTAGTCTGCTCTGCAAATTCCATTTGTGTTAGAATTTCCAAACATCTTTGTCTCCTCAATTCAGTGAGAATAATAGACTTTTCTTGGATTCCTCTTCTTTGAGCCATGGAGTGGAGATTACCTATAAGTAGGAAGCTGGGACAATGATAGAGAACCCCTTGTTTCTTTCTCTTCTCTAAGGGACCACTGTCCTGGGGCTGGTTATTGTCCAATAAGCAATTCTCAAACAAGGTACTCCTTCATGTAGTGGAAGTCAAAAAAAAAAAAAAAAGGAGAGAATTTCATATATAAAGTTAACTAGTTGTGAGATGCAATGCACACTCCAAAGTAGTATGGGGGCAACTCCAGGAAGCAGCTGCCAACCCTAGGGGCAATAGAACAAAGGGAATCATTTAGAAATATTAAAACTTAGAAACTTAAACTAGTAGCCCTGGGGAACTAAAACGTCAACATCTGAGGAGATGCTGCTTCTTTGGTGTTGGTGTTGGTATCTAAGCTCAGAGGAATGCCCTATAGTCATGGAACCCAGATTTCTGGTGTTGATTGGTTGGTTGGTGCTGGTGTCTTCACTGGGAGTTAAATGATATTTAATATTTGTTTCTGCAAATATTGAAAAAACTTACAAAATAGATGTAATTGCTGGTAATGGGAAGGAACTGCTGCCACAGGGAGAAGAGGCATGGCTGGTGTGATGCTCACAGAACCACATGTAGTCAGGAACAAGCTGGGAGGGGCAAGTCCTTCTCCCCCCAGTTTTTCAGTCTCCCTCTCACACCTCCTATTGGTAGAATATAATATAAAGGAGCTGTCAGGGAGGTGTATGGTTTCCAGAGCCCCATCCCCAGCATCAGAGCAGAGAAGGGTATGTTTGGGAATAAGAGATAATAGCTTACTAACTAGCATAGCTACTTCTAGTTTATGGTCTGAGCCACCAGGTGCAATGTGCTGCTGTTGTGTTAGGGAAGACTGGAGCAAAGGCCAGTTCCAGCCTACTGAATCAGAATCTCCAGGAAAAATACCTGTGAATCTCCATGTTTATAGACATGGAGGTGATTCTGATCAGGCACATTTAGAGTAACTGTAATCTAGATCAAATTTCTCACTTAAAGATAAGCAAGTGAGAATAGCATTGAGAATCCTGAGATGAAATCTTGTGCTTATGGTCAACTGATTTTCAACAAACATGCCAAGACAATTCAATGGCAAAAGAATTTTTTTTTTCAACAAATGGTACAAGGACAACTAGATAGCCATATAATCCGCAAAAATTAACTTGAAATAGATGACAGACTTAAATGTGAGAGATAAAACTGTTGGAAGAAAATTCAGGAAGACGTCTTCGTGATTGGGGCTTAAGCAATGACTTCTTAGACATGACACCAAAAGCACAAGCAATAAAAAAAAATAGATAAATTGGTCTTCATCAAAATTAAAAACTTTCTCCATCAATGGATGAGTGGATAAACAAAATATGATACGTACATACAATGGGATATTATTCAGCCTTAAAAAGGGAGGAGAGTCTGTCATTTGCAACAACATAGATGAACTCTAAAGACATTATGCTAAATAAAATAAGCCAGTCACAAAAGAACTATATGATTCCACTCATAGGAGGCCCCTAGAGTAGTTCAATTCATGGAGACAGAAAGAACAGTGGTTGTCAGGGCCACAGGGGAAGGGAAGAATGAGAAGTCAGTCCTTAATAGGTTTATAGTTTCAGTTTTAGAAGGTCCTGTAGGTGGATGGAGGTGGCAATTGCACAGCATTGTGAATGTACTTAATATCATTGAAATGTGCACTTAAGATGGTTAAAATGATAAATTTTAGGCCCTGTATATTTTACCATACTTATAAATAAATCAATAAAAGACCATTTAAAACTTTTGTGCTTCAAACAATACCACCAAGAAAGTTAAAAGACATCTCCTAGAATAGGAAAAATCTTTGCAAATCATATTATCTGAAAAAGGGACATGTGTCTAGGATGTACATAGAATGATTACAGCTCAGTAATGATAAATAACCCAATTTAAAGGGGACAAGGGATTTGAATAGACATTTCTACAAAGAAGATACACAAATTGCCAATTACACGTGAAAAGAAGCCAAACGTCATTGGTTGTTTGGGACATGCCGTCAAAACCACGGGAATATACTTCGTACCAAGCAAAAAGAAATACGAGGACAGGTGTTGGGTAAAGAGTGTTGGCAAGGATGTAAAGAAACTGGAACATTCACACACAGCTCGTGGGGATGTAAAATGGTGCACCCACTTTGGAGAACAGCTCAGAAGTTCCTCAAACCATTAAACATGGAGTTATCACATCGCCCAGCGATTCTGCTGCCAGGAATTGCATTCCAAGGAAATAAAAACACGTCCACACTAAAACTTATAAACAAATGTATACAACATGCACAACAGCATCATACAGAATAGCCCCAAAATGGAAATAACCTAAATCTCCATCCATGGATGAAAGGATAAAATGTGGTTTATGCCTACCATGGAATATTATGCAGGCTTTTTTTTTTTTTTTTAAATTCAGGCTCTAAAACAAAGTATTGATACACTCTATAACGTGGATGAGTCTTGTGAACATTATGCTGAGTGAAAGAGTTCAGTCAAAGAGACCACTTATTCACTGGGTGTGGTGCATAACCAATGAATTCTGGAACACTGAAAAGAAATTAAGAAAATAAATAAAAATTAAAAAAAAAAAGAATGTGAGCAGTGTACATCTTCCCCTTGGTACAGGACTAGACTTCCAACATGTTAGAGGATCACATAAAATAAAAAATTGGCCTTGTTAAAAAAAAAAGACCACTTATTTAAGGTATAGATATGTGCACAGTAGTAATCCTATAGAAACAGACAATAGATTAGCAGTTGCCTGTGGCTGGGGATGGGGGAGGCAGAATGAGGAATGAGTGTTCATAGGTACAACATTTCTTTTTGGAGTGATGAAAATGTTCTAAACTTCAACTCTGAGATGTTTGCACAACTCTAAATATACTAACAATCACTGAGTCATACACTTTAAAATTAGGCTAATTTTATTGTATGCAAATAATATCTCAACAAAGCTGTTAAAATAAAAAGGAAACTATGAGAGCAGAGGTTTTGGTCTGTCTGATACACCCTCAGTGCTCAGAAGAGTACTGGGCGAGGGTAGTGCACTGTGGAACAGACTGTCGTCTAGAATGGGGACTGCGTCACATTTTTTAATTTTTATTTTCTCCAAAACACCATTTATGGGTTTATAAAATATAACGAAGTATTAATAAATTTTTTTTACTGAAAAACAGAAAAGAAAATGGGTTCAGAGACACTCAAGACCATTTAGCCTGAAATCAGGGAAGTCGGTGTCCCAGTCAGGATACCCCAGTATTTCTAGTCTATTGTAAGCTAATTTATATTATATATAAGTATATAGTATATGTATATATGTGTATGTATGTGTGTGTATACACACACATACACACACACTATGTATATATATAGTATACATATATAGTGTACTATGTATGTAGAGTTACCATGTATATATAGTGTGGTGATCACATCCTTGATTTCTGCCATCTCACTAGTGGACTTCACGTCTGGGCTCTGCTCCCTTTTAGCTGGGGATCTTGGCTAATTCCCTTAGCTTCTGTGCCTGTTTCCCAATCCACAAAAATGAGAAAAATAGACATTTTCCTGGTATTGTTGTAAGGATTTGATAAAACAGTAAAATACTACTTGTCCTTAGCACCTAGTAAGTGCTCAATAAGTAATAGTCATTATAACAAAGTAAGTGACCAAAAGAAACTATAATTTGCACCATACATGCTATACAAGACTCTGGAATAGGCATTTTTTTCCACATACGCTCCAAGGCAGCTATTTTAATTGTAATTTTTACAGGAAACGGAGATTCAGAGATGCTAAGTGAAACTCACCCAAGGTCACATGACTATAACTGCTCTTCAGTGTGACTAAGCAGAGCCTTTTCATCCTAACAGCATTTATGTTCTTGACCACTAATATCCCCTTCCTTCTCAGTACCTTCTGGGTTGTGTTCAGACTAACTTATTGGTTTCCATTGCTTTGAAGTTACGTATCAAAAAATAGCACAGTTCTTCCTGTGTAACAATTGGTTTAGTCTGTATAGCTGCAACCTAATACTCCTTGGATTTAACAAAGTAAATGAATGTTTCAACCAAGACTTCCTTCAAGATCTGATTTGTTGTTGTTGTTGTTGTTGTTTTTAAATCCCATTCTGGGACTGACTCCTCGATCTGTTTCTAGAATATCATTATAGTGTGAGGCAGAATGACTCTTGCTTATAACTGAGGTTATATGCTCCCACGTGAGTGGAATATCTTGCTTTTCATTGTTTCTCCCTTCTAGTATAGCACAGGTTTTCATCTTCCATGGCTGTTTAAATTGCTATCAAAAGATTCTTAAGCCAGGCTGATTTTCAACATTTTAGGAATTTCTATTACTTTTTCTGCTTTGTTATTAATAAAATGATTAAATTTGCATACTTGTTATTATCACTTTTCAAAGTATGACATAGCTTCTGTTTCTCCCTGTCCCACTTAACAGTGTAAATCCAATTATATCTTCTTCTCTCTTCGCATTGTATAATGATTTCTTTATATTGCATATTTCTTTCTTTTACCATGTATCACTAACCCAGTGGTTTTCTTGAGAATCAGAAGGGAGCTAAATAAAATACATAAATAAAAATAAAAATAGAAAAATACATAAATAAAGAAATAAAATTAAAATACTTTACTTATTGGACTTTGGATTTTAGTTTTAATTATTCGAAATTTTGTTTTGTTAGCTGAAATGCAAAAGTGTGGAGGTAGAAAATGATCTCAGGATATAGCACATAGTAACTGAAACTAAAGTGATCAGGCTTCTCATGCCTTGTTATGCCTTCGATAATCAAATAATTAAGCACAGGCTATCTTTGGCTTTGATTTTATAGTACCCTATTTTCCTTTCCATCAAGAATTCAGACACAATCCTAAGTAAAACTTATGATTAAACTATCTGGCAGCCTTACAGTTTATCTAAAAAGAACACCCATTTTGCCATTCCCTATGAATGGTATAATTACTCACAAGCCAGATATAGGTACAAAAGTGACATGATAAAAAGAAAAGTGAAACCATATAATTGACTCTCTCTGGTTGACTTATTTCACTCCGCATAATCTCCTCCAGTCCCGTCCATGTTGATACAAAAGTTGGGTATTCATCCTTTCTGATGGAGGCATAATACTCCATTGTGTATATGGACCACATCTTCTTCATCCATTTGTCTGTTGAAGGGCATCTTGGTTCTTTCCACAGTTTGGCGATTGTAGTCATTGCTGCATTGGGGCACATATGGCCCTTCTTTTCACTACAGCTGTATCTTTGGGGTAAATACCCAGTAGTGCAATTGCAGGATTATAGGGAGGACATTAGGAGATGGACAGGAAAAGTGAATTGGGGGAAATCAGAGAGGGAGAAGAACCATGAACCATATCAGACTATGGATTCTGAGAAACAAACTGAGGATTTTGGAGGGGAGAAGGGGTGGAGAGTTACGTGAGACTGGTGGTAGGTGTTAAGGAGGGCACGTATTGCATGGAGCAATGGGTGTGGTGCATGAACAATGAATCTTGGAACACTGAAAAAAATAAAAATTTTTAAAAAGCGACATGGAAACTCACAGGTCTTGGAAGTGTTTGGCATCTGGGAAGCACGTCACCTATGTCCGCTATGGTCATCACTATCACTGCACCACCATCTTCATCATTGTCATCATCGTGTTTCCAAAATCTTAATGCCCTAAACGAGCACTGCAGCCTCTGATTGAAAGAGCAATCCACCATACTGAAAGTTATTTTATTAATGTCTTCAGTCTCTTATTAATTGAGAGAAAAAAAAATGTCTGTAGGTAGAAATTAAAATGTATTCCCAGTGAAAGAGTGTAACCTAGGAACATAAATGTTTCTCTCTTTTATAAATAAAGTGCTTGGATTGATAGGAGTGGAAATGCTATGTTTATGGGAATCTGGCTTTTACAAATCCTTTGGAGATTTTCCTGATACTATCCTTATAGACAGAGAGCAAAGTGTAGATCAGCTGATAAAATTCAGTTGGAGGGTTTGTCTCCAGTGTTAGGCTTTAGGCTTTTGCCCTGTTCAACATTTTTCCTCTGAGCTCTGAGTGAAGAAGGCTTACTCAGGCCACACCAGTTGGCTCTTTCAAAGGGCTAGGAAGTTAGGTTGAACTGGCATACATTTTAAGTTCAATAACCTTACATTCTCAGCATTTATCTTTCTACTGTCTTTGAATTCTACTCACTTCAGATAATTTGAGAATTTTCTGGGAAACTTTATATATACTGTTAATTTTTAAAACTCTTTAATCTTCTTAATATTTTAGAAAAATTCCAGATGCAGGACATGACTGTCGGTGAGGAAGTCCATCAACAAGACCTTGCTGATGAGCTGTCAGTAGATTGAGAGACTCAGAGAATCTCTGTATAGATGTAGGAGGTCACTCAGAAGTTGTTTTGATACTAATGATACACTATATGTTGGCTAATTGAATTTAAATTTAAGTGATTTTAAAAAGAAGTTGTTTTGATAAATATAAAATCAGAACAAGGGGAAATGGGTTGTTGAGGAGGGTTCTTGTGGTGGGGAGGGAGTTTTACTCAAGCCTTGTCAAAATCTGAAGCCTTCCCTTGCATCTTAGCAAAGAAAACCACTTGTGTAGCCATGGTATTCCAGTCTGAAAGACTCCATGCTCCCTCCCCTGGGCCTTGACAGAGGAGCACCTGAGTACCAACACATGCACGGTTGTTCCATTCACTGAGACCCAATATGGCAAACCATCTTGTTTGGCTAGTACTGTCTTCAGAGACAGTAACTGAATTGATTAGGCTACAACCTTCTTTTTCATCAGTTCAATTGCAGGCAACAGCTATCCCTTGGTCTTCTAGCTAGGTTGAGTGCTTCCTAGGCCTCCTCAGAACACAGTTTAGGTTGTGTCTCCCCTCCAGATGGGTGGCTTTCATGCATTACATGTCAGTTTTTACTAGTTTCACTGCAAACCTGGGGGCTCTCCAGTCTAATTCCCTACCTGGTAACATTAGCAACCAGTCAATCCCAACAAAATCTTATTTGCTTGTAGGTGGAGCAGAATGTTAGGAGCAAGTAAAAATGAGCTTTCTAAAATTAAATGTTTCCAAATTTTTAAAAATCTGGGCATTTGGGATGCCCTGGGTGGCTCAGTTGGTTAAGTGCCTGTCTTTGGCTCAGGTCATGATTCCAGGGTCCTGGGATCAAATCCCCCATTTTGGGCTCCTTGCTCAGTGGGGAGCCTGCTTCTCCCTGCGCTTGCCATTCTTGCTGCTTGTGCTTTCTCTCTCTCTGACAAATAAATAAACAAAATCTTTAAAAAAAAATCTGGGCATTTAATCAGCCTAATATTTTTATCTGCTCTTCTCATTCTTAGGGAACAAACTTTTCTTAAACACAGGGTGTCTAAAGTCCTGCTGGGTGACAACATTCTTAGACAAAGCCCAACGCACTTCACAGTAACTCAGGCAGGAAGAAGCAGGGCCACCTTCTTCCTTTTCACCCAGATGTGTGAGCTTCTGTTTCTACTTGGTAGCTAATTAGCATTAAACTGGGCTGAGTTCCTCATGGGTAGCCTGATGGTCTGCTTGAGATGGCCTCAGTTTATGCCCGTTGTCCTGGAATAATTATTATTCATGTTGCTTTTCACTCTCTGAAGTGTCCCATTTTAGGTGATAAATTGTATGCTCACCCTAACTGTGACCTGTGTGGCTGTGTGGCTTCTTAATGCTAAGAGGGGCCATGTTTCCAGATAAGGGAACAAAGACAGTTAATTGGGAAGAGTAATATGATGGAGAGGCAAGGGAAAGAGGACCTATTAAAGCCTTATCTTCGAGTGGCTTGGACTTGAGCTTCCAAAACTCATCAAAGAAGATATCTAAGTCGTTAGAAACCATGTTTAGGGTAAATTACCTTCAATGAAAAGACAGAAGGTAATGTGTTCCTAAGCAGGGCTTCTTATGAGCTGTCTAAGCTAAGGCTATCTAGTCTCTTCCCACCTATCTATATGAGAGCTGAACTAGCCCAAAGCCATTCCCGTTCACATAAGACATAGTGATGCAGCTCTAGCACACTGTAGGGTAGAAGGCTCAGGCTTCCCTTTTGGTTGCTATTTCCATCCTACATGGCCACTGCACCATGAAGGAAAGACACGTCTGCTCAGACTCTTCTGTTGGGAAGCCTCTCCCTGCCCAGGCTGGGGTGTTCCCCTGTGCCCAGTAGCCCCTGCATGTTCTCTCCCAGAGCACAGACATCCAGTACAGCATGGCCTCTCCACAGTAGACTCTGAACCACATGAGGGCAAAGACTGCTTCCTCTTCTGTAAAATGAAGATGAGTAGGGGTTGTATCAACCTTAAAGCATTAACTGACAGTGAGATATGTAAAGAATTAGGCAGAGAGTTCTCTTATTGCTTGAAAGAATTTTCTCTATTTTTATCTGTCCATCAGCCATGTGGTTTCAATGGCTGGAATTGTCCCCACACCAAAATGCCAGGGCCCACAACTGTTGCTGGTAGGTGGGGGTTCTTGCATGATCTGTCTTGCATCTTCAGATCAATTTTTATCTTTCCCTCTACTCTGTGTCTATTTTAAAAATAAAAGCTTGTAAATGCAACCTACATACAAAATTTTTTTTAATAGAAGTTAATTTATATAGAGTAGAGATTTTTTTCCTTGTTATTTTCACTTGATAAAGGCAACACTTTTCTATTGACTTTTATAGGTAGTAAAACTTAGCCATTATTTTTCCTTACAATCCGGCCACTTATGAGTGTTTAGACATTTAGCAGAAGACTCAGACCGGGGAGACAATTCCCTTGCATCATTAAACACGGCTGTCCATCCCACTAAACTTCATGCAACAGGCATTTATGGAATCCCACTATGTGCAAAGTGCTGTGCTAACACCCACCCAGTTGCAATGGTCCCACAGAGAGCTGTAGATTTAGATGATGTTGTTTCCTGCCTCCATGAAGACCTTGGTACTATCTCTGTTGGCTGTTAGGACCCTGAAGAGTTAAAGCTGCCTGCAGAATGGGTCAGCCTAAAATCATTTGCACTAGGAGAATCTGATTTACCAGATTTCGTATTTATTATAGTGGATATTCACTATGCCACTCCGACTTCCCCTTCAGGACTATGGCAAATAGACCCCAAGGTGGTCTCCATGATTCCTACCCTCTGATGTCCATGCCCTATATAATATCCTCTCCCCTGGAGTGTGAGGGGCCCTGTAATGTGCTTCTAGTGCATAGAATGTAGCAGAAATAAGGGGATTTTGAGATATAATTAAGGTCCCAAATCAGTTGATTCTGAGTTAATCAAAAGGGTGAGCCCGAGTTAATCAGCTAAATTCACCTGAAATAGGCACTGACCCTGTCTGAAATGAAAGACTCCCCTTAAGGATTTCATGAGGTCAATTGGCTGTGTTGCCCTTTGCACGTGGCAAGGAGGTGGATAACCTCTAGGGCTTGAGGATGGCGTCTAAGCAATAGCCAGCAAAAAGCCAGGCCCTCAGCCATATGGCCACAAGGACATGTGTTTTGCCACCAATCTGAATGATCTTGGAAGTAGATTGTTTCTCAGCAGAGCTTCAGAAGAAAACGCAAACCCGTCAACCTGTTGACTACAGCCTATAGGACCCTGACCAGAGGACCCAGTTAAGCCATGCACAGACTCCTGACCCATAGGAATGATGGGATGATAAATATGCTTTATTTTAAGATACTAAGTAAGGGGTGATTTGTTTCTGTGTAGCAGATGCTCTCAGTCTCCCAGCTCTCATGGTATGGGTAGCTGCGTCCCTCTCTGGGAACTATCCTCAACCAGAGATAGTCACTTCCCCCAGGCTGTGCGCCCCTTTCTCCTCAAGAGCAGCCAGCTCCAATGACAGGTCAATGACTGGCCAAAGGGGCGGGGAGGCAGGGAAGCATGAAGGCACAGCCTGCTTGCCTTGAGCAGGGACAACGCTGAAGGACTAGCCAGAGCTCAGCATGGGACTGACAGAAACTCCTGTTGTGACTGCAAGGCACTCACCCCCTCCCTCTTTCTAATCCTGCTTTCTGTACTCCCCTTGGGTGTTGGCCCCAAGACCACTCCACAAAATACTTCTCTACCTCAGATCTGTTTCCAGAGAGCCCAACCTAAAATGGTTATAACCATTTAAAAAAAAAAAATAATTTATCAAGTAAGCTCTTATGCAGGACTTGAACTCACAACCCCAAGATAAAAGTCACATGGTCTATCAACTGAGCCGGGCAGGCATCCCAGTTATAACCCTTTTCTCTATTATATCACTTATTGTCACGTGGTCTCCTCCAAAGTCTGAGAGCTAAAGGAAAAGGCAACTGAGAGAGGAACCTATGCTGGTGATCTTGTTTTAATTTGCTTTTGTTTTATAGCACAGATTCCTCTACTGCTTTTGAATAAACTTTCCTTTTTGAGATTATCGATTCTTTTTAAAAATTTATTAAGAAGGCCCTGGGGTGGTCTCTAAAAGTAATTGAAGTGCATTCTTCTTATTTTACAGAATAGGGCACGGAGACTCAGGGTGCGTGTGTGTGTGTGTGTGTGTGTGTGTGTGTGTGCGTGTGTGTGTCTGTCCTGCCCAGCTCATTCACTCAGTCGACAGACATTCGTCAGGACTGGAGCTGGACTCTTTGTAGGCTGTGCAGAATGTACAGCCAGATGCATGGACAGTCACATCACAGACACGTGGCTTCCTTCCTGATGTGACATCACTAGTGCGGGAGCTCAGTAAGGCTCTCTGGTCCGATGGCCACATATGCCTCTGCCCCTGGCGCTGCCCCACCTCTATGGAGAACTCAGCTTACTTAGCTCCTTTACTTTCTCTTGGGCTGGGAAACCGCATGAATTCGACTTGGATCCACCACCAGAATCATTCCTTAGGATCTAGTATGTCACTGTATAGATGGAAAGAGTTACATTCTATTTTCGATTCCACATTCAGAATAAGGAGGTTTACTTTGATTTAACCGTAATGGTCAGTAACACCTACACAGTTCTTACCATGTGCCTGGTGCTGTTTAAACAGCTTAAAAAATATGAATTCAGCTAATCCTTCCAACAAACCCGGGTGGTAGCTAACATTCAGGTTATTAACAGATAAATGCCCAGAAGTATGTTTGAGTCGTATTTAGCTTTCATTTCAGAAAAAGGGCCTGGGTTCATTAGCGAATGCTTGCAAAAGACAAGTGAAACTTTTCCACATTTTCACGAAACCCTGAGTTTGTTAATAATTCTTTCTCCCTTTGGAAAATAATCTCTTTTAGGTGTGGGTATTACATAAAATGCATGCCTATTCTTGACCATTCTGGTACCAATTACCAAAGTTTAAAATAGCCTAGACTCATCACCTCTTTTCTCTCTCCCTCCCCTACCCACCTTCTGATATTCCTCTGTTCCTAGACGTGTCCCCTGCAAACGGAAGAGGAGATGAGCAGAAACTCACATCTGTCAGACACAGTTACCTGTTATCAGCTCTGCTAAAGATCAGGTGGGTGGAGAGCTGGAAATTAATGGGATGCCCTGTTAAGGGCATTTTACACCCCAGCCCTGACCCTCCAGCCACGAAGACCTGGCTGCTTCCTCTAAGATCCAGGGCCTTTAAACCTCTAGGGTCCAGGAGAGCATCATATATATTATCATGTGATTTCCAATGGGGGGCTTTCCCTTTATCACCAAGGAGTTCCTGGAAAAAACACCAGTTCAGTTCTGTTTCACTGAGTAATTGAATGCACTTGCTATCCACTGTGTATTTTTAACTTATAGCTGTTTACTGGCCACCTTCTATTGTATTGTATTGTCCTGTGTTGAATAGTGAAAAAGAGTAAGTCTCTGTCTCTGCTGGTGGGGAAATATTTGGAGAGAAAATATAAACTCAACTGGACAAAATGAGAAAAATAAATGCTTTTATTGTATCTTTTTTTGATAAATTTTAAAATGCATCTGTACCCCTTCTCACCTGTTTTATTTAGAATCCCTGGTGTATTAGTTTCTTATTGTTGCTGTAACACAGCACAAACTTGTCGCTTATTATATCATGCTTTGTTTTACTATGCTCCATGGATGCTGCTTTTTTTTTTTTTTAACAAATTGAAGGTTTGCGGCAACCCCGCGTCAAGCAAATCGATCAGTGCCAGTTTTGTCCAACAGCATTTGCTCACTTTCTGTCTCCATGTCACATTTTGGCAGTCCTCACAATATTTCAAACTTTTTCATGTATTACCTGTGTTATGGTGATCTGTGATCGGCGATTATGACTCACTGAAAGCTCAAATGATGGTTAGCAATTTTTTTTAGCAATAAAGTATTTTTAAATTCAGGTGTCTACATAGTTTTTTAAGACAATGTTGTTGCACACTTAATAGACTGCAGTTTAGTGTAAATATAATGTTTTATGCAGCAGGAAACCAAAAAATTCATTAGATTTGCTTTATTGCAATGCTTGTTTTATTGCAGTGGTCTGAACTAACCTGGGATATCTCCGAGGTGTGCCTGCATTGTCTAACAGTCCTGGGGATCAGAGTTCAAAAATGGGAACCAGTGGGCTAAAAGCACAGTGTGGGCAAGACTATATTCCTTCTGGAGGCTTTGGGGAGAATCTATTTTCTTGCCTTTTCCGACTGATAGAGGCTGCCCACCTTACTTGGCTCCTTTCTATCTTCAAAGCCAGCAATGACAGTCAAACCTTTCTCACACTACATCCCTATGATGCTGACTCTTCTGCTTCCCTCTTCCACCTGTAAAGGACCTTTGTGATTACATTGGACCACCCGAATAATGGAGATAATCTATATATTTTTAAAAGATTTATTCACCTATTTCACAGAGAAAGATAGAGCAGGGGGTAGGATGGGCAGGGAGAGAGAGAGAGAGAATCTCCAGCAGGCTCCACACTGAGCAAGGAGCCAGATGCAAGGCTCAATCCCACAATCCTGAGATCATGACCTGACTTAAATCAAGAGTCAGACACTTAACTGACTGAGCCACTCAGGTGCCCCTACATCTCCTATATCGTAAAGTCAGCGATCTTAATTCCATCTGCAACCTTAATTCTCCCTCACCACTCAACATAACTTTTTCACAGGTTCTGGGGATTAGAACATGGCCATCTTTAGGGGAGAGGAGGAATATTCTACCTATCACACCCATCATGCATGCTTTTCACAGAATGCCATGTAGATCAATAGATATTTCTATTAAAAATATAAAACAAGAGAAAGAAATTAAAAGCTTATCATATCTCAGTGCTCGTTAGTGCAGGAACACACTGATCCACTGTATGATTTTGGGTGGAGATTGTCATGGACACTGTCATTGATATCATTTATTATCCCCTCTGAAATAAGTTAGAAATGTGGTCAAAGTGATATAATGCACATGCTGCTGGTTTTGTGTGCTGTTAAAGTGAGCATTAAATGTACTTAATTTCTAAATTATGTGACATAGACCACGTGTGTTTTGAGAAGAATGAATCTCTCTTCCTTGCTATTCTTCCTGGTAATTCAGCTACTTGAGATAGACAAAAGACCCAAAATTCATCCATTTGTTCAAAGCCATCGATTCATTCAACATACATTTTAAAAGCATCTGATGAATGCCAGTTGCAGTGCTAGATGCTGGGGAAATGATGAACAAAACCAAACATGTTCCTTGTGCTCTTAAAATGTTTAACCTGGTGAGGGTCCATGTGGGAAATGCTATAAATCTTACAGTGAACCAGACTTGAAGCATCAGCAGTATTTAGAGAGTCTGAGAAGTGTGAGGAAGGAGTTTCAGGGAATATGGGGGAAAGCTGAGTAAAACCACTGTTGCAGGAACTCACTGGAGACAAGTCTCTGTATTTTCTGATTTCTGACTCTTTTGTTGGTTTCCATGACATTATCTTCAAGTCCATAACTCAAACCCAGGGTAGAAGTGGTGAGGAAAGTCCATTTTTCCGGGCTGAGAGGAAGAGAATCAGAAATCTCACTTTGGGGAAAAGACAACAATTGTGCTACAGTGAACAAAGGCAAAGCCTCTTGGTGCCAAGTTTGGGAAATGCTGAATGTCAAAGGTCAGCTTATGACATTTCATCAGAAAAGGACACATGAGACACACATTCCAAAGAGTTGGTACAGAATGTCGGACAGTTCAAGAGCTGAAAAGAGACTCAGAAGAGGAAACAAGAAGCATTTTCCCCCACTAAAATGTTAGCTAGTTTTTTGAAGTAAGCCTCCATAATTTTATTTGAATGGCACATCAGACCCCAAAGCCAATGTTTCTTTTTGATGATTAATTACCAAGTTGTTGCATTGGTTTGAGCTCTTATTGATTTTCCATTAATAATTGCTTCACAAAATGCTATATCCCTGACAAATCCATTAAAAACAAGAAATCAAAGAACCAAAACCCAATCCTGATTTTTGCAAAGCTGTCAAAGACTTCAGGAGGAGAGGAAGAAGGGGACTTATGTCAAAGACCCTGACCTTGTGCTGTGCAACTGCATTGGTTAATGCTGACTGCTATAACAGCTGATCCTCAAAATCTGAGTGATTTGGTACAATGAAAGTTTATTGCTTGCTCTTGTCACAGTTCAGTGTGGTCAGTGAGCTCTGCTCCACACAGTCATTCAGGGACCCAAAATTTTTCTGTTCAAGGCACAGCCACCTTCAATACGTGGCCTCAAGGAAACCCTGATATTCACTCACCAGTCGACAAAGGTCAATGCAGAGAGAGATTGAGAAGGCACATCTGTTCCTAACTGCCTCTGCCTGGTGGAGGTGCATCACTTCCGCTCACTCTCTATTGGCAAAAGCATGTCTTATGGCTTCCTCTCACTCAAGGGGTCTGGGAAATATAGTAGAATTGTGAACCCAGGAAGAAAGAACCAGTGTAGCAACTACTTAGTGCTGTACTTCAGCACTCTCTCCAGATTTTCAAGTTGTTTGGCAAAAAGGAAACCCAACTGGGATCGTTTGGCTGTAGTGCTACTGGGTCAGCATCTCCTCCTCTTCATTTGTGTTTCTTGGTGTTCACACCTGGGTTTGTTGGAGAGAGTGGGGTGAGGAAAGAGAGAGGAAGAATGACCTGAAATGTGACTCCCCCAGGCAGATATAGGACCTTTTTCACGTGAATCCCGCCTCTGTCTTATTCTTCACCCTCACATCCGCCTGAAAAGTTTCATTCAAAAGAGGCTCTATGGAACGTGGACACGAGAATCTCTGAATATCCCTTCTGTCATTTCAGCCTCCTTAATTATGTGGCGCCATGGTCTCATAAACAAACTTGGGTTTCAGAGACAGACAGCAAATTTTTCCTCTATGACCCTACAGAACTAAGCTTACCTGTCACAGATGGTATCTTTACAAGTCAAGACAACATGCCAGTAATGATTATCTAGATGTATATGCAAGCAACAGGGTGAGGCAAACACTACCTTGCCATTCCCCTCTGCCCTGCACATGTGGTCAACACTGCTACCTGTCCTGCCTTGGAAGCAGCCTCATGGATCACAACCACTTTCTCCTCTCAGACTTCGCCACCCTGTCTGGTGGACTAGAGAGACCAGACCTGGACCCCTTAGGCTAAATTTAGGAACATTTGTTATTTGTTAATTTCTAGACTATTTAGCACAAAGCAGTACCCCTTCCAGGTGGTTATAGCTCATTGGTGCTCTCAAACAGCCTTTCTTCCTTCCTTGGACTCTACCCAGAGGCACCTTAATGAGAAGTATGAAGACCCCAGCTATTCCGAAGGGAATCTGGGCCACATTAGACTGTGGTTTCCTATTGAGCTGAAAGGAGCTTACAAGTGAAGCAGAGAAATAAATTGGCTTGTCACTGCTAACTCCCCCAAATGGTGTTCCCATTAAAATAGACCCAGCAGAGGAGACTTCTCGCTTGTAATTGCCACCAATAGATCTATCACTCTACACTAGAAATTTCTACTAAACTCTAGCCCATCAGTATCACTAAATAAGGGGAAAGGAGCAAATGTATTCACGGAGGTCATCCATCAGGGTCATGTTTAGACTTCTGTTGTCAACTCATACCACTTCCTTTTTACACCGGAGTCTTCCCTTTTACTAAGGCAGTTTGACCTCAGAGTTAATGTGCTTGCATTTCACAAGCACACATGAGCTTCTTACAAAGGCCTGCCCCTCAAAAGGTATTTTCCAAGAAGTTACATGTAAGTTGGATATTTGGCTCTGTATACACAGTATATGATCGGTGTGACTTTATTCAAATTATCTAACCTCTCGGAACCTTTAAAATGGGGATAGTGATACTCATTTGCACCATTTTACAGGTATTAGACAAGCATGATGACAAAACAGAGTTGGTGCCCAATAAATATTGGCTTTCTTTTTCTCCTTTGCTTCTTCCCTTTGCCTTTTCTCTCCTTTCTCTCTTGTCAGGAGTACTCAACCGTTTTCCAGTGACTGTGATAGAGAGCTGGACTGTAGTTGCCCAATGGAGAGGTTGTGCGTAGATGTGTACTCTATGTCAAGGCAAAGGAAGTTGAGCTTGCTCGAAGTAAAATACTTCATAAAGGAGGCAAATGCTGAAGACACTGGCAGTCTGGAGGAAGCCACATTCTGCAGGAAGCTATGTGCACGCCCAAGTTCTAAAGAGCCACTAGAGATGACCTCCAGCCCTTGCTCTTCCCTTGGCCTCTGTCATACATGGTCCTGCTTTCTCTTCTTCCTCCTTGGGGTCCTTTGACAGCTTTGCCCCCCTCGCTCCAACTCTGAAGTTTACAGTTCCTCAAGACTCAGCCCTTGGCCTTTTCCACATCTCACTTTGCATCCTGTCCCTGACCAGTCACATCCACGCACAGAACTGCAGTTGCCAAGCATGTTCTGATGATTTTTTAATTCACCTCTCCTCGCCTAGACATCCAGCCTATGAGCTTTAGACCCATATATCCTACTATTCACAGAATGTCACCACTTGGGTGTCTCAGAGCTTCTGCAGATGCAACTTGGCCAAAATCAACTAGTGTTATTTCCACCTCCAGACCTGGCCCTGCTGCAGTGTTTGCTGACTTGTAAGAGGTGCCTGGAAGTATCTTGGACCTTTCTCTCCTTCCCTCCCTCCCTCCCTCTCATCACCTCCCTTCCAGTCAGTCAATCAGGATCCAGCCACAAATTCCAATTCCAAAGCCACTGTGCTTTCTCATGGGGCTCCCACCAGGGCCTCTGCTTGACCTTTCACATCCACCTGGGCCCCTGGAGTCCACTCTCCAAACCCCAGATGGGAAGATCTTGTACAGATTCCCTCTAATGCATCTGCCTCTCACCCTTCGGTATCCACTTCTTGCCCAAAAAACTTCAAAGCATTCCCATTGCTCTCAGGATGAAATTCCTTGTCCCTGACATGGTTTGCAAGGACTTGCGCAGGTAGGGACAAGCCCTACCTACCACTTAACTTCCTCCCTTGTCATCTTGCCCCTGTTCTGGGGGTCAGCCACACTGATATGTCTGATTTCTTGGAATGCACCACACTTTCCCCACTTCTGGGCCTTTACCTGTGTTCTACCTCCCTTCAGGACACCCCCTGTCCCCTTCCCTTCTTTGCTTAGCTAGTTCCTGCTCAGCCATAAGATCTCATCTTAGACACTACCATGTTTTGTTGGTTTGAAAGCACATATTCCATAGCTTCACATCTCCCAAATTGGGGTGCATTGGCTGTCAGTTGGCAGCAGTGGGACACAGTTGTCTGGATGCGTGCTAACGTGGACAGCACCAGCATCAAAACCTGCAGCATGGGACAAGGGGCTTGGCAGCCAATCCTGGATACAATGTGGAGCGCTCCAAACCCGCAGGAATCAAAGGACGTGGCATGGAAGGGAGGAAATGGTGGATCCTACCTGTTTAGCAAAATTTCCCGAGCAGGAATCAAAATGTGTTAACCCTATATTGTTGCAAATTGACTTAAAAGCTCAGCAACCATAACTTGTAGTTCTTTTATAGAGTCCCTTAAGAAATATCATATCACCGATGCTCTTAATGGCTCAGAGGATGAGAATGTGTGGAAAACCAGAGGCATCAACTCTGAGTTGAAGGTGATTTAGGAAGAAATGGACCCAACATAAACAAATTGTAAGAATTCCTTAAGAACCTATTCTGCTTTTGTTTTCTCTCCTAGCTATGCGCAAAATGATAGGTAATAAAAGTCTATGTCAAATTAAAAATGAAATAAATATTATAAGTCATGAGAAAAGCCTTCTGTCATTTTTAATTGGAAATATTATTCTTCTTTCTTAGTGTACACAGAATAATGGTGTGTCTTGCAACTGGTGACATCTTCAGTTTAATGAAATATGGTAGTTCCTAGGAACTGCCTTCACCGACACCCCAAAATTACGTCATCATTTTACATGCTGTCCAATATTCTGGTCCCTCCTTATATCACTAATAATGACTGCTGTAAATAGTAAATTGTCTAATTAGTCATTTAAAGTCTGCAAGACTGTAAGCTCAATATGAGAAAGAGCTGCCTCCCTCAGATTAACTGCTTGTCGCTGGAAGCTGGCAAGTCGAGGCTGCTCAAGGGACATGTTGTTAGAATGAATGAGTCTGATGAGGACTGCTCTGGCTTCCTTTAGGTGGCCTAGAAATAGTTGTCCTAAGATGCTCTATGACACGGCCTAAGTCACAGAGCCCTGATAGAGCCCTGGGTGGGAGAGGAGAAATGCTGTGCCATGTGAGGCCTTCATCCCCCGTGAAAGGCACTGATAACTCCTGCAGGAACAAGTGCCTCCGCAGGACCAGAGCACCTACAGCCCACAGCACAACCTGTCATCACACCCCCCTGGGTACCTTTCACAGTGCATCTGGGAATGACACAACTCCTGCCCCTGGGAATTAGGGTCTAAGAGTGGCACTCCCTAACAGTGGCAGGAGAGCATGAAGATCAGGCAAAACTAAAGCAAATACATGCTCATGTCCCTTCACTAGCCTCTTCCCTTCGATTGATATTTGAGGAAAGAAATGCTTACAGGGGGCTGTCAGCCAGTGTTTCTGTGGGTGAGTGCTCGAGTTCTGAGAGGAAGGAAGGACACAGGCAAGGCTTCTCCCGTGATGGCCCTTGGATAAATGCGCTGTGTTACCAAGCAGGACCTGGTGACGCTTCCAGCCTCTTGTCTGCTCTGAGGCACACCTGAGAAGGAAGGTTTCCCAGAGAACCCACAGCTCTGGCTGCTGGGAGTCTTTCCTCTGAGATGCCTCCAAGCAAACAAAGCAGCGAATCTGACCGCTTTCCAGTTTTGCATGTGAGGAGAAAAGTTACTCTGAGACGTGTCCTGCGAGCCTGGTCTTGGAAACATAAGTCCATGGAGGGAGCAGAATAACACGCATGGATGTGGTATCCCGGATTGTAGGGAAGACCCTCATCCCTGAGATTTAAGTGAATCGGCTCCAATCCCATGGCCCCTTAGAAGGAGCCCTGTGTCCTCCCCCAAGCTCTCCTGGATGGAGGGGAAGGCAGGGAGAGATGGGGCTCATATTTTCCTCCCCACCTTGGCCATTGTTCCCGCTCCCCTGAATTAGTTCCTGTTCCCCTGAATTAGTTCTGAATTAGTTGCCTTTGCTCCCTGACCCATTAGAGCAGCTACCACATGGCACCACGAGGGCCTGGAGAGCCACACAAAAACCCACACTCACATAAAGCCTTTCCGGAAGTGTGGGAGCTGAAGCTAGCAACTGAAAAGCAAATATCGGACACTTCTTATCGTAGACCTCAGCCATTTCCGCAAGCTCAGCTTCTCTCAGTTTCTTACTGAGAAAAACTCGGCTTTCTCTGGCTCACACCCCCCAGCGGGGCTCTGAGCCTTCCTTTACGTACCCAATGGGCCAAACCCTTTCTTGCTCCCCCTTCTCTCCGCCCCCAGTCTCTGCCACGGGCATAAGGGATTCCTGATACTCGCTACCCTCTGATACACCCTTCCCTCACCTTCGAGGGCAAATTCAGCTTGAATTAGTCTGAGGTTTAAAATAATATCTTCCCTGCCCTGTTGTATGCAGGTGTGCAGATTGTAATTGTCAGAGCTGGGCAGGACCTGAGTTTCTCTACACGATCTCTTCCTTGTGTAGATGACCAAACGGAGGCTCAGATTTGTCGAGGTGACTTGGCTTCGGCTAGAGAGGAGAAGGTGGCTCAGCCAGTATTAGATTTGGGGTTGACTCGATGTCCGGTGTGTTTTCAAGTTTCAAAGCTAGAACGCAGAGTCTCAACCCACATGCTTGCCTGCAGCAGGCAGGCAATGGGAATGACTGAAGGGAGCAAGGGTGAGCATCCTCGCCCGGGCTGTGTGCATCCTGGGGCTGAGAGAAGCAGAGCGTGCATGCTAGAAGACGCAGGCTCTGCTTGGTGCAGGGGCTTTGGGCTGTGTGGGGATACCTGCTTGCTGTGTTGCAACATCTCACCTGGGACTCTTCTTTCTTTTCCCCCAAGAACTAAAAATCGGGATTTAAAAAATTACACAATATTCTGTTTTTTAAAAAAAGATTTTATTTATTTATTTGAGAGAGAGAGAGAGAAAGAGAGCATGAGAGGGGAGAAGGTCAGGAAGAAGCAGACTCCCTGCAGAGCTGGGAGCCTGACCCGGGGCTCAATCCCAGGACTCTGGGATCACAACCTGAGCCAAAGGCAATCACTTAACCAACTGAGCCCCCCAGGTGCCCTACACAATATTCTTAATAGCTCAAATGTAAAACAAACATGGTGCATGCCAGCTAAAGCACACCTGCGCCCAAGTTCAGTCCAGGGACAGCCAGTTCGCAACTTTTGCTATAAAGAGATCTTGGTGCAAAAGGACTTCCCCAAGGGTCCCTCCCCTGACTGCTTCTATGTTTTTCTCCCTGAGGTCTCTCACTACTTCTTGCCCCCTCCCCACATTCCCACTGCTTCTGAGCCCACTCCTCATAGTCCTCTCTCCAGATCCTGCCTCACCAAGCCCATGGGAAAGGGGCTCCCATGGCCCTGGAGTAAAGGTCCCAACGGTCTTGCTTGGCTTTGCCTTCCCCTGAAAATGAATCATTAAATCACTTCCTAAATTCACTGGGGATCATTCTGGAGCCAACCACACGTCAGCCAAATGCCTTGCTTACAGAGGAGCAATCTCAAATGGAATCACACACAAATGATGCTTGCCTTGCATAGAAGTTACCTGGATGGAAATCAAAGGTAAACAAAATAAAACTTACAGCTCAGCAATAGCTTTCTTTGCATTAAGCAAGCCATGAGTTTACCTGCCCTGCTTTGCTGAAATACTGAGAGTGTAAGTCCCAGACACAGCCGGCTCCTCAGAGTTCTTTATGAACTGCTTGCGTTACGAGTGGAGTTCACGAGTGTAGCCCACGTCTCCCAGCAGATGACAGTGCCCGCGACAGGCCCAGCCACCAGGCAGGTAGGCCCCACAGGTGAGGGGGTTGGGGGTGAGGCTGTGGTAGAGGCTGAAGACTGACTTGCTCAGTACCAGGAAGCAGGCTTTCCTAGAGCCACTGACAACAGAGTTCAGGCCCTGAGTAGCTAGAGCTTCTGATTTTTCAGGAGAAGTTGGAAATCTGGAGCTTTATGGGAACCCTTCAGGTAATTAACGTTTGACAACTAATTTGAATAAAAAGAAAACTCCTTTCCAACCACAAAGAACTCTTTGAAGGTTTGATTCAGCTATGCACTGCAAGACAGCAGCCTCTAAGTTGAAAGGCAGGGCCAAGAAATGCTCAAAAGAAGGCCAGATAACTTAGCATATTGCTTCCAGCGGCTTCTGTGGAACGGCTCATCCATGGTTTTAGATTCACACACCGCCACGGAAGGACCCTCGGATTGATGCCTGGTTCTCTCTCTCTCTCTCATTTTTTTTTAAAACTAAAGCCACAGTTTTTAATGAATATTGCTTTACATCATTTTACTTTCCTCTTTATCTTTCTACCCTTATGATTTTTATTTTTTTATTAGTATTATGTTCAGTTAGCCGGTACACCCTTAGTTTTTGATGTAGTGTTCCACGATTCATTAGTCGTGTATAAGAGCCAGTGCTCATCACAACACGTGCCCTCTTTAATACCCACCAGCCTGTTACCCCATCCCACCACCCCCTTCCCTTCTGTAACTCTCAGCTTGTTTCCTGGAGTCCAGGGTCTCTCATGGTTTGTCTCCTTCTCTGATTTCTTCCTATTCAGTTTTCCCTCCCTTCCCCTATGGTCCTCTGCAGTATTCCTTATGTTCCACATATGAGTGAAACTATATGAAATTGTCTTCCTTTGCTTGACTTATTTCACTTACCATGATCCCCTCCAGTTCCATCCACATCGATGCAAATGATGGGCATTCATCTTTTCTGACGGCTGAGTAATATTCCATCATATATATGAACCAGATCTCCTTTAACCATTCATCTGTTGAAGGACATCTCAGCTCCTTCCAGTTTTGGCTATTGTGGACATTGCTGCTGTGAACATTGGGGTGCACATGCCCCTTCTTTTCACTACATCTGTATCTTTGGGGTAAATACCCAGTAGTGCAATTTCAGGGTCATAGGGTAGCTCCATTTGTAACGTCTTGAGGAACCTCCATACTATTTTCTTGATTCTCTTAAACCTCATTCTAAACAGAGATACTCCATGCCACCTGCATCCTTCTGCAGTGTGTGCCAGACTTGATTGGCCATGGCCATGAAGAAGGAAACTGACAGGTCCCATTCATGTCCTTGGACCCCATCACACTTCATTCTCCATACAACCTGAAGAATGCCAGCAGCACACAAATTGCTCCTCCCTCCCCTCAAGCTCATCACCCTGTACTTACAGAGCAATGCTTTTCAACGTTGAAGCCATTTCTTGCAGTAGGCAGACACACCAGGCAAAAGAACTACCTTCTGCCTAGAAATGATCACTGGGCATGTCCAGTGGTTGTGCTTTGCATCGTGATGTGGTTATCATTCTGTCAGTCACATGAAGGAAAGCCTAGTCCTTGTCCAGGAAACTAGAATGGAGTAGACAAGCCTCTGTAGCAGTAAAAGGAACTCTGTTTCTCTCTAAACTCAATGTTGCTTAATTGAATAGTGTTTATTGAGTTCCTACTTTGTGTCAGGGACTATGTTACATGTTGGCTATCCTGTGCTTGAACTTAGACTTGGACCTAGACTCATTTTTCAGGATGCTCCTGAGTGAGGGAGGTCGTGATGGCCTTCATAGGAGAAGGAAGGAAGGAAAACTGAGTAGGCTCCAAATAGAAGGTGAGGAAGCAATTGTTTGTAAGCCAGATTGTGAGCTGCTCATGATTACCTATACTTCTTCCATTTTCTTAAGCCAGAGCCTTTAGTAAAATTCCAGCTCTACCTTAGCCATCCTGTTGGGTATTAGTGGAAAAGTCATGTTTCCTCATTTGGGCAAGGGCTTTATTTACAGGATGAGCAAGGTCCTTCCCAAGGTCATCTTGGTGGTGGTTGCAGTAATATGGAGCGACCTAGGGGAAGGGAATTTTAGGAGACTAAAACCAAGTCTCTGGAATCCAGGTCTCCACTTGTGGATGGATTTTTGCTCTAGTTAATGGACTGAGAAGATGTGAGGTTTATTTTTTATTAAATCAGTTGGAAATTTCCTATGCAGAGATGAATCACTCTTGTAGGAAATATCAAAAAAACATTCACCTTTTCAGCATATATGTTTTCATGCCCCCAAGTGAATTTTTCATTTCTTCCCTCCAAGTGTGCTACCCATCTCATGTTCCTAGCTCATCTTTGTCCTCATAATTCTGGTTAATTACTCAGGCTAAACCTCAGAGCTGCGGTCAACATCTTCCTCCCTCTCCCTCACTCCTCACCTTAGCTCCTTAATACTGAATTCAGATGTTTATAGTTTTGTTGAAATGTATTTCTAGAACTAATGTTCCTTGCAACACAAAACATATTATTGGAGATATGATGAGAACAGCATTCTTTGGTCAGTAAGTTTGGGAAGGACTGCATATTATAAACACCTCTACAGATGGTCAGAGTGCATTCACATATTAAAGTCTCTGAGAAGGTCTGCAATTTACAACCCATTTAACTTCATCCAACACAGAATTTTCCATATATTTTCAACCACAGAACATTTATCGGCACTCCTGTTAGTGTTCTACATAACAATGCTTCATTACTAATTTGGAAAATTCTGTTAGGAGTACAGTCCTGGAATGTCCCTCCCAGAAGTGCCCGCTGCCCACTTCCTCTTTGATTTTCCTCTTAAGAAAATCATTGCATCAGCCTCTTAATTATTATCTCTGCTGTCAGTCTCTTCCAATTATAGCTTATTCTTTTTTTATGCATTCAAAATTATATCCTCTCAAACTACAGTTGTGATCAAGTTTCTCCTACTCAAAAATTGTATGTGCTTCCCATACTACCAACAAAATAAAGCTCTAGCTATGTAGCCTGTGTTTGTTTTCCTTTTGGGGGATCTGGTCCATACACACTGGAAAATGGCCACATCTGCCAGATGCTGAAAGTAGGTTAAGAAGAAGGTTAAGAAGTGGGTTAAGAATGATCTAAGGCCACTGGAGCCAGAGAGAGTCCAAAAGAATAGTCAAGAAGAGACACCAAGATTATCCTTGAGGTCCAACATGAAATGTGTGGGAATAATGACTAAGATTTTTCCAATATTAATGACAGACACCATTTCAGAAGCCTGAAGTTCAGAAAACATCCACACACCTAGGAATAATACCATCTTCAAACTACTGGAAACAAAATTACAAAGGAGAAATCTTGAGGGCAGACAGAGAAGAAAAGACAAATTACTGATAGAGAAACAAACCTAAGTATTACAGCAGATTTCTCAACAGAAGCCAAGAGGCCAGAGGCGATGGGATGACACCAGGATTCTGTATCTGGTGAAAATACCTTTCAAAAATGTAGGAAAAATAAAGGCTTCCTCAACCAAACTAAAACCAGGAGACATCATTGTCAGAAGACTTAGCTACAAGAAATGTTAAAGGAAGTCTTACAGCAGAAAGACTATGATGCCAGAGATTTGGATCTACAGAAAGAAACCAGGTTCTGCAAACAGAATAAGTTAAGAGAAAATAAATCCATTTGTCCATTGTTTTTAAACATAATAACCTGAAAGTGCTGGAGAGAAAGGAGGGAAGAGCATGTGGCTTTTACTATCCAATAAGGCAGGAGAGGATGTGGCAGGGAGATGGGGGCTCCAAAGCCATGCGCACAGGGCATGAGGACTCCGTGGCAGGATTATAGCCAGAGGGCCCTGTCTCTGAACACAGTTCTCCACTTTTCTATTACAGCCCTTCTTTCCAGCCTTGTTTCTCACTAATCCCCTTTCTCTACCACCCCAAGATCTCAGACACAAGGACACCTTCTTGTTGGTGACCACATGACTTTCCCTTTTTTTGGCCCTACATGTGACATTATTTCCTTCACTTCTAGCTCTACCTATTACATTCTCTTCGTTTTCCAACATTCGATGAAAATGGCACCTCATCAAGAAGGTTTCTGTAGTCCTCCCAGTTGAGGTGGATTTCTCCCACCCCTGTCATCCAAAGACAATTTTATTATAATATCTAAATTCATGGGACTTATATTGTGCTCAGGTATTTGTGTGATTTTCTCAAGCTTGTTTTAAACTCCATGAATGCAGCCACCACGATGCAGTCATTCTTGAATCCCCCTTCTTCCCAGCCATTCCCTACCCAACCTGTGTCCAAGTAGGAATGATGGATGGATTCTGACATATACAAGCTCAGCAAGTTTGTTGAATGAAATTAAGACTGAAGACCTTCGACTTCTTTGGTCCCATGTTCTTTGAAATAAGGTAAAGAATAAAGCCAACGTGAATGCAGACACAAGGGCTTTTTTCCTCTGGGGTTTGACTTAAGCAGAGTTTGTTTTCTAAGAGCCTTTCAGGACTGGTCAAGGGTCATGACCATTCTGTCAAGGGAACTAGAGTGCTATTTAGGAACCATGGTGGACCCCCGTGAAGAGGCCCAAGTCCCTCCCACATGGTGAGGGATAGAGAAGGCTCATGGGTAGGCTAGTTCCTCCAGATCTTCAGCTCTGGGCTTACAGCCATGGTGGACATGGCGCTCTTCATGTTCCCCTTCCCTGGACTGTGTCATTTCAGATACTTGGCAAGACCAAACTTCATGGGAGTGGCTCAGATTCAGCAAATATTCATTCCCAACATACAAACAGGGAAAAGTAAAGCAACAGTTAGCAGAAGAGGGGGACCTCACGGAGGACCAGAGTCAGTGCAGGAAGGTCTTGATAACAGAGAACGAGCTCAGTCCTCAAGAATGAATCTGACTCAGTATTGACAGAAAGCTGAAGTATTCCAGGAGGTTGAGCAAAGCTTATAGGTCAGTGAGCCTGGTGTGTGGAGCAGTGAGAAAAACAGGATAATAGAAACAGCTGTTCTATGGTAGAAGAATCAGAAAAAAATAGTAGTGGAAGTCAAAACCCTTGGAGTGGAAGCATTAGGGCTTGGAGCTAATCAGGAACCAAGGAAAACCCTTGTAAAGAGGTCTGAACCTTTTCCACATGGTGAGGAATAGAGAAAGGCTAGACCATTCCCTCCAACTCCTCAGCTCCTGGGCTGGTAGCCATGGTGGACAGGGGGTTCCTCATGTGACTCTTCCCTGGACAGTGTGATCTTAGTCTCTCGGCAAGACTAAAACTTTGGTCCCTGAATGACCTTCACCTTGTGGCCTGAACAGTGGCTCACAGCTAGAAAAAATCATGAGCACACACCCCTCCAAGGAACATGTCTTAATGCTATGCAAGCTTCTATCACAAAATATCATGGACTGCGTGGACACAAACAACAGAAATTTAGGAATTTATTTCTCCAGGCTCTGGAAGTTAGAAGTCCAAGATTAGGATGCCAAGAGGGTTGGGTTCTCGTGAAGGCTCCCTTCTGGTGGCAGACTTGTCTTTGGATCCTCACATGGAAGAAGGGGCTAGAGATCTCTGCAGGAGTCTCTTCCAGGAGGCAGTCATGTTCTTCACGAGAGCTCTGCTCTTATGATTTAAGCACGTCTCCAAGGCCCTACCTCCTAATACCATTACCTGGTGGGGGAGGGGGAAATGGGATTTCAACGTATGCATTTTGTGAAGATAGAAACATTCGTATCAGAGCAGGGCAGGCCATCACCGCTGTAGAATTTTCAACAACTTGATATTGAAAGGAATACACACTTGTGTGGAGAAAAGAAATCACAAATTATTACCTCCCCTGAATTGTTCTAGATAAACTTTTAAAGTAAGTAGCGCCTAAATGCTTTCATCTATATCGCTCCCTCTTTGTCGCAAGAGTATGACTCAGATGATCCCTATTTTAAAGAGGACTTTTTCTGTAATTATTATGGGAGTGTATGCCAACTAACTCCTTTCCTTGCTATTTTGGCAAGACGCTCCGTTGTCAGCGTTTGCATTCTGTTAAAGGCCAGTCCCTCCAGATGGGAGGGACTTGGAATCTTCCAACTCTAGTTCAGACCCCGGAGGGGCGGAGCCTCAGTGGGGGCTGACTTCTCCTGGTCCTGGATTTCAGAGATTGCAAAGATCCAGTAGGTAAACTTGTATACAATGCCTGTGGATCCAAAAGTTCTATTTGGGCTATAAATGTGCCAGGAAAAAATCCTTGGTTGTTCATTGCTAGTGTGATGGCTCAAAGTACAGACCATTTTCTACCTTGATACCTTATTAAAAAGTTGGAAAATCTCTATCAGGGTGAGAAAGACAACTTTTACTTGTTCAGCGGGTGGTTTTTAAAAGCCTTAGAGATTCATTCCTAACACAGGCCTATTCAAAAGTGTCAAAGGTACTTACTGTTCACCCAAACATGCAGGGAAGGCAGGAGACAGAATGTAGAAAAAATTAGAGCCTCTAGGGTTGAAGGAGGAAGTCTTCTCTTCTGGCACTAAGGAGCCCTTCATACACTGCTGGTGGGTGATGTCAGCAGAAAGCTGCTGTCCCACACCTCTCCAAAGCCACTTACAGGGGACAAGTGAGATACAGCCTTTGATATTTCAGACATTCAAGTTCTCAACAAAAACCTTTCTTAATTCAAAGCACTTACTGTGGTTTCTATGGGACCATTATGGTTACTAATTGTTTGCCATCCTGAACCAAAAAATATAAAGCAGCTGAATATCTAGGCAATGATGAAAAAGGCCACCTGTCTCTAAACACCCAGTCTGTTTTGACTCAGGGGACAGGTGAGCTGTTCAGGTTGTGTCAATGACACTGATGTCTGGGTATTTGTATTTCCCAGCTAAGGAGGAGGGGTCATGGACACCGGTCCTAGATTCGTCACTTTTACACTGCTGGTGATCTGTTAAGCCTCATCCAACTCTACATCTCTAGGCCAGCTGAGGCGACTGCCCAAGACGCCCCCCTTCTCATTAGCACCTTACTAATTTCAGTTTTGTTCCAGTTTATTCTCCAGTAAACTCAACCCTTGACTCTGATCTTTTCTCTGCCCTCCTGATGTTGATATGTGAACTTTGGCTTTTCCTCCCACAACTTTTGCCCAGGGAGCCCTTCAGCAAACTTTCCTACTTATAAAGGTAGAGGATTCCCTGCTTTAACTCTGACCTTACAGAAAACAACCTTCGACCTTAGCTTCTGGGCCTCAGCCCTCAAAAATGGAGGTCAACAACTATGTATGCCAGGGTAACACAGGCAGTCCCTCCCTTTCCTTCTCCCTTCTCTGTCTTTGACAGTCTCCTTGCTTTTAGCTGGCTGCTAGACTGATAATACAATTCACAAGGAGTCTGCCAATACTAAGAATGGCCAAACAGGTGATCCTACCTGGACTCAGGCAATGAATGCCTCTCAGATTCTAATGGAAGTCATCGTTCATTTCCACTGGTGTTGCATCCCACCAAAAGGAGAAGAGAACCTGGGTTTTGTTACACTTTCCTTACTAATTTACCTTTATGCCGAGAAGAAATTTCATCCCAAAGGGTAATTTATTCAAAAAGCTGAGAATGTCTGGGAAGAGATACTTCTAATGAAAGTGCCTTTTTAACCATAACTGTATGGTGTCCTGACATTTATAATGAAGCCCAGAGCCAGAAATAGATTCTTTGGGAGTATGGGATGTGTCTAAACAGCTAGATTAACTCTATTCTGCTTCAACTACGCCTCTGCCTGGAAGGAGTCTGGGGGTTTCCATGTCAGTGTAATTCAGTGGGTTTCTGGAATTGCCTTTGGTTTGCTCACGGGGCTCCCATGAGTGGCATGGCATTGGGCGAACTGAGGCCACATACACATTTCTTCACAGGCAACACAGAAAAAAAAAAAAAGGAGCTGCCTCCATTTCTAAGCAAGACAGGATGCTATACCTTTCGCTATCTGTTTTACTCTTCCTTGAAATTATATTGATTTGGTCTTTCACTTTGTGATTAAGAAAGAATTTAGTTAGCAGCTAAGATGTGCTGTGCTTACGTTTGCCATCGTTCTTGAATCCACCTTGAGATCCTTGGGTAGAGAGTTGGAACGTTTTGGAAAATTAATTAAAAGAAGGCTTAAAGGTTTTTATATGAAGAAACCACGCAGGGTCACCGAGGGGGATCTCAGGCCCTTCCTTATTCAGAGGGGAACTCTTCAGACATTTTCAGAGGGGGAAAGACTTGTGAAGTCAGTGTGAAAAAAATCATTATATAATTTTGCTTAAAAACAGTGGTTTTCCAAATGTCTGCTAAAGAGAACATCATCCTTTGAAATCATTTGATGTAAATTGAAGGCACTAAGGTAGAGGATAATCTTTACAGTCTTGGGTATTCTATGCAAAATAATTCAAAACACACTGAAATATAGAGGCCACAAAGCAGGGTGGGGAGAGATGGTTGGATGATGGCCGGGGAAATATTTTGCTGGTTGAAAAGCAGCCACCACAAGCTTTTATGCTGATGCAGGAGAGCAGTCTTCTCACCTGGGAAGGATATACGGGATGATTTGCAGAAAAGATGGAGGAGAGAGACAGATCAATTTCACTTCTCTTGGCCGAGAGGAGGCAGTACACAGAGGGAAAAAAATCACACGGATTATAGAGAGGCCATCGTTCATGCAAAGACGGCACAAGGATAGAAAATGATGGTTAACAGCCTGAACTCCAGGGGCCACACCAGGTGTGGAGGTGGAGGGGCCCCACGGCAGAGTGTAAGCCCAGCCTGCAGGGGACAGCACTGCCCAGCTCCAGCCAGTTCTTAAAACCTATAACCACACGACCCAGAGTAACCAGATCTTCCAATATTTTTGAGAAAAGCCAGAAAACTGTATTTTGATTTGAAATCCCACTTATTTTTAAAGGTGGGTAACAGGCTCAAAACCTTTTTTAAAACATTGTCCCGAGGGCTTCTTGAGATTTGACACTTTGCAGTCACATAGAAGAAACTTTCATTAAGGCAGCAGAAGAAGGGAACACTGTTATTAACACAGAGGACAGAGAAATTGCAAATTGCAAGTCACTGGCAAGGGTTTTTATGAGAAAACTTCTTGAAAGCCTCAATGATGGAGCCAAGTACTGAAAAAAATGCATATACCTCAGAAGGTTTCTCACCTCACATCTGGAAGTTAAAACCAGAGTTATATTAAATTGTGGTTAATAATAGTGAAAGTTGAACAAGACATTAAATATTTATGCTGTTACTTGAATCAGAAGTTACACTCCCGTAGAAAATTCGTGAATGGCTGAATTGTGTGTTTCCTGTTCGGTCTCTCTGTGTTCTGCATGCTTAACCCTTGGGTCCACGTGATCGTAAGTCAGGTAACCGATCACCTGGTGGCAACCCAATAGAATTTGGGGCCAACATATAGAAAGGAATAAAAAGTCCTTTAAGGGAAAGCCTTCCAACCCTAGCTTATCAACTGATGGGAATTCTTAGTGGGACTGGAATTTTTTCCCACGCCCTACTGAGTTTGGATATTGTTTTGTTGCACAGCAATCTTGCTTGAGTAGTACGGTTATCTCCGCCATCTAGCTTGATAACCTATAATCATGAATCTTGTAGAGTTAAATAGAAGAAAACACTTCGACTCCGTCCTTAGTGCGATCATATATATCATGCAGGAACAGTCCTTCCTAGGAGCTCCACCTTCTCCTTCATGGGCAAAGTACACGACCCTGACCTCTGGCTTTTGGCCTGGCCTCGGGATTTGCTCTAGTCAGTATCAATACAGTGTGAAAAGAGATGATGTAATCAAAGGTTTGAAAAGCCTTTGCATGTTTGGGCTTGTTCTCTTGTTTCTGCCATCTTTGTGTGACATGCTTTCTCTACGTAACCACTGCTTCTTCAGCCCAGAAGGAACACGTGGAGCAGATCCATCCCAGCCAGACCCAGCTAGATGGACAGTTGAAAAACAGTAAGCACAGCACATCTTAGCTGCCCAGTGTAGGTCAGCCTAGAGGACCCGTCCCAGCCAACTCACCATTCTGGAGAATAAACTAATTTTTTTTTTTTTAAAGAAACTGAGTTTGGGGAGGTTATTCAGCATTATTCTATCACTAGCTAATTGGTACAATCCTTCTCACACTGAATTATGCTTTTGCCTTTTAGTTGGCCCCTACAATTGGTTTGCCTAGCTGGGGTGTAAACATTCCACTCAGTATGTGGGTAATAGATATTTTAAGGACTGGTAGGTCTGGATAGTATTCAGAGGGTCTAAGTTAAGAAATGGGTCTATTTTCAGGAAGGATACTGAAGTTCCACCTGCCACCATCAGTTAAAGACCAGGTAAAGTACATTCTGGGTATCATCTTCTTAACCCTGAATTCCACCTATCCTCCTATCAGCCATCCCACAATTCACTATATATTCTGTTTATTCTACTTCTTACATGTATCTCAAGTGTTTGCAATGCTCTTCATTCTCATTGCCAATAATCCTGGGCCCATTGATTATCCTGATAAGCAGAACAGCCTCTACTTTGCCTTCTTCCAATCCATGTCTCTTCTTGGTGTCTGCCTTCCCACCAGCTTTACAGTGCTTCCAGATTTCCTTTTTTTTTTTTTTTTTTTTTTAGGATAACACCAGCTTCCTGTTTTTGGTTTCCAAGGCCCTTTAGGATCTGGTGCCTGCTTACCTTGCTAACCTCTCTCTCTACCTGCTCTCAGATCCTGGCCTCTGAGCCTCAGCCCTGTGGATTTTCATAAAGACGTTACCATCTCTCCAGGCCTTCACATATCTGCTCTCATGACACCTTCCTCCCTTTCTGTCACTGCAATTCTCACACTCACAATGGGCTTGTGAAATAGTCTGGACTCAGGAAAGTGAAAACATGAACAGATTTCTGCCCCCCGCACCGTGCTTCTCCATTTAAGTTATACAAAATTTCCCCTTTCTGCTCCATATTGAAAAATTAGGCAGATTACATAATTATTTAACAAAATTCTGTTATAAAAAATTTTATCCAGTTTAAAACGCTAATCTCAAATCTAATTTAAGTTCCCTTCCCTTCAGCAACAGTGGAGTTTCAGCATAAAGATCTTAGAGTGTGGGAAAACCTACAGTAACTTTGGAATAGAGGTGGTGAGGTAGGTTGTCTAACACAGAACTCCTTCCTACTCTTCTCCTCTGGGTCTCTGGGTTTTCCCAGAGGAAAGGGACATAAGGAAAGGGACAAGTGTCTCTTACTGAAATGACATTACAGCCAACACCCTTAGCATAGCAGACATCCAACTGCTGATTATTTGAGGGGGGGACCCTCGTGTAAATTTATTGGAGGCTCCTGTAGGGAATATACCTGCCATGTAGTTCCTTGATGAGGTCCAGCTTTAGACCTTTCTTCTAAGCCCCCCAATTCACAACCTTTAGACACCTCTTCTATGCCCCTCAATTCACAACCCTGTAGCAGAGTACACCATTGCTTCTGGAGGTGGATGATGGGGTCTTTTCATCAGTGTGCTGCCTTCCTGGATGGACACCCATAATTCTATCCAAAAAGTCACTCTACTGAAGTTGTGCATGAAAGAAAACTAGACACTATCTTTTAAAAAAAAAAATTGAGGGAACATTTTGGTAAGAAGAAACGGTTTGCTAATAAATTTTCTTTCCTGTCTAAACTGGCTTATAATAGTAATATAACTCTTGCTAATCAAATGATTAGTAAGACATTTGCCCTGATAATGTTTTAAAAGAAGGAGCAATGGTAGAATAAATTGGTTATTTCTTCCCTGCCTACAGATTGTTTTCCTGATTTCAGTTAAGAGCGATGAGCATTTTGGATTGTTTACTCTGTTTGCAAACATTCTGTAGAAGGCCTGCAGTCGGTGGGTACTAACTCTAGCAGTCTTTCTAATCTCCAAGGCTCTGTGAATTTAGGACAGTGTATTCAAACAGCCCTGCAAACGAGAAGCCACCTAAGTAATAAGATCCCTGGTTGGGGAAGTAACGTCTGGCTCTTCTGGCTCTTCATCTCTCAGAAGCTGGCAGATGAAACAAGGTACAACAACTTTCTGGTATTTGGTTCCACATACTATTGGAACGGTACCGCTGCAAATTGCCAGACAATGAGGCCAGGTCCCTCACTTGCAGGTTGAAGATGAGGTTTATGTAAACCTCCAAGGAAGAGTGCATCTGAATTCATCTGTCCACCAACCCACCTCTTCTTTTCTTCACCCTGCCAGAGACACCCACCTCCTAGCTGCCTACATGCTGAGATCGGTCCCTGTGCAAGCAGAGAGCACATCAAATGTTTTCCAAACCTGGGATATTGTGTCATTATCCTTTGGTCCCTTTGATCCTCTTAGACTCAAGAGTCAGACTTCTCAGCTTCAAATCCTAACTCTGCCACTCATGGCTTGAGCGATCTCATTGAGCCTCAGTTTCCTCATCTGTAAAAGGAGAATAATAATAATAGTACCTATCTCTTAGTGTTATGGTAAGGATTAAGTGCATTGACCCAAGAAAAGCCTTCAGATCAGGGCCTGGCTCATAGAATGCATCACATACCTGTTAGCGGTAATTATTCCTGGTGCCTCCCTGGGCTTGGTCACTTCCCATGCTTGGCCCTGATCTGTTTTCTCTTGGCTCCTGACTACCACTCTAGGCCTGACACTTGAGTGTCAGATAAGCCTCCCTCTGGCTGACCCTCACTAGAAGCCAGAAGGCATGGAAACTCAGTGATGTGTCCATTTCCAGAGGAAACTGAGACTTGCACGGTTGTGATTAGTGGCAGAGTTGAGGTTGGCTGTGTGGACCTCTGCTGAGCCTTCAGCAGAGCTGCCTCAGTTGGGTTTCTTTCTTTCTTTTTTTAAACTTTACTTTATTTTTTCAGTGTTCCAAGATTCATTGTTCATGCACCACACCCAGTGCTCCATGCAATATGTGCCCTCCTTAATACCTACCACCAGGCTCACATAACCCCCCACCCCATCCCTCCAAAACCCTCAGTTTGTTCCTGAGTCCACAGTCTCTCATAGTTCGTCTCCCTCTCTGATTTCCCCCAATTCACTTTTCCTTTCCTTCTCCGAATGTCCTCCATGTTATTCCTTATGCTCCACAAGTAAGTGAAACCATATGATAATTGACTCTCTCTGCTTGACTTATTTCACTCGGCATAATCTCCTCCAGTCCCATCCATGTTGATACAAACGTTGGGTATTCAACCTTTCTGATAGAGGCATAATACTCCATTGTATATATGAACCATATCTTCTTTTTTTAAAATTTTTTATTTTTTTATAAACATACAATGTATTTTTAGCCCCAGGGGTACAGGTCTGTGAATCTTCAGGTTTACACACTTCACAACACTCACCATAGCACATCTTCTTTATCCATTTGTCTGTTGAAGGGCATCTTGGCTCTTTCCACAGTTCGGTGACTGTGGCCATGCTGCTATGAACATTGGGGTATATAGGGCCCTTCTGTTCACCACATCTGTATCTTTGGGGTAAATTCCCAGTAGTGCAATTGCAGGGTCATATCAGGTTTCTAATGTTCAAAGTGGTCATGGCATCTGTCTCCCTTTCATTTTTAGAAGATCAACTAATTAAATTATTTAAATATATCTTGCCTTTAAAATTAAACCATGCATAGCTGGTTGGTGTCAAAATTAGTACAATCTCAAATTGAGTGCAACTTAGCAATATTGATGAAAAATCCAATGTGTGAACTCTTTGAGCCAGCAATTCCCAGTTCTAGGAATTTATCTATGTATATACTTGAAAATGTTAAGAAGTGATCAATGTACAAAGTTATTTATCATTAAAACATTGCTTTTGATGGCAGGAGATTGGAAACAAACTAAATGTCCATCAAGAGGAAAGAATTTAAAATAAATTACAGTACGCTTATATAATTGAAATGAATTGCAGACATTAGGAGAAAGGAGGCATCTCTTTTTGTATTGATACAGGCTGAGCTTCAAGAGGTATTGTTAAATTAAATAAATATATAATATACATTTGTTAACATGTCATAATATATCTCTGGCAGAGACTGAGTAATTGCAAGTCATCTATGAGAAGAACTGGTCTATAGGGCCAGAGGAAAGTTTTTATAGCATTTTTTTTTTTTACTTTTCAATATTGGAACATATAAAATGTGTTCCTTATTCACAAATAAATACTTTTTATTTTTATATTTTATATTTTTAATTTTATATTTTAATTAATATAATTTAATTTTATATTTTTAATGGAAATTTTATAGTTTTAATGAAACCATGTGAGAGCCTAAGCTCATACCAAGTGACCATATGTGGTGGCCAGTAAAGAGAAGTCTGCTCATGACTCCAGCATTGGTTTGTTGCTCAGCTCAAACATCTAGCAGCCTTGAAATTTTTGACTATTGCACAATTTCACTTGTTTGTAATCTTAGTTAAATGTTGTTGGATTATTCACACAGCAGACCACTGGTTAGACAGAAAACATTGGAAACTAATGGAGAAATTCAACAACTTGATGAGAAGGATGAAGATGATATTCCAAAAATTGGCCTCTAGAGAACCCACACCAGGTCTGAAAGTTTGTATTCATCAGATCAAAATTCTTCACAGCATATCAAGATGTCTCTAAGGACCTTGAATACCAGTATTAAAACAACAACAACAGCAACAACAACATCTGAACAATGAGTTTACCCAATCGGGTTTTTCTTTTATTGAGGTCTGGGGCTGGGCTTCCTCATACTGTCAAGAAGAATCTATCCAAGAATTATATTATACAAGAATGTGTGGAAGAATTATTTGTGAAATAAATAAATCTCTGCTACAGATCACCCAAAAGTAGCTCTAGGTTCTGGAGGTGAGAGGTAGCTCTGTTGCAAATTAACTTTTGGCAACTGGGTACATCTGTTCCAATGATTTATAATTTGGAGCTCATAGATGAAATCACTGCTTTCCTATGTTTCCAGTTCAGTTGATCCTAATATAGAGATGTCACCTATGACTGGTGGTCAGTCATGAGGTCATCTAATTTGACCTGTTTCTGCTACTTAGGAGAATATATGGCGCTCTCTGTCACTAGATCTTAGGTGTCCAAATGGAATTCTGTCCATGTCATTCAGCCTATCTTTGAAGTCATATTATCCCAAGCATATTCTCTACACTTGGCAAAAATCTATCCAGTTATTTTAATATATGATGTAATAGCAGATGAACCAAGAGCCACAATCTTCATTTATATAAATGTCTACTACGTACCTGCAATGCAGTATTTGTGCTGAAGAGCTTACAAATGGTAAACTATAATTCTTTCCTTTTTGTTATCATTCAGAAACAAAGTTACAAAATTACATAAATAAACCTATTTTGTCTATTTTAATGCTATAACTCATAGTTACATTTCAATGTATGCTAATATATATGCAATTTAAAAATGCAGATGATTTTGTAGTTTATTTGTTAAAAAATAATTGCCTGATTCATTTAAAGAATGAAGCACAATATCATTTATTAAGTGAGGAAAACAGAATATTGAAGTTAAGATTACAGAAGATTGTAGTTAAAATCACATGATTCACTCTTAGTTATTTAGAAAATTTTTTTTTAGCTTAAAATCACTATTTTTTTCTTATCCTATAGGGGAAAAAATAGACAAAATGAGGTCATAAAGGAAGATTTCTCTTTTTTTTTAATTAACATATAATGCATTATTTGCTTCAGGGGTACAGGTCTGTGAATCATCAGTCTTCACCATAGCACATACCCTCCCCAATGTCCATGACCCAGCCACCCTATCCCTCCCTCCCTCTGCACCTCCCAGCAACCGTCGGTTTGTTTCCTGAGATTAAGAGTCTCTTATGGTTTGCCTCCCTCCCCAGTCTCATCTTGTTTCCTTTTTTCCCCTCACTACTTCCCATGACCCCCTGCCCTGCCTTTCAAATTCCTCATATCAGAGGGATCATATGATAATTGTCTTTCTCTGATTGACTTATTTCGCTTAGCATAATACCCTCCAGTTTCTATCCATGTCATTGCAAATGGCAAGGTTCCAATTTTTGATGGCTGCATAGTATTCCATTGTATATATACACCATATCTTCTTTATCCATTCATCTGTTGATGGACATCTAGGTTCTTTCCCGTAGGTTGTGGACGTTGCTGCTATGAACATTTGGGTGCGTGTGCCCCTTTGGATCACTACATTTGTATCTTTAGGGTAAATACCCAGTGGTGCCATTGCTGGGTCATAGGGTAGCTCTATTTTCAACTTTTTGGGGAACCTCCATACTGTTTTCCAGAGTGGCTGCACCAGCTTGCATTCCCACCAACAGTGTAGGAGGGTTCCCTAAAGGAAGATTTACTGAGGTCAAAATTTTCTCTGAAAAGAATTTATAAATCAGAAATAAAAGTGCACAGGGGAAAATGCTTCTCAAAAGAGAGAAAAAGTTGTGCCCAGATACTAGTGTCCAGACACATTCCCTCAGAGTGAATGCTTTCCCTCTCCACTTCTTCACTCCACTCTCTTCCTTTCCCACACCCTACCCACAGCCAAGACACAAATCATTCCCCAAAGTACCTCTTGAATTTGGTGATCTTTTAAGTTTTCATTCATCCTTCTTGATTAAATAGCATTATTACTAAGCATGCACTCTGTGTCAAAACACTGAATACTTGAGCAATAACATAAATGACAACTGTCACTGCCATCACCCTTAAAATCCTCCTCTCTGCTAAAGAGATAAATAAGCCAGTATGGTGGTTAATGAGGGGAAAGCAGAATTTGTGGCAAAAATGAGTCATCTGAAACACGATCCTTTGGATATTAGCAGATTTCATCAGAAATGACAGTTGTGTGATCATTTCCATTCTAGTCTGCTCCAAGGAGGGGTCTGACAGGCACTCCAGAACACTTAATGCACCACCGTGGCGGGCCCTGGGTATATATGCCCATCTCTGAATTTGCAGATGGATCTTTGCCTCTGGCCACCCCACATTCCAGAATCTTTTCATGAAAAGTTGCCACACAAATGTTACAACACTTCGTAGAAGTGCAAACCAGCTCTTAACTGGGAGCCTGGCTTATCTTTAGCCCTGTGACCATGGATGTGAGTTTTTAGGAGGCTGTATTATCTACACTTTAGCTAGAGAACAGAAACTTCCACCATGTCCTTCAGGAAAAATAGACACAACCCTCTCTTCCTCCAAACTCATGGAACTCCAAGGGAGCAGGAATTCTGGCCCTGAAGGGAAATCTCTGTTGCCCAGTAGTTAGTTGTTGTTCTTTCTGGACAAAGGGGAGCCAGGAGTAGAAAATGCATTTTGCAATTACAAAAATAACAAAAGTCTTAAAACTTTCTTTTAGAAACAGCTGTTTGCTCATTTAATTCTTTAGGCTGTGAGTACAAACATAATCGGGGGAAATGTGAGCTAGTCCTTTGGGATTATTAGTCCTAATTCTAAACACTTAGCAATGGTTTCCTTTGCATTCAATAATCTCCCCTATGAATGCACGGGCTTCAAAACAAAATTCTACTAAATACAGCGTGTTATCCTGGAAAAGGTCCTGGGACAGACGAAAGGCCTTGGTAGTGGGAAAACTAGGACCTAAAGTCTGGAGTTCAGTTAATACTGATGATATTCTAAGATGATAGCATCCGGGGAACTGGATGAGGAGTAGATGGAAACTATGGTGACTATCTTTGCATTTTCTGAAAATCTGAAATTATTCCAAAATAAAAGTTTGGTTTAAAAAAAGAACATGATTCTGGAGGTTGCTACTCCATTTGAAGTGTGCAGTGAGATGACCTACCCTTGACAGGGATGGAAGTGAGGCATCTTGGGATACCCATAGCCAAAGGGAAGGGACAAGACCAGTCTCTGAGCAGAGAGGTTGATGGAGGTGGACAGCTAGTCAGATTTGCTCAGGTTTAGCATTTTGGAGGATTTGGCTTTTTAGATCCTCTTTCCCCTCAATTACAGGATTTCAGTTTGAATGAATCAGATCAGGTGCAGCAATCCTAGCTCAGTCAGGCATGCCAGTGGGCACAGTGTTGGCACATAGTAGGTTATCAATACGAGTTTGTAGAATACATGTGTTAATAGATTTTTTTCTAGAGTGACATTTGATATGTGCTATTTATTACTCCTCTGTATATGCGTCTCTCAATTCTCTTTGCCTTGCTATTCTCAAGCTTTCTTCCCTGTCATTATTTTCTCTTTGAGAGCTTGGCTCGGTTCCTAGTAACCCCACTGTGGACTGCAAAGGTCCTTTTTGTGGAGGGCGTGTGAGTTAAATACCTCTGCAGGGCTGGTGATCAGGCTACGTTGCCTCATTGTGTCACTTAGACGTACTGTGAAAGCAATGTTCCCCCTCGCTTACTTTTCGGCCGCTTTTCTAAGGAGCTAAGAGACCAAAGCAGAGAGCCAAACCCACACAGGAACAAGAGGAAATAAAGATATAATTTCAGTTGCAGGGGAAAAAAGGAAATCTAGGTCACGGAAGGCAGGTGACAACATTTGCCCATGCCTGGCTCAGAAGATTCAAGCCTCCATCCTCCAGACACTCACACAACCCAGGTGGATAGCTTGGGATCCAGAAGGTGACCCTGTGAGTTGTCTTACTCCTTAGGAGGCGTGGTCCACTGGAAGGGGGTCCTTAACCCTGGGCTAGTTGAGAACGTGGCTCACAGTGGCTCAATAAATATGGAACCACCATGTACTGGGAAGAAGACTGAGAAAGTCCTGCAAGGTTGTTAATTCTAGCTGAACTCTCAGATAAATGCTGGGAAGGGTGCTCTCTGAGCGTCTGTAGACTGACACCGCCCTTTGCAAGCAAAGGTGGTGCCGCCAAGCCCCTTTCAAGAAGCCTGTGAGCTGCTGCTTTTGCTGTGCTAAGGAGCAAGGGAGTCTGTGTCCTTAGTCCGACCACACGGACCCGCTGAGGCGGTTGGAGTTCTCGATTTAAGTTTAGCCTATTGGCAACTTTAAGACTGTATGCCCTGTTTCACCTCTTGAAGGATCCTCCATTTCGTCAGCAATAAAATGGGACTTCCTAAGGTGGCTTATCTTCTATTCCTAACACTTTACAAATGTATTTGTTGTGTTGGGTTGGAGATTAGATATCCTATATTCATATCTTAAGCAAGACATTTCACTTTCCTGACTTCAATCATTTTTCTTCCCATAAATAGAAGGAGTTGAGCTTTTAATCTAAATATATATATATATCAGGATGCTTGGGTGGTTAAGTCACTGCCTTCGGCTCAGGTCATGATCCTAGGATCCTGGGATCAAGTCCCACATCGGGCTCTTTGCTCAGCAGGGAGCCTGCTTCTCTCTCTGCCTCTGCCTGCCTCTCTGCCTACTTGTGCGCTCTCTCTCTCTCTGACAAATACATACATCAATAAAATTTTTTAAAAATATATCATTTCTAGGTTGATTTATCTTTGACCTTCATCTACAGGAAGAACAAAAAAAAATGGTTAATCTTAAAGAAAGGCCTATTTCCATTACTTTTTAATGAAATTTATTTTAGTATGAGATAAAAGCAAAACACGACATTCTGTGGAATACACCAATTATTGAACAATCTATTTTACATCCGTTAATGTGAGTCATCATTTGAGGCATGAATAACATTATGGAACAAATGGAATAACAGACAGAAATATCCATTATTTCCCTTATTTTTCTCCTGTTCTTTTTTTCCCTCTAGTACCATATGAAATTGGGGCAACTTGCTGGTTTTACAGGTGTGTCCTGAGGATACTATACAGAGGAATAATTCACGAAAGTTCCCTAAATGTATTTTTCTTCACTGTGTTGGCCCTACCGGCCTTTAAAAATATCATTCCTTCTTCACATCTCAGATTTCAGGCACTCCAGAGAACGTGCCGGAGTCTGCCATTCCCAGACTCTCCTGCCCCAGACTTTCTCATGCGTCCCATCCCCAACCCCCACCCAAGGTTGAAATAGCTTTTCTCCTGTCCCTGTCCTGCTTTTTTTTTTTTTTCTTCCTACCTGGGGAATTGTTTCAAGAAACTTCTCACTTGTCAGTTCCTGAGCAGTCTTTTCTTGACTCCTCTTCTCCCCACTTCCCCCTGCATTAGGTGCATTAAATGCATTAGGAAGAATCAGGCATTTCCTTGTCTGTCTCTCCCCCTCCTCTAAAATAGGACTCCCCAAGGTAGGCGTATTCTGATGTTCATCATGCCACGTTACAGCTGGTCATTGCCTGGTGGCTCCTCCAACAGCTGTCAGGCCCTCCAGAGGAGGGCTTTGCACCCCAGCATTTGCACAATATCTAGCCGAGCCACTTTGAAAAAAGGACAAGTGAGCACGACTTACGATGCAGTTTGAGAGAATGAAGATTAAGAACCAGGGAAGGTAGAAGCCTGTCTTTCCAAGAGTAGCAGGGCTTGTGGAGGGAGATCCCCCACCCCACGCTCGAAGAGATTTGTCCACTCACCACATGACCCGGGGCTCTTTCAGGGCTTTTTGAAAGGAGCTGAAAAGCCTCTCTAAAGACACTGTCTTTTGGAGCAGAGTGGAAGAACGGTTGTGCCTCTTCCAAACTCCGATGTCAGGAGCTAAGAAAGGGGTGGCAGGTGCTGAACACGGCAAAGAGATGAAAGGCGGGCTGTGCATGCGCTTTTCCATGTGGGGCTTTCTAGAGGAAGTGTCACTGTGTGGCTCACGAACGACATGGCCTTGCCTGTCACACGGCAGCCCCAAATGGCATGTACCTAGTGACAGACGAGTGTGTCAAACCATGACAGAGAGTAGCCTGGGGGAGCTTGGGGCAGCTTCAGCAGATCGGAAATAAGACGTCAAAACTGGCCCCTGCAGGCTGTGGATGTTGTCCCGCCTCACTGTTCCCTTCCTCCGGAGCCAGCTGTGGCTGGTACTATGGGAACCACTGTGGCAGTCCCCTCCATCCACCACAGAGGATCCCCAAGAGAGCTTTGGAGCTTGTGACGCCCTAGTCCTAATGAGCCCAGTGATGCTGGATGCCACATCCTTCAATACTGGGTCTTCTTGTCTGGAGCCACTGGGAGCTGATAGAAGGGTGAGGTGGTGGACAGGTGACTACTGCTGACTATTGCTGTCATTGTGTTTAAAGTCCCCACACCTGGGAGGGGCCCTACGTTAGGGCAGAAGATGCCTTCCTAAGAGCAATCGTTATTTCTCTTATAGCAGCTAGCATTAACTGAGAACACACTGCATACCAGGTACAGCCAGGCCTTTTACAGGATTGTGTGATTTAATTCACACACAATAGGCTTATGGTGCAGGTGTTCTCCCTGCCTCCATTTTACAGATGAAATGGCTAAGGCCTAAATTAGTTAACTAACCTGCCCATGTTCACTCAGCTAATAAAGTGTTGAGGCAGGCACTTAGACCCAGGCTTTCCCGTGATTTTCACCAAACTATCCTTTGTCCACCTGAGATCTGGAAAGAAAATAGGAAGCAGGGATAAGGGGGGTTGAACTGGGCCAGGTAATGCAGGAGTACCTAAGAAAGCCATTTCAGAGGTAACTCTTGTTCGTCCTTGACCCAGACAGTAAGAAACAGACTGGGAAACTTCTCAACCCAGCTTCTCCCCCAGATCGAGTGTTTGGAGTACAGGGCTCACATAATCCTGGTTCTCTTGGCTGCCAGGTAGCACTGTCCAAACTCAAAGAAGGGACTTGAGTAACCATAGCAACGATGATATACCCTAATCTCTACCCAACAGAAAAAAGACATTTCTAAAAGTTTTTTAAAGTTTAAAAAGAGAGAGTGCACATGAGAGAGAAAGAGAGAAGGAGCAGGGGCAAAGGGAGAGGGAGAAACAGACTCCCCGCTGAGCTGAGAGCCCAATGCAGGGCTCGATCCCAGGACCTCAAGATCATGACCTGAGCAGAAGGCAGACACTTACTGACTGAGCCACCCAAGTGACCTAGGAAGAAGACATTTTTATCTTAAAAAGCAACTGTTGGATAATTTACCACAGATATTCAACTTAGGTAGCAAAAGCCAGCATAGAAATTTGGCGACTGAAATATTAGCTGTTGACCACCCAGAGTCTGGTATTATAAACAAAGAGGGACTCGGGGTCAGACAGTTCAGGGCTCCTTCCAGGAGCCATCAGTGCGGAGGTCAATAGATTTGGCATCTGTCAGCACGGCTCCAAGGCTTGCCTCATCATATCCCATTGAAAGCTATAATTTCCTTTCTCTCTCGCACTGGCTCACTTACAATGTTAGTAAGCAATTTAAGAAGGAAATCATACTAATTTTGCTTATCCCCAAAGTGTGAAATTTTAGAAGATAGTGCCAAATGAATGATCATGTATATTTCTCAGTTTGTTCGTACCTATTTTTTTTAGTTTGTTCATTCTTAAAGACACTTCTCTGCAGTGTAAATTTCACTAAGCAAAACGGAAAATGAAAATAATTATAAAATTATCTGAAAGTACTATCTTTAAATGCTGATAAGAAGAAAGAGGCTTCTGTGGACTTATAAATGCAGATTTTTTTTGGGGGGGTCCACATAAATTCTAGGCCTATTCTTCACTACCTAGAGGGTACAGAGGCCAGCTAGGACATCGACTACAACAAAGGATAATAGTTTTTACTCATCAAGCAAGAGAAACAAAGTTGTCATTGAAGGTAGGATGAAATCTCCTCTTGGCACGAATTTGAGCCTGAAGTCAGTGCATTGACTGTGAAAATTGAATGTGTTCAATGCTATCCTTGAAAAGTCATTAATTATTCCATAAAGAACAGTATCAATGATGTGATGTATGAGACTGTATCAGGTAGCTATTGCCACAAGTTCGCTGGGTAACAAATAACCCCAAACTCTCTCCGGAAAACAACAGTAGGCATTTACGTATCACTCATGTGCCTGTGGGTCTGCTGCAGCCTCTCTGCCCCACCTGCCCCATGCTAGGGCTCAGGCTGGAGGGACACTGTCTACCCAAGGTACATTCTTCCCAGGGGATGGCAGATGCATGAGAAAACAAGCCTGACATATAAGTGTGTTTACTCTCCTTGTATCAACATTTGTTAGCATCCAACTGGCCAAAGCAAGTCAAATGCCCAAGCCCAAAATCAAGGAGCAAGGATGTTCATTTCTCACCCCACAAGGCCAAGTGTGGCTCTCTAGTACTACAACTGAGTTGTGAAGAAATAGGAAAAATATATCAATTTACCACAGATCCTTAAGGTATAAGATTTTTTAAATATTTTATTTATTTATTTAGTTATTTGAGAGAGAGAACATGAGATTGAGAATGAGAAGGAGAGGGAGGGAGAGAGAATCTGAAGCAGACTCCATGCTGAGTGTAGAGCCTGACTCAGGACTCGATCCCATGCACTAGAGATCATGACCTAAGCTGAAACCAAGAGTGGGGCATTTAACTGACTGAGCCATTCAGGTGTCCTTATAGAATTTTAACTTTTATATAAAAAGATATGGTTCCATTCAGTCAAAGCAAGTTAAATCTGTGCATGATGTCATTCCCCTATAAAAACAATATATTTACTCAGCTTTGGGGTCTGTTTCCTCATACATGCCCTCTAATGGCCAGAGAAGTGTGTCTGGGAAAACTGACTCAGCAGTCCTATAGCCTGCCCCACCTAGGCCCTCCAAAAAGATCCTTCTACTAACCATTATTCCTGATGAACCTACAGGTCTCCTGCACTCCCCTTACTCCCTGGGATCCCATGCTTTGGGCTTGTCCAGGTGGGACTTTCATTTACCCCTAACAGCTGGACAATTCCTTCCCCTTCTATTCCAAGACTACCAGAACCCTGGGACTTGGGGTCACCCAGCATTGAGGTTAGATAACACAGACCTGAAAATCTTACTTTTCCCTTAAATGTTCAGTAAGGCAGAAATGGTCTAACAGTCAGGATTCATTCAGGAGGAAAGGAGACACTAAGTATTTCAAGTAGAAAGAGATTTAATCCAAAGAATCACATGACTATTGAGTAAACTGGGGAAGTCTGCTGTCAGCAAATCTGGAAACGTGGAAGAACAGGAATCACAGGGAAGCTGTTACCCAGACTCCAGCTGTCAGCAGCCCCAAAGCAGAAGACTCTCAAGAGGGTGTATCAAAGCCAAGGGTAGCTTCTACCAATGCTTTCAGTGTGTGGTTCTTGGGGGTGGGAGGAAGGTGCACCCCTTCCCTCAGAGTCATAGCAAATCATCTCAGCTGCCTGGCAGAGCTCTTTTCTTCTACTTTTTATTGGAAAACCTTAACTCAAGCGATATGAGGAATCGAGATTGCAGACTTTTCTTCAGCAATGCAGAATACACCATAGAAGAGATAATGCTGGGTTGACACAGACAGTGCAGAAAATCTGTCACACTGTCTTCCCATGTTCAACTTGAAACAGCAACCACCATCATACCAGGCTTCTGCCCACCATGACGAAAGTGAAAATGTACTCATCCTGTCCACACAATGAAGAAGACACAAAATTCTAGAAGTCACTCCATCCTGACGAAGACGGGGAGTGAACTTTTTTTCACTTTGTAATTTTTGTGTGCCCATAGCATAAACTTTACCTTCTTAACCATTCTTAAGTGTACAGTTCAGTGGTATTAGATGCATTCACATTGGTGTACAAACATCACCACCATCCATCCCCATGACTCTTCTCAAATCTGAAACTCTATGCCTGTTAAACACTAACTCCCCCTTCCCCAGTCCCTGGCAACCACCATTCTATTTTCTGTCTTTATGATTTTGGCTACTTTAAGTACCCCAGAATCACACAGTATTTGTCCTTTTTGTGATTGGCTTATTTCACTGAGAATGATTTCCTCAAGGTTCATCCATGTTGTAGCCTGTGTCAGAATTTCCTTCAGTGGGTGACATTTATTTATTTAATAATTAAATTTAAAAAAATAAATTAGTCAATTAATTATAAAGATTTTTTTTTTATTTTTGAGTCATCTTTATACCCAAAGTGGAGCTTGAACCCACAACCCTGAGATCAAGAGTTGCAAGCGCCACCAAATGAGCCAGCCAGGTTCCCCACAGAGGGTGACTTTTAAAAAGTTCATCCAGATAATGTTAGTTCTTGAACCTGATACATCAGTTGACCCATTTTTATATTCATTTTTCCAAACTGAAGAATCATATTTACAGTGAAAATGTTGTTTTACTTGAATACTGTTTTTTATAAAATGTACTGGAGTTATTATGTTGTTTCAGCTAAACCCAATAGAATACCAAACTGAAGTTTTCACAAGACTCATCTTTGTGGTAAAACCTGAGTAAATTCTTCATTCGGTTCTACCGCAATGAAGAAGAAAAATTCTTTTGGCATTTATTTTCTTCTTACATGGTTTGTTGCCTCAGTTCACTTATCATTTAATACTAAAGAAAGCCATATGCTTTCATTGTAAAGCCTACTGGAAAATCTTAACAACCATAAACTGTTACTCTTACCCCATCCTCTTCAATATTAGAAGAATCTGTAACACATAGAATGTCTGTGTAATGTAAAGGAGATAATTATATATAGCCCCCATGGAAACTCAGGGATTCTTATAAAGTTAAAGTCAAGAAATTTGAATTTAGAGTTCTCTTGGATGCTAGAGTTTAACCATTCTTTCATGTACTCATTCAGCAACAAGCACTCGTTGAGAACTTATTCTGGGCCAGATGAGATTGTGTATGGGTCCTATCCACGGACTCCTAGTCTAGTAGAGGAGCTCATGTTTAGAGTACCAAAATCTCAGAACTGCTGTATTTAAGTAACACCTAGCACACAAAAATGTATCTCCCCAAAATGAGCTAGAGGAAATTATCTATATTACCAAATAATTCTTAGCTTTTCCAAAAGAATCACCAAAGAACTCTTTCTCCCCCCCACCTTTTTTTCTTTGAGAGAGAGAGAGCCGGTGGGGTGGGCAGAAGTGGAGGGTCAGGGAGAGATTGAGAATCTGAAGCAGAGCCTGTGATGAGTGTATAGCCTGACCTCAGGACCCTGAGATCTTGACCTGAGCTGAAACCAAGTTTCAGATGCTTAACGGACTGTGCCACCCAGGTGCCCCAAAATCACCAAAGAGCTTTTTAAAACTGGTGATGAGGTTGCAATTTCCAAAACACTCAACTATACAGAGAAAGCCATGCTCCCAGCAGGTGGCTCTGGCAAGACCATCCAATGTGCAGAATTTCTAAATGCACTTGGTCATGACGAAAAGCTCTTGGGTGTCCTCCCTCCCCAAAACCCCCCCAACCCTCCACCACAAACTGTTTGGCTTTTCAGGGGGATCAGTGGTCAGGTGACCGGATGACTACTTTTCAGAGGAGGCAAAGGCTTGAGTTCTGATGATTTTACGTTTTTTCATGAACATCTTATTAAATCAATTGTTTAACAAGAGGTTGATGTTAGTAAGTGTCATAGACTGGGAGATACAGGTTCTGCAACATAGAGACAGGTTCCTGTTTTTTAAAAAGGACAATATTATATCCAGCAATAGTGCTGTTAAATCACAGAGCCAGAGGACTCTTCAGAGAGTCACTAATGTAAGTCTGGAACTTACAGTCCCTAAAGACGCTAAAGTCACTTAAGACACTAAAGTCACTAAAGACAGTCTGGCAGCAGCTGTCCAGAGAGAATCACAGAAGGCTGGAGCTGCGAGACACCTTATATTTTAGGAACCAAGTCCCAGAGAAGGGAGCACTTACCTGGTGTCTGGTACTGAGCTGAAGGCTAAGAGGACCCCTGTCACAGGCTACCCAGGTGACGGACATCATAAAGCTGGTGTGCAAAGATCTTGCCAATCTGAATATTAACCATGACTGACTGCAAATGTATTTGAAACACACCAGTGATGTCATTTTACACACTGCAGAGTTAAACGGAAATACTACAGTACTGTCTATAGGGAAAACCACTGCAATATACAAGTTTTTAAAACAAAGCTCAGAGAAAATGTTGCTAATAGGTGTAGTGTGTAAAGTGGCAGGCATTAATATACAAATTAGGGTATAACTGTTATTATTGAGAATCCTAACAATGTAAGTTAATGGTTATGAACATGTGTTCAGGTTACACAGACGTAATTTCAAATGCAGTTTCTGTTACACACTCTTGGAAACTTGTACAGGTTAGCCTCTCTGAGGATGCCTCGTGCCTCCCAACGTCTTTCAGGCACAGCCACTGCTCCATCTCTGCATTTGCTAGCTGAGTGATTCTAGCATGTCGTCCCTCCTCACCGGCTGCTCATTCATGAAGAAGAGACAACACCAGCCTCACAGGATCCTCATAAAGATGCAATGAGAAGACTCATGTTAAGCACCTAGCTCAGGACACTTAACAGGCAATAAACCACCATTACCTGCCCTTCCCTGGATCATTTATCCTCTGTTATACAATCAGATGGCTCAGAATTTAAAAACACTGAGTCTCTCTGAAAGTGTGACTGCTATTTTTACCTGTCCCTTCACAAAAGGTCACAGGTGTGTCCTGTTGGGGAGAGGGCAGCCCTGAGTCACTTCCTCCCCCACTGCTGGGCCCACTGGGTCACATTGGATAGGACCAGGCTGTTCACGGAGAGCTGCCCAGGCCCTGAGGACTCCTGCTCATTGACATTCAGAAGGGTTTTCATCAAATCATGGTCCTTGCGGGAGACTGGGCTGACTTCCCACTTCCTGAATTGCTCATGCTTCTTTACCTCCAGGCATCCTCTCCCTGAAATTGACCACTGCTCCTCCCTAAGTTAGCAATGATTAGCAGGGAGTTGGTTTGAGGCTGACATTTTTGGACTTGAAGCAAGTGATAAGACTCCTTCCTTTAAAACTTGAGAATGAGTGTACAGCTGTGGTCACAACCGTGACTCCTCTGGAAGGACCAGAGGAGCTTAAAAATTTTGGCACCTGCATCCCACCCCAGAGACTCTGGATCATTGGGCTGAGGGATGGCCTGGGCATTGGGCTACATTATAAACTCCCCAGGTGACTTGCTATGCAGTTAAAGGTGAGAACTGATAGAAGGTAAATGCAGTTTCTCTGCCCCCATGCAGGTGTCTCTTTGGCTTGCCTTTCTCTGGCTTCCAGAACTCCCTGGTGTACTGTGACTCCATGTGAGGCAAGAAATGGGAGTACTCACCAGAATATAGAAGGCTGGCGGGCCATGCCCAGGAGTCTGGGGCTGGATCTTGCTAAGCCCCTTGTTGAAACATTTTCAGCAGATTGGCAGCTAGGTCAGGTTTTCCTCGTAGAAAATATTGTCTGGCTGCATGGGGAGAGTGCATAGGAGTGGGGATGCCTGGAGGAGGCCAGGACACCACTGAAGGCACCCTGTGAGATAACAAGAGCCTAAAACAAGGCATGAGTCATGGTGGATGGCAAAGGCATGGGGAGCAAGAAAGAGAGAGCTTTACCTTCTCTTGTCAGTGCTAGCTCAGACATCTGCCCTCTCTGTGCCAAGCCCACCCTACCCATTGCCTCTTGGCTTGTTGGGACTTTTGTCTGCGGGCCTCAATATCTTCACTGGGTTTTTCTTAATCAGCACAATGAGCCACAATTATCATGCTTTTGTTTGGGGCCAGACATGTGGCTAAGAACTTCTAATTTTACCATTAAGAAAACTGAAGCTTAGAGAGGTTAAGTGACCTGCCCAAGGTCACATAGCCAGTAAGAAGTAGAGCTAGATGCTTGCACGTTCCTGACTTCAACCTTAGCCTCCTGGCTCAGCCCACCATGGACATGGATGTGGGGATGGGCACAAACTTCTCCAGGAGCCAGGCTGCTTGGCTCTGTTCCAGTGTTTGTGAAAAGACGGGGAAAGATGAGAGCAGGGGAATTGAGGCAGGAGGTCTTGCTTTCCAGACTCATGTGAATGGTCTGTGTCCTGGGGGGAGTCAAAGCTCTAACCACAAGGAGAAGAATTTTTTTCCTTTCTTTTTTTTCCTCAGTACTAATACAAGGTGATGGATGTTTGACTAAATTTATGGTAATCATTTCACAGTATGTGCAAGAGAAATCATGATATTGTACACCTTAAGCTTATACAGCGCTATATGTCAATACCAGTAAACCTGGAAAAGACAAATGTTAATGACATTATTGATGAAATTATAAAGATATAAAATGTATATTTTATGTATCTTGAATAAAATAATAGCTAAAAAAAGAAAATACTACTCATTGGTTAACTACTTTTGGAAGCCTACCCAGCTGGGGAAAAAATAAAGCCAATTCTTGCCTTCTGACTCCATTTCTTCTCTGTCCCACCCCAGAGTGTGGCTCTGCCTTCCCATTCATGACCTTGGACTACCTATCCAAGATTTTATTAAAGTTAATCCCATGACTTCACACCAAATGATATCCGCCCCCCCCCGGCTAAGTCAAGAAGATTATTCCAGAAATTCTTTCACTACATCATTATTTTCCCTTCTCTATGGGATCATTAACATCAACAAAAAATGTGTTTGTGACTTCTCTCATTAAAATTACCTATCCCTTTTTTTCCGTGTGGCTGCTGAAGGAGGAGGGCACATACTGGCACCATCAGCCATGCGGGCAGTCGCTGGGCTATTCAAGGTGTAACAGAGTCTGTGAAGAAAAGGTGAATGAAGGTCATCCTGATGTTTTCCAAAAATGTCTCACAGAGGACGGCTGTGATAAAATCACTAGGAGCACAGCTCATGTAACAAGCATTTAGGGAGGTGCAGAGGAAAGTTCAAGTCCATACCTACAGTGGTTAAAAATTCTTCATTGCTTGAGCACCTGGCTGGGTCAGCCAGTTAAGCGTCCAACTCTTGATTTCCAGTCAGGTCATGATCTCAGGATGGTGAGATCGAGCCCCATTTTGTCTCTGGGCTGAGCGTGGAATCTGCTTGAGATTCTCCCTCTCCCTCTATCCATCACCCCCTCTCTTTCTCTCTCTCTCAAAAAAAAAAAAAAATAGAATCTTCATTTCCTCAAAAGCATGCAGCTGGAAGGAAAAACGAAGATTGGTTAAGAAGACATGAACCAAAGCAGATGATGAAGATTAATATTTTATTTAACATTGATCACCTCACAACAAGTTATGTAGAAAAACATGTTAGAATACTTTAAATTGCTGGGCAATAAAGTCTTATCTTCAAATAAAAAAAAAAGAACCCACCTATCCTTGAACCCATTTTTTCACCAATAGCCACCAAATTCCTTAGCTTTCTTTTATAAAAAGTACTCCCTGAAAGACTACTTACACTTGCTGTACCTGATTCTCCTCCTACTTCTTAAACATACTCTGCTCCCATCCTATTCTTGCTGCTCCCTTCTTCCCTATTCGAGGATGATCCTAGCCCCATCTTATCTGGCCCACCAGCAACACACACTGCCTGTCTCCACTCTCTTGTCTTTGAAGCAGCTTCTTCTCTTGGCTTCTAGGACTCCATGTATTTGTTCTTTCCTCACTGTTCCTTCCCAGCTTCCTCTGCTGGCTCCCCCTCTTTCCCCAAATATTTAATGTCAGGGTGCACTGGGACTCAATCTTCTTCTCTGACTAGGTATTTTCTTGACTTGAAGCCATTCATGTACTGATCCTCCCAACTTCCCATCTCCAGCCTGGATGTCTTGACCCCCAGACTGTGTATTGCACGCTTAGTGTCTCCCTTGAGTGCTAATAAAACTGTGGTCCTACAGGAAAGCTGGACTCTTGACTGCTCCTCTAAAACCCTTTCTATCAGCAGCCGTCCCTGTCTTACTTGATGGCAATTCTATCTGTACAGTTGCTCAGGCTCCATAGTCTGGACTCCTTTCTTTCTCAATCCACATCCAGTTTCCAACAAATTCTGTCCAGCTCTACCATGAAGATATATCCAGAATTTGACAACCTGCTAATACTTCCACTATTAACACTCTGCTTCTTGACATCAGGAGCTCATGCCCAGGTCATTGTAAGTCTTTTGTGGCACAGACGGGCCAGCTGTTCGCAGAACCTGCTTCTTCTTCTTCCTAGGCACACATCTGGGCTGCATTCCCCGGTCACCCTTGCAGTTAGTGTGGCCACTTGATTGAGTTCTAGCCAATGGAAGGTGATGGGAAGAGAGATGTGCCACCTCTGGGCCTGGCCAAAAAGACCTCCCAGTAGTTCGATGCAGACTGGTCCACCTGCTTCTACCCTAATTTCAGTAGAACAGTTAGAGTGAGCCTTTTAAAACATTAAGTCCCAAGTCTTAAATCAGTCCTAAGTGCTTCCCTTCCAATGCTCCCCATTCCCATCCTCCACCCCCAGTAAAAGCCAAAGTCATGCTGCCAATGACCCATAGGGTCTCTATGTGGGCTGCTGGGACCTTATCCCTACCCTCTCTTCACCCCACACTCTTCATTCCACCACTCTGGCCATACTGTCCTTGTGGTTCCCAAACACACCAGTCACTCACCCACTGTAGGCTTTGCTTGGGTGTTCCCCTACCTAAAACTCTCCCCAGACTAACTTCCTTAACTCCTTCAAGTATTTACTCAGTATCATCTTTTTAAAAAGGTCTACCCAGCTCAGCCTATCAAAAATCACAACCCTGTGCTAGAGCATGCCCCCTCCTGCTCTTCCCGCTCTGTGTTTCCATTTCTCTGCACAGAATTGGCCATCTTTTAATACACTATACCATGTATTTATTGTTTATTATCTTTCTCCCCCACTGCTTACCAGTCCTTCTGGAATGTAAACTCCACAAAGTTCAGAATATCTGTTATCTCTTTCGTTCAGTGATGTATCTCAACTACCTAGAAGAGTGTGAGGCGCATAGTAGGTACTTAATAAATACCTGTGGACTAAATTCATGAATCCTGTAAGTTTTTTTTTAAATATTTTATTTATTTATTTGACAGACAGAGATCACAAACAGGCAGAGAGGCAGGCAGAGAGAGAGGAGGACGCAGGTTCCCTGCCGAGCAGAGAGCCCGACGTGGGACTCAATCCCAGGACCCTGAGATCATGACCTGAGCCGAAGGCAGCGGCTTAACCCACTGAGCCACCCAGAAGCACCCTGTAAGTTTTTTTTTTAATAGGATTATGTATATTGTTGACATTTATGTTTTTATTTATGTTTTACAAAAACCTTTAGGTTTTTATAGGATAGTTATTCAGCACCTACTATATGTTTGGCATTGTGGGGATACAAGCAAGGACACATTCTATTCACTACCCCCATTTCCTTACTTGCAGCACATGTCCTGACCTGTTCCAATCTGACTTCTCCAGACAAAATGACTCTTAGCAAGAGCCTTCAGCAAGGGTCCTTCAGGTTGCCAGTCCTAAAAAGCATTTTCAGGTCATCATCCTAATTAGACGTTTTAGCAATTTTTGACTAACTACTCAATTTCATACTTAGAAGTACAAGACCTCTTTAACAATGTTGCCATCAAGGATTACTTTCTCACGGAAACAGTCTTGCCCTTGGCTTCCACACTCTCATGGGTGTCCTCCTACCTCCTCAGGATGTTTCTCCCCAGCTTCCTCTGTCAGAGTGCATCCTCCTCTATCCAGTCTTTAAATTATCATTTTCCTCAAAGATGACTTGAAGCACTTTACACTTTTCAGTCAACTTATTCTGTATCCATAACTTTGACATTCTTTTGCTTATGGTCCACAAGCATATCTTCTCTGAGTTTGGGACCCATATCCAAGAGACCTATCAATGTTTCCACGGGGGTCTCAAAGTCACTATGCCCAACTTGGCCTCTTGTCTTCTCTTCCACATCTGGTCCACCAGGGTGGATGGTCATGAGAGCTGGGAGTGGTCTGGACACTCATTCTACTCTGATGTTCCCCTTCATCCTATGGCAACTGCCACCATTCTGCCCCAAATCCACCCTCCCCATCCTTCCATAATCTATCTCCTGCAGCCACAATGATCTTTTAAAATTCAAAAATATGACTTTTTTTTCCTCTTTAAATCCTTAATGTCTTCCCTTTGTTTTTTAAGTAAAGACTGAGATCATTGGTGGCCTGCAGAGCACGTAGACTTGAGTTCTGCCCACTCACCTGCTTGCCTTTCTTCCAGCCACTCCTTCCCTCCCTCCCTGCTAACCAGGACTCTTCTAGTCCTCAATGTTCCACACTCCCCATCCCTACCCCCACCAGGACTGGCACAAGCTGTTCTCTCCTAGCTGGCTCCCACCCATCCTTCACAGTGCAGCTTAAGCATTACTTCCTTAGAGTGTTTTCTCTGACCTTCAGAGCAGTTCTAGGCTCCCATCTGGGTCGGTGTTTGCTGTAAAAAAGCACCACAGACTGGGGGGCTTAAATAACAAAAATGTTATTTCTCACAGTCTGGAGGCTGGAAGTCCTGGATCAAGGTGCTGACAGATCTGGTATCTGGTGAGACTCCCTTCCTGGTGTGCAGATGGCTGTCTTCTCATTGTCTCCTCACGTGGTTGAGAAGAAGAAATCATCTCCTGTGTTTCTTTTTAAAAGAGCACTAGTCCCATTCATGAGGGTTCACTCTCATGACCTAATTCCCTCCCAAAGGCCCTGCCTCCCAATATCATCCACAGTGGAGATTTTAACATATGAACTTTGAGGGACACACATTTAGTCCATTATAGCTCCGTACCATATGCTCTCCTTAAACACTTTTATATCACTGTTTTCCTATATACCGATACATTATTTAATGCATGGATGACCTCTTAATTCTAAGCCCCATTAGGACAACAACATACATGTTTTACTAGTCATTTAATTGCTAGCACTAACACAGAATATAACACAGTGGAGACTCAATAAATGTTTGATGAATAAAGGAAAGAAAAAAGGAATAGGGAAGAATCTAACACTCTCAACCAAGTGCACTGACTTCACTAAACTTTGTGCGATGTGGAAATGTTTTGTTACAGCAAACTTTTCTTTGTGTCCTTAGTTATAGTCTAAGTTGGAGTTACCAGAATGCACAACAGACCAGTGTCTACGGAATGCAATTTTAACACATAGTGTGGGTATAATTTAGGCATAGACTTGTTTTTTGTTTTTTAAATTGAGACATTAAATCTAGAGATTGGGTTTATCCAGACAATGTCTAACAGATTTGCTAATCAAAATATTTATAGATACAGCTACCAACCACTAAACTTAAATAACTTAGTATCTCCCAGTTTGGGCCAGGCTAAACACTCAAGGGCAAAAGAAAAAAGAATACGCAATTGAGAAAAACAAATAAAATCATGTTTTCTAGAATCTTCCTTTCGTCCAACCAAGGCATGAAGTGGTTACGCATTTTAGCCCAGGAGAATGTTGAGTAGCACTCAGGCGGTGCCATGTATCCAAGCTTCTGAGCAAATGGGATTCTATTTTCAGCAGAGCTTCCATTTAGAAATTTAGTCTTCCCACAAAAAAAAAAAAAAAAAAAAAAAAAAAAGGAGTGGAATATAACCTCTGTGTGGGCAGATGATGTGGAGATGTCTGAAGCAGGAACATTCAGACACAAGATTGCTCAGGGCCCCATGGAGAAATCCTTGCTCAAGGCCCCGTCAGAGGCAAACATGGGGTCACCATCAAATTCTGCCTTTGAGTCTTGACTCTTAGAAAGTTGTCATAGAGTTGGTTGGCCCACAGTTAAATTTCTCCAGTTTTAAATGGGCCTTTTCTTTTAAGACATCCATATCTTCATGTGGAAACTTCAAGTTTCAAATAATTGATTTTATCTGGATCTACCTGGTAGTGATAAAAGTCGTATTCATTTTTTATTGTTCCCACAACAATTTACTACAAACCTAGTGACATCAACAAATTTAGTATCTCACATGGTTGCAAATGTATTATCTCACAGCTCTGTAGGTCAGAATAGTGCAGACTTTACTGGGCTCAAACCAAGGTGCTGGCCGACTGCATTCCTTTCTGGAGGTTTTAAGGGAAATCCTTTTCCTGCTCATCCAGGTTTTTGGCAGATTCAATTCCTTATGGTTTTAAAATGGGGTCCCCATTTCCTTGCTGTCAACAGAGGGCTGTTCCCAGCTTTTAGAAGCTAATACAGTCCTTGGCTTGTGGCGTCCTTCTTCCATCTTTAAAATCTGCAGTGATACTCAGTCCTTCTTTTGCTCTGAATCTTTTCTCCTTCCCTCTTGTGTCCTTGACAGCTACTGAGAAATGTTCTTCCCTTTTAAGGATGGGTGGGATTAGATTGGTGCCAACTGCGTAATCCAGGTATCATATTCTGACATAGGAGGTAGACGTCTTTGGGTGTGGGAGGGCCATTATTTTGCCTACTTCAAAAACATTCACTTGATGTAGGTGTGATGGGTGCCTAAGAGATTTTCTTTGGATCTTTGAGTGAACTCCTCTCTGAAACAAAAAGATACCTCGTAAAGTCTCTAACCTCATGTTTCTGATATTTAAGAGCTTCAGCTATTTCTGTTTCTTTATATTTTAGTAAACTCTCACAGAACATTATTACCCTCCCCACAGAGCTTTATGCAGAGGCTTCGTATGATGATTTTATTCCTCATACTCTTTTTTTTCTTAGCATCATCGACTATAATGTGACTTGCTTCCTTGCTGTATATGTTTATTTTCTTTCTGTTGGGTCTTTTGGAGAGGGCCCACATCATAAATTTTCACTATGTTTTTCAGAGGGAAAAAAGGAGTCTCCAGGAGAGGGGGAAGAGTTTTCTTATTCACCTACTTTCTTTCCCTTGACTTTCAAATATTTATACAGTCCTTGTATCCTTATTTTTCCATAAGGACATTTTTTAAAAAGAACTTTTGTGCAATTTCCTTGCATCTTTACTTCATGCTATGAGTATAGCCATAGATTTTTTAAAAATATATCCAACAAGAATACGTTTCCCATTCCAGTTACTGAATCCTTGCACAGTTGATACAATTTAGCCATTAAGAAACTGAAATAACTGGGCTTCAAAGCAACTAAATTAACAAATACATTGATAAACTGACCAATTTCTGGTTGTGTAATATCCCAGTGTTTAAGATCTGACATTGAAGAAGAAAAAGAATATATCCCACAGTTATCAATATTTTTAACCAATAGACCTTGAGTATTAATTCCTATTTCTGGTCATGTGCTAAATTTCCCCATGGAGTTGCCTCTCATTTACATATGAGAAAAATGGATTGGAGGTTTTCTCTAGGGAAATGTCTAAAGTATAATGTCAAGTGAAAAAGAGACCACAAAGTAACTCATACAAATGTGATTTTTAGGATATATATATTTCACAACATAATTTTTCTATAGTCTATAAGAATTAGAATACACGCACAGAAATGACAGTGGAGCAAGACAAACTGAACACAACCTTTCACTTCCCCTCCAATCCTGCATATATTAAAATAAGAAAGCTATATTTTAAAAAGCACAAGTTTACAACAACTGAGGAAAACACAAAATGAAGTCATCATCAAAAGACCAGAAATGCTGAGACATTTCTGGAAAGAAGATAGGAAATAGATGGAATCGTGTTGCTAACAGGTGTGAACAGAAAACCACAGTCTACGACACCCAAAAAGAGGAGAACCAATCCAGATAAATTCCAAGATTAGAAAGAACAAATGGAAGGAGAAGGAAGGAGCCATGGGGCAGTCTTTAAAAGCAATTGATAAATCACTACAACAGAATAGAGAGGACAGTTCCACCAACCAAACCTCCCCCAGGTTACGCAGCCAACGTGTCTCTGGTTCTAGGTTGAAAACAGAACCACACTCTGAAGAAAGTAAAATTCCTTCCATGGAGAGTGTCCTAGAGAAGCTTCCTTCTGTAGATCCCTGAGACGATAGGAAAGCAGAGCCTGGTGGAGCTCCAGACCTCCACAACAATCAGGGAGGGAAGATGGGAAAGACTCTATCCAGGAGGGAGAGTTGTCAAAGGGTTTCAAACACCTCCAACACAACGAAAATATTACCACCTTCTCTTGTTGCCCTTGTATTTCCATTTAAAGGGTGGCATTAAACAATCTGAAGGGTTTGAAGGGGGGGGTGGGAGGTTGGGAACCAGGTGGTTGGTATTGGAGAGGGCACGGATTGCATGGAGCACTGGGTGTGGTACAAAAACAATGAATGCTGTTATGTTGAAAATAAATTTTAAAAAATGACTAAAAGAAAAAAAAAGAAAATAAAAGAAAGTGTGGCATTGCCAGGTAAAGATTGGTGCTAATTTGTTTCTCTTTTCATTGCAGGTAAGTGGCTTTCTTCTCTTTGGAGAAGTCACTGGAAAGACTCTTCCAATCTACAACTCTTGCTTTTCTTCAGCTCGGGAAATTCTCTTACGATTTCCTGTTGGTCTGTTCTTTCTTTCTTCAGTGCTCATTAGATGAATATGTGTGCTTCTGGGTGAAGACTCTATGTCTTTTAACTTTTCTGTCATATTTTTCTCTTGACCGATTTTTTGGTTCTCCCTTCCTGGATCCTTGCAAAGATGTGTTCTTACTTTGATCACCTTTGGGGGCAAATGTATCTCCATGCCCTGGGGAGTGTTGGAGAAACTGTGTAGAATGTGTATCAGAATTGTTCAACCTAGGAAGGGAAAAGGAGCGTATTTAGCTCACCAGCTTTCCATCTTCCACTGGTCAAGAGCTACTCCTAGAAAGTTAATTTTCTCACACTTTCTGATTGCATATGTGTGAGTGCTGGCTGGAGCCCTCCCAAGCATCCCTCAGTCTAGAGTTAGAGAAGCCCTTAGGCAGAAAGAGTTGTATGGTGCAGTTTCACCTGCATGAAGGTTATTGCTACACATTACTGGACTGAAAGGTAGGCTGAAAGAATGTGAGGTAGGGGGCTGTAAGAACATGTTACCAGAGGCTCTCCCAGGGAGCTCCCAAGCAGCACCCACTAGGGCCCCAGCTTAAATTTTCCTACCTTCACAGTAAATCCACCTCAGACAGGCACCTTGTAGACGCACAAAATTGGCTACCAAATTTGGCCGCCATTCTTTACTGAAATCTGTTCTTGGCCTTTGGTGTTGGCCTTTTGAAGGCCAGAGTTGAATGTCATTTCTGGCATCCCTGTCCTTTTGCGTCAACAAGCATGTGAGTGCCCAGGTTATCACATGTAATCAGCATCACAACACAAATAAGATGGATTAAACACCACTGGGTTATGGTGTCGATACCTGAATAGTCAAATAGAGGTAAGCCTTCTGGATGTAACTTAGGGTAACCAGTCTTCTTATGGTGCTTTGCATGTTGAAATTCCATTGTCACATGATGTGTAAATAAGCATTATTTCAAGAATAAAATACTGGGTTGTTAATGATTCCTTTGGGAACTTCATTTTACGTACAAAAATGATTATGAAAAGCTTTCCAATTAACCAAGTGGATACGCCTTGAGAGTGCACATGTCTGAGATTAGAGGAGTGGAAGGAGGCATGACAACTAGAAGCAACGCATGATACCATATTGGATCTGGCTCTGGGGAAACATGGCTAGGACATTATTGGGGCAATTTGTGAACTGGCTTCTCTCTCATTTTTACTCTATTCCTCTAAAATTCTTGCCTTCTCCTTTGCTGGCACCTCCAAGGTGACTATAATCCCAAAAAGAGACTTGTTAATCATGAACAGATTTATCACAGAGAAAAATGGAAGCTCAAGTAGTGCCCAGAGAAGAGGAAATTGGGAACCATGGGATGATGACAGTGCTTGATGTCATATAGCACCCAGGAAAGGAAGTTTATAAAATCTTCAGAACTCTTTAACAATCAACACGCCACCCACAGGAAAGAACAGGAAAGAGAAGACTGTCTGTAGACAGTCTTTTTCTTCTTTCTTTCCTACTCTTAGACATTTGAATCATTAGATTCCCTGTATTACTAACTTACGCCACATGAGGCGTTCATCCTTTGATGGCAGAATGCCAAAACATTCTTAGAAAGTGGTTCAGAAGGGAGAGGAATAATCATTCTCTTGGTTTGGGTTTGGAGTTCTGCTAGGAGCTAACTGTCTCTAAAGTGAAGTCTACACTTTTCACCTGACTCCCTGGGAGAATGCTCCAGCGAGAACCTGGAGCACTGAGCAGCAAGGGCCTTACCATCACCATATATCTAACTATCCTCAAAGTAGCACGCATGCTTACTCGCTTTTCACGGTGTGACACAGAGATATTGATACTGTTTGCCCATTCATTCATTCATTCACTCATTCATTCATACTTACTGATTCATGCATTCAGCAGTCAGGATTGAGTCTCTTCTACATTTGAAGATCTGAGTCAGGTGCTGTGGGTGTGAAAACATATACACAGGATGGGAGTTCTCAACTGTCTGGATTCATCCATTCATTCATTCACTCAGCAAATATTGACTGAGTGTCTACTCTAGACCAGGCAATGTTCTAGAAGCTCATATCCTAATTGGGGTGGATAGTCAGCAATTAAACAAGTTCAAAATGTTGTTCCACTTCATGAAGGAAATGAACACACTGTGTGTAAGTCATGTAATCACGTTATTTTGACCAGATAGAGCTTTAAATACATTATCTTGTGGAGGCTCTTTTAGCAAGATATTAAAGACAACCAAGGAAACCTGTTTCAGTCACCATGCCTGAATTATCAAACCAGATTACCAAACCCATCATGGGTCTATGGCAGTGTCCCAACTTCATCACTCTTTTCTAGCAGTTTGAGGCTAGAAAATTCTTTGTTGTGGGGCTCTTCTGTATATTGTAGGATGTTTAGCAGCACCCTTGGCCTTTACCCACTAGCTCCCAGTAGTACTCCTTCCCCTGATGCGACAATCAGAACAGTATGCAGACATTGCCAAAAGTCACCTGGAAGCAAAATGGGCCCTCATTAAGAACCCCTGATTAACGGGGAGAAGTGTTCTAAGTTTCAAGTAGGGATCCTGGACACACATATCTTCTGCCTCCCCAGTGTCCTCACCCAATAGTCTTAGGGGGCTTCTTTTTCTCTCTGTTCTCACTCTTTTTTTCTAGTCTCTGCCCTGCAATAGGAATTTCATTTTCTTCTTCCCCTCAGCTCCCTGGTGGAGAGAGCAAGAAGAGAACTCAGGAGAAGGTGCTTTCCAATGGGGCAGGTCCTGCCTTAGGTAGGATCTGGGAGGTGCTGTCTCAGAGACAAATTTTGCTTCCTGCCTCATTTTGCCAAGAATCTGGAGACCCTCAGACATAGTTCAAACAAAACCCTGCATTTACTCATGCAGTCAGATGAGCTGACAGCAAGCCATGAAAAAGGCTTACTTTCTACTATTCTGGTTGGACAATTAACTGCATTGATTTCATAATTTAAGACAAAGACCTCTTTGCTACTGTACTGCACATATCTCTTGAAAAGAGAGAAGCTTTATTTTATTGAATTCTGATATGGTGGCCTATGGAGTAGCCCTGGGTTTAGGGGTGGGTTTTTCTCAGAAGAGAATGATCAGCCCAAACAGAAGGAGGCTCCTTACGCAGCAGGAATTCTAGCTCCTTGAGCCCTGTTATGGGCTTTGAAAGAATCTAGAAGTGCTTCACAATGTCTTTGGTTATTGTGTTTCAGCAGTAATATACATTCAGGAAATTATGGGTTGAATGAACCCAATGGGGTTTACTGTAGGACTTTACTGTAGGACTTTCAGGAGATTTCAAAATGCAATGTAATGTCATGACTATCAAGACTAGGAGCAAATAAATAGCATGTCACAAACTCATTTGACTATGGGAACTTCTCACGTGTTTTAATTTTGACATAGCTTCTTTCTAAAATTCTGTTCCTTTGAAACCAGGGCTGTAGGGAACTCCAGAAATGAAAACTGTAATTCTGCTTATCTATTTGGATATTACTCTCTGTTCATTTTTCTCTCCCCCGGTCTTTCCTAACATCTTTTAAAAGTGAGCTTGTTTTGTCCATGCTGTTTAATGGAAATTAAAAGATGAGTTTAAGGGCTGTACATTCACATTTAGGGAGTGTCACCCCGGCTCTGGCCAGAATCATTTGCTAAGTCCACGACCATCTCTGTTCCCCATTTGACCTTTGGATGCTGTAGGACTGGGATAGGGTCCAGGCCAGGATGATCTGTATTTTGAAAAATCAAACCAAACATCCCCTAGGGCATTGGGAGGTACAAGCCAAGATGGAGAAGCCCCCTGGGGATCCCAGAGGGGTAGATTCTCAAAGGGGAGGTGGTGGCGCCCCCCTGAGGTCATCCTGGTGGCAGCAGAAGCAGTTTTCATCGAGATCTCAAGGGAGTAGTGAATCTTCTGAAATAGAAGTCAGGTAGATGAGATCCCCCTCATGGGGAAATTCTCCCTCCATTGCCAACTCTGAAGGGCCAGCGTTTGGCTTTATTTAGGAAAGTGGCAGTTTGTTACATATTATATTATATTATATTATATTATATTATATTATATTAAAAGAGAGATCTCTTAAAGGAATGACATTTGTTTAAAAAAATAATCATTTGAGTTATTTCTAAGATAGTATGGTTTCCCACACAGTGAATATTAATATATAAATACTACCTGATCCTTCACACTCTGTGTTCATGCCTAGGACAGCTGGACAGGGGCTTTGGGCCGTGAACCATCTGGACCATTCTACTATAATCAGACATTGATTTCCAGGGGTGTTGGCTGCAGCTGGAGTGTAGTTGGCTGATCCCCACCCACCTTTGCCTCCACTACCAAGCTCACCCAGGAGACACCAGGCCAGCCTGCCATTGCCAATTACTACCTGCGCTGATCCCAGGGAGGCCACACCTGATTATCTGGGGAGTGCCTACCATGTGCCAATCCATGTTACATTGAGACCTGCTTACAGTTAAAATCAAGACAGCCAACCTGAGCTGAGTACGGAGATAAAATCTGGATGTAGAACAGTAGAGATGCAAATGCAGGGAAGGGAGCAGAGGAGAGGCCCAGAGGCGAAGCTTCGGGCCTACAAGAGGGAGAGACCTACAGAGTGTCTATCTGCCTGAGGCCTAGGGCACAGCTTTGCCCAGGGCATCAAAACTTAAGACATGCTACAACATTAGGCAGAAATGTATTAAATGGTACAAATGTTGGTGGCTATAAGTAAAACAGCCAAACAATGTGATCATGCCTGTTTGCTAGAGAAGTTTCAAGGGAGGGTGCCTCTCACTTGCAGTGTAAGGTCAAAGAAGATTATTTCTGAAAAGGTGATACTGAGCTTGAAACTAAAGGACAAGAAGGAACCTTCCATGCAAAGGTTTTGGGGGAGAGGTAGAGGAAATATTAAGTACAAATAATTAATATTAAGGCAGATAATGGTATACAGGGCAGAGAAAGAGCTGGGAGGCAGTGAGGTCAGAGAATAAGGCAGATGTAGAGTCAACTAGGGACATGCATGTTAAGACCCAAACCCTGATGGGTCCTCCCATCTCTTTGCTTTCCTTCTCTGTAGCAGACAAACATCTGACTTGATATTTTTCACCCTTCTTCATAGTGTTGCAGCACCTGCTCAGAAACCATCGTCTGTACCAGTGAGCTCTAAAGACCCTAAAGATAGAAGGACAACACCGAAAAGGCTACTCTGGGGTATGTAAGTGTGAGCTTTGGAGTTACCACCTCCCTGAGCTGGATGTTTGGAGGGAAGTTTCCATCTTGCATGTGCTTTGAACAAGAGAAGATGGCTCATCTCCACTGGGGTGCAAGGCAGTGGCAGAGATGGTGGTTTTACAGTAGTTCTTTCCTTGAAAAGAAAGAAATGTATATTCTTTTTTTAAAAGATTGTATTTATTTATTTGAAAGAGAGAGGGAGGGAGAGAGCACGTGTGGGGAGGAGAGGGAGAAACAGGCTCCCTGCTGAGCAAAGAGCCCGATGTGGGGCTCCATCCCAGGCCCCTGGGATCATGATCTGAGCCAAAGACAGATGCTTAACCAACTGAACCACCCAGGTACTCCAAGGATCACACATTCTTTAAAACAAGTCATTCTTCTTGAGAGCCCCAGATAATTCAATAACCATGGCCTTTCTAATTCTAAAAGAATTAATAGCTCACATTCTAATAGAATCAACATTTGGACAAACTGAGTCAAAAGTTAAACTCTTAACTCAGAGGTCCGGTGTCTTCATGCTTTACCTTTTGTTCCCTTGAATATTATTAACCCTTTGGAATATTTTGGGCAGAGGCATAACCAGGGATTGTTCCCCCATTTCAGGCAAGGTGAGGAAAACACAAGGGGCAGTATAGCAGAGCAGTCAAGCACATGGCCTTGAAGCCAGGCTAGGACGTTGGGCTCCTGACTCTGCTAGTTATCATCTATATGACTTAATTATTCCTGGATTGAGTTTGCTCCCCTTCAAAATGGATCCCAGTAGAACTGACTTCATGGAGATGTGTGAGAGATAAATGAGTTAATAATTGAAAAGCAGGTACAGTAGTGCTGGGTCCATAGTGCATGCTCGGTGTTCTTACTCACCATGCTCTTCCACAATTAGTAAAAGGCTTTGGTGTGACAGCTCTTTTGAAGAGTTTAGTTTTGAACCTATGGCTACGGAAATGTGTCCTAAAAGATGAATGTGGGAACATCTGAATTCCTCTGACCTTCTCTAATCACAAATGACTACCGTATGTTGGACATTTTATTTTTGAGTGGAACCTCATCAACTATGCACTCCTTTATTTCCATTAACTCTGTTATTGCTCCCAGTGACAAGGAACGTCTATTGGCTCTTGGCTCTTCAGTTGCCTTATCTGTATCTTCCCTCTAGTGCCTGAGCAGGAAGCTTGAAAACTACATTTCCCAGACTCCTTTGCCTACCGCTTCCTCTTTGTTTCTGTCAATAGGAGTTTTGGTAGGAGATTGGAGGGTGGTAAGGAAAATTGAAACAAGCTTTCCCCCCTCCAACTTCTGGGGCAGTGTTTCCAGCTATACAACAGCAGCCTGAGTCTTGAAGTGGCCATGAGCTCTGAGTAATGCCATCTTCCCTTCTGCTCCTTCAGACCTAAGTATTGTGGTGGTTTCCTACTACTAATCTTTGGGTAACATTACTTCTTTTTACTCTTTCAGCCTTTCTAATGCATTTTAACCAATCTCTTATATTAAGTTACCTCTGTTTGGGATACTTACATTGTTTTCTATTTTCCTGCTTGGACACTTACTGATACATTTCCAAACCACTTTATGGTACCAGATTCACGGTGACAAGAATCATTGCTTGAAGTATTTAGATACTCACAACCTCCCTCAATGTATATTGTTATTCATTATACAACAGTTCATTAGATCAAGTCCTTTCTTTTTTAGGTCGCACCAAAAAAAAAAAATCTTTCAAAATTCATCTGGACATACGGATAAATGAGCAAACCGTGAAGAATAAAATGAAAGGAAGTAATAGATGCATTTTATTGGTCATCTATTGCATCCTCAAACAGTGCCTTGACAATAATACTCATCTGTTACCTCTCCTGGTTTCTGTGTGCAAGAAATTTAGAGCAGCTTGACTGCGTGGTCCTGGCTTGGGGTCTCCAGGAGGTTACAGTCAGATATCAGCTGGGGCTGCTGTCAACTGAAGTTTCAGCTATGGCTAGAGGATCTACTTTTGAAGGTGGCTTGGGCAAGTCAGCGCTGGCTATTGGCAGGTGGACACAGTCCCTTTCTATGTGGTCTTCTCCACAGGGCTGCTAAAGCATCCTCATGGCTGGGAAACTGACTTCCTTCAAAAATGGTAATCTGGGGCACCTGGGTTGCTCAGTGGATTAAAGCCTCTGCCTTTGGCTCGGGTCATGATCCCAGAGTCCTGGGATCGAGCCTCACATCAGGCTTTCTGCTCGGCGGGGAGCCTGCTTCCTTCTCTCTCTCTCTGCCTGCCTCTCTGCCCACTTGTGATCTCTATCTGTCAAATAAATTTAAGAAAATGGTAATCTAAGAAGCTAAAGAGGAAGCTGCAATACCTTTTATAACCTAGCTTTGAAAGTCACACATCATTACCTCCTTTGTATTCTATTGGTCACACAGGGCCAACCCTGGTTTGTTGTGCAAAGCAAGTACACACAGGTACATAGACAGGAGTCTTAAATCACTGAACTTTCCACAAATCATGGAAAGTTTTCATCTTCCAACAAGAAAGCAAGAAAGTTATCAATTTCAAGAGTTCTTTAGATAAGAGGAAGGGATGAAGCGTCTTCCACATTTCCCTGCAGCCTATGAAAAACCGTAACAAGCTATAAAATGTTGAGTAACTTGTTCTGAGAGGCACGGAAAGGGTGTACAAAGGAGGAGTTACTTCTTTTTTCTTTCCATTCTCTTGTTGTGGCTGTCATTCATTAATTCCCTTTTATCCACAGTGCTATGGGCACATCTACTCCTCTGCTTCTAACCACTGGAAAGTATAGTACTCCAGGGCATGCACCCATCAGTTTTATGCCTCCTCTCTCCCAGGGGTAAACACGCAGGTTGCTGGGGTAGGGGGGAGTTTCTGAGGAAAAAATCGGATTTATAAGAAGTGCCCAGAGAAGGGTTAACATCAACAATATTTCTCTCGCTCTTTTCAAAATAAGAATGTGTGAAGCAAGAGGGGCTGGAAACTCTCTTTATTCCATAAACATCTGTGCCAGGTACAGTGCTAAGCATTATGGGAGATTCAGAGATTAATGAGGTATTCCCTGACCTCAAGAAACTTAAGGTTTTAAGACAAAACAGACCAGTAGATAGCTAATTATAATATAAAATTAACAACAACAAGGGGCAACCCAATAATTCTGACTTGGGTATCAGAGAAGGATTCATGAAAGGTTGAACCTGAGCAGATTTTTTTTTTTAATTTATTTGACAGACAGAGATCACAAATAGGCAGAGAGGCAGGCAGAGAGAGGAGGGAGCAGGCTCCCCGAGGAGCAGAGAGCCCGATGTGGGGCTCAATCCCAGGACTCTGGGATCATAACCTGAGCCGAAGGCAGAGGCTTTAACCCACTGAGCTACCCAGACACCCCTGAGCAGAATCTTGAAGATGGAGTAGGATATCCCCAGGTGGACAGAAGTGAGTAGAAAAAAATAGAGTATATTTTAGATCGGAAGTGCTAAGTGAGCAGAAATATAAAATAGAGGAGAGAATGTGACAGTGTAAGGAAGGGCACAGAATTATGTGTGACTGCAGTGTATGTGGGGCCTGGAGGTCTGGGGATCTGGAGATGGGACTGGGGAGGTGGGGGAGTCTGGCAAGATGAGAGGGACCAGATCCCGGTGAGTCTTTAGTGCCACGCAGGGAGCCTGAATCACTCAGCCATGATTCAGCAATGGGAAAGAAGGGAAGCTTCTTGAAGAGGGAAGTATTATCAGACCCATGTAGAAAGGAGAGGATTAATACAAGAGACACCAAGACCAAAATGTGTACGGCCAGCTGAAGAAATTATGGCTATTTCAATTTTTCTCTTTTGGGGTCACCTGCAGTTGCTAATTTTCTTACAGTAAGTGTGGATTATTGGTGAATTTTAATATAAAATACACAAAATAATTTTTTGTATGGTAAAATAGAAACTATAAATGGGGAGAATGGAGGAAGCCAACGAGAGAGTCTACAGTGGGTAGGAAGGAGCCTCGGTCTCCAGGGGCTCTGGAGGCCAGGGCTGGGGCAGTGAGGGCAAAGCTGGCAGAGAAGAGAAGAAGAATACTTCATTCTCATGTTCTTCCAAATTTGCTGAGTGTCTGCCTTGGCCTTCACTACTGCAAGGGCTTGATGGAGAAATGGGTCAGTGACAAATAGATTGCACTAGGGAAGGGGTTATCTTTCAGGCTACTGGGCCCTGAGTATATTTGTGAGCTGAGGGGGTGGGAAACTTAGATAATGAAATATAAGATAGCAAAAAGTTCAGTAAGTAAGAGGCAAGATCTAAGAGTAAATCAGAGGGAATAAGGTCAAGGTCCCAAGTGCAGTGTGTATGTGTGTGTATTTTAGGGAGAATATCTAAGATAGAGAATATATGAAATAGAGGTATGTATAGTATGTAATAATGAACATCTATGTAAGTGGTATGCACATATTAATACATTTTGGATCTGAATATATAGCAACTCCTGAAAATAAAGAGTTGGGCAAAGCCATTTGCCCCTGTTATCTATAAAAGTATCAAGGGCTATTCAGAAAGAGGAAAAAATACACAACACATCCTATAAACAAAGCAATTGAGGAAATGCAGTTTGCTCCCCCCACACCACTCCCCCCCGCCACCAAGAGAAGAAAACAATGTGAGACAAAAGGCAGAAGAATGGCTGCACAGGAAAATCCCTTGTCCAGAGGCTGCTCTGTGAAAGGTGGTCAGCACAGGATACAAGAGGACCAAGCAGACATAAAGAGGCCCCCTGGCACAGGGACCCGGCTTGTCACAGCCTGGACTTGGTGTTTATGGATGTGCCTCCCACACGCCCTGATGTTCTCTATCCCCTTCAAAGTTGCCTCTTTTGAAGAATTTGTGTTTGGCCAGAGTTAAATGAACCATGTGGCTTGGGAGTTTTCTCCCTGCCTAAGGGATAGAACCATTCCACATGTTTCAGGCAAAAGCCTGAGGAGGTGACCGGAGAACTTGAGGGTCCCAGAGCTATTTTTCACAGTGACTCGCCAAGGATCAGCAGACCCCTCTGAGCCAATGGAAAGATGGACGCTGGACCTGGCACTGGAATCAGCCCCTCTCAGTCCCTGAGTCAGGCTGAAGCTAATTATCCCTGCCTGCCCCCACCTGCTAGCTTGCTTGCTTGGTCTTGCATCTGTCTTTTTTTTTTTTTTTAACCTTTTTTTTTTTAAATTTTTTAATTTATTTTCAGCGTAACCGTATTCATTGTTTTTGCACCACACCTAGTGCTCCATGCAATCCGTGCCCTCTCCAATACCCACCACCTGCATCTGTCTTAATCAGGAAGAGACTCCTACCGTGGCGTCTTCATGTAAACAAAGCAATTTGTGACTTGATTAACCCAGATGGACAAGTGTGTCCTTTTCTCCCTTCTCCTCTTTACTGAGTTTGGACGATGAAAGGAGTTTCTCTCCATGCAGAGGGCAATGCCCACCGGTGGCAGATCTGGCTTTGCTTTTGCTCTTACCACCTCCCTTCCTCTAACACCCATTGCAAAGGATTCATTTCAGGCATCCCATGGACACTGGGCCAACTTCATTCTGGGCTCTCTCTGTTTGCATAATGAGCAAATCAGAAATGCCACCACCATTAAAAATCAAACCCATGATTTGTCCAGGTGATAAGGTTTATAGTTAATATTAGCTGCTGTGATTTATCAGGAGAATAACTACCTGGTGATACATTTCATGAATGTACCACCAAACCATCTATCAATGTGACGATGAACTTTTCATATCTGAGCAGGCCTGTGATGGGTACGGAATCAAGGAACTCACCTGCATGTCTATTAAATTACTGGAACACAAGAAAGCAAATAAGGGGCTCTGGCAGCTAAAAGGGGGCATGAAAAGGGGGAGAAAATAATGAAAAAATTTTTATAACAACACATTATAAAACATTAACGTCATTTTTTGTTTGTTTGTCCTTTGAAATTTATTCCCTAGTGTCTTCTTTCTCTCACATATTGTTGCCTTAGGTTGAAATGAAGCTGCCATTACCCCCCCCCCCCAACCCCGGCACTGAAAAACCCCACCCAGACAAAGAAGGGCCCTGAGCTGATTCCAGGAAACATATATCCTGAACCTCTCAGGGTCTCTGGATATGTGTAATTGTACCAGCTAAATCAGCACAATGCAAATTAGGACTTGTATTATTTCTCCATTTGCAACTATAACAGGTTACCACAAACTTGGTGGCTTTGACAATGCAAATTTACTTTCTTCCAGGTAGTTCTATAGGTCAGAAGTCTGACAGGGTCTCACTGGGCTAAAATCATGGGGCTGGGGGCGCCTGGGTGGCTCAGTGGGTTAAAGCCTCTGCCTTCAGCTCAGGTCATGATCTCAGGGTCCTGGGATCGAACCCCACATTGGGCTCTCTGCTCAGCAGGGAGCCTGCTTCCTCCTCTTTCTGACTGCCTCTCTGCCTACTTGTAATCTCTGTCTGTCAAATAAATAAATAAAATCTTTAAAAAAAATAAAAATAAAATCATGGGGCTGCATTCCTTTCTGGTGACCCTAGGGAAGAATCCTTTCCTTGCCTCTTCTAGCTTCTAGAGACTGCCTGAATTCCTCCGATTTAGGGTCCTTTCTTCCATCAAAGCCAACAATGGTGAGTCCAGTCCAGTTCACATCTCCTTATTCTGACCTCTTCTGCTTCTCTCTTCCACTTTTAAGGACCCCTGTGAGTTAAGGACCCAATCCCCCAGAGGGATCTGAGATAATCTCCCTATGCTATTAAAGTCCCACCATTAGCCACTTACTTTCACCTGTAGCCTTACTTCCTCTTTGTCATTACATAACACATGCAAAGTTTCCAGGGATTAGGGCATAGCATCTTCAGACTTTTCTATTATAGGACTTGAGTTTTGTGGTAGTTGTTTTGTTTGTTTGTTTGTTTGTTTGTTTTGTTTTGTTTCTTTTATTTTGACTGGTGCTATTTCTTTTTTGGCTCAAAATAGTAACAGATAAGCAAAGTGAAGTCTTAAAAGAGATTTCTGAAACAGATTACTATTCACATTTTCAGGCAGCGGCCCCTTATTACCTGCTGATTTGGGCAAGTTAGTAACATCTTTTCTAAGCCTCTGTTTCTCATCTATAAAATGGGGAAAACACAATCTCCTACAGAAATGAATGCAGGAAATGGGATACTGTTTGCAAAGTTTTAGCATAATGCCTAGCATGTATTAAGTGCTCAATAAAAGTATTAATGGGTTTTTTTGAAGTTAGGCCGGGATACAGGCAAAGAAGGGACAGCATGTAAACAGGTATCAGTCCTCCTCCCCACTCGCTCTGAGCTGGTCCCACCTGTAGAAACCTCTCCATCTCACTGGGCAAGGAAAAGAAATGTTCAGCTGTCATCTCTGCTGCCCTTCCTAGGGGCTGCAATTTTCTTTTCCTTTGCTGCCTTTTTCCTTCTCTCACCTTCCCCTGCAGACAGGCCAGGGGGTCAAAGACTTGGTACTGACTCAGAGTAGGTTTGGTTGCAAGAATAGCTCCTAATGGAAGTGGCAGGAATGGGAGAGGGGGGCGGTGGGTGTGGAACCCCCAGATGAGTCCCACCTCAGCCTGCCCACAATCAGTCACTGAACCCACCCCTGCAGGACCTATGGCCTCAGCTCCCAAGGCTTGTGGATTACATTAGCATGAAATAATCAGAATTTTCCAGACCTAATTACATCTGATTTTGTAAGTCCCTCCTTTCAGGGCCATGTGGTTGCCCAGGGGAGGGCTGTCTTCCTAGACAGAGCTCTGGTGGCTATCAGGTCCCTAAAGTGGCCCAGATAACCCAGCATGGGTGCTCAGAAAGACTAGCCTTCCAGAAAGGTACCAGGTTACCTACTGGGCTGACAAAACCAAAACTCTGTTAACTCTGTTAACATACAGAGTTGCTGTTGATGCTAGGAAATGGGTATTCTATACATGTCAGGAAAATAATCCTACAATTTTTTTTCCCATTAAAAGCATATATACATTTTAAAAATAAAAAATAAACACACATACGTACCTTTCTGGCCAGCAATCCAACTTTGGCAGAATCTATTCTATTGAAGAAACAAAAATAAATACTGATCCATGAGGTTGTTTGAACAAGAAAACTTATTATAACAATATTTGTGGGACAACAAAAAACTTGGAAACCTTGATGTCTGTCAGTGGGTAGAGAATTAAATAAATTATAGTATGGCCATCTGCAAAATATTGTGTAACTATTTAAAAGAAGGAGTTATTTGTTTAGTTATTGATCTTAAAGGATCTGGTACAAGAGAAACATATACCATAATTTTGTTAAGATAAAAAAAAAAACAACTTTGGGCACCTGGGTGGTTCAGTCAATTAAATATCTGACTCTTGATTTTGGTTCAGGTCATGATCTCAGGGTCCTGAGATTGTGCCCCACATCAGGCTCTGTGCCTGGAGCCTGCTGAAGGTTCTCTCTCCCTGGGGAACCTGGGTGGCTCAGTTAAGCATCTGCTGTCTGCCTATGGCTGGGGTTATGATCCCCGACCAGAATCGACCAGAATCACGCCCCATACTGGGCTCCCTGCTCAGTGAGGATTCTGCTTCTCTCTCTGCCTCTCACCCAACTCTCATGCTCTCTCTCTCACTCTCTCTCTCTCTCAAATAAATAAATAAAATCTAAAAAAAAATTCTCTTGCCCCTCTTTGCTGGCACTTGTGTGCATTCTCTCTCTTTCCCTCAAGGAAAGAAAGAACGAAAGAAAGAAAGAACAAACGAATGAAGGAAAGAAAGAAAGAAAGAAAGAAAGAAAGAAAGAACGAAACCTTGTGAATGGGTTCATGTCAATGTTTTCAGAGCCTGGGGGGAAGTATGGAAGGATACACATCAGTCTAATCACAGGGCAGGGTGGGTTAATTTGTTTTCCTTCTATGCGTTGCTTTGGTAGTTACATAAATACTTCCATGTTTCAACTTGGGAAGAGGAATTTAATATAAATACTACCTTATAATAAATTTTCATAATATAAATAGCAGCAGAGAGAAGAGGAAGAAGGGAAACTGTCAAGGAAGCTCCAAGGTCAGTTCTGGGAGAACCTAGGGATTTCACGCTGGGGGTTTTTAGACAGTGAGTGAGAGCCAGGGCGGCAGGGGTGTGGCTAGAGGGTCTGAGAGCACAGTCTGTGTGGAGCCACTGACTTAATTCAAATTTATCTAGAGCATCCTCTAAGAAGGCCAGAGTGGGGTGGAGCACTGGGTAGCCTCCAGCAAGAGGAATTTAAGCTGCTAGACTATGAAGAAAAGCTTCCCCAAAGTATTATGGGTCATAATGAGTCTTTCTACTAGGGTTATTTTGAAGAATTCAGCAAGACTTATCGGATTAAGCTGGTATGGAGACAGGAGGAAGCAAAATACCTAACGTTAGGTAAGAGGCCAGTAGTGGGAAAATGGTTTACCTACCTTATCTCATCGGAAACAAAAATGCAACCCAACAAGGTAGGTATGATTATCCCCATTTTACAAAGGAGGAAATGGGGGTTGAGTAACCCACCCAAGATTATGCAGCTGGTAAGGGGTCTTTTGGCTCTGTAGTCCACACTCTAAAGACCTTGTCCTACCAGGGTGAGAATCTGGATGGGAGTATTACCCTTCCCCTTCACCCCATGGGGCTCAAGTGGGCAGGGCTGGGCAGGGTTTCTCTTTATTCCCAGGTTGGGGTTTGCAGTTGAGGTTCTGGGCTCCAACATCAAGGAAGAGTCCCTGAGAGACAATGTTCTTCTCCTTGGGGGAGGAGGGAACAAACTACAGCATTACAAATTCCCTGATGCCCCACCTGTGGTGACTTGAGGGCTCAGGGCTTGCTCCAGCCACACAGCTGACATCCTCACTGCCCCGTCCCCACTTTATTTTCACAGTAGGGGCAAGGGAGGAGGGAAGCAATGCTTTACAGGGGTGAGACTAGTGGACCTTTCCTCTGGTCCCATGGGACCAGACCATAGACTGTTCCAGAGAGTGGACACCTCTAGGACTGGCGGTGTCCAGCCTGGAGCTGCGGAGGTGGTGGGGGGGGGGAGAGCTTTGTGTGTGCTGGGCTGGGGGTGGGGGTGGGGCGGATAGTGGGAGAGGGAGTGTTTGGAGACCTTCCAAGAAGCAGCTCTGCCAGGATCTGAAGGAGTGTCAGGAAGAGGGGGGGAAGGGGGTGGGGGAAAAGGAGGAAGGGGGGAAGGGGCAAAGGCTTCATCTCCTCTCAGCCATCTGATGTCCCCTGGGATGCGCTCAGGTGCGAGGTGAGTGCTGGCGCTCCTGCCCTCCACGGACTTCACTCCCACCTGCCTAGCCCAGAGGTTCTGAGGCTCGGTGATGACCATGACCCTACCCTTGAGGCTCCAGCTGGAATGAAAGCATCTCTGGATTTACAGAAAGAGAATCTGCATGGTGGTCCTTGTGCTCATTCGTTTCTCTGAGAGTCGTGAACGAAAATCAGCCCCAATTTCTTCTCTATCCTCCGCAATTCTACCATCTCCACCTGGAAATTTCTCCATTATCTCCTTCTGTGTTTAAGAGGACTGCCTTCCTCTCTCCCCTCTGCTGATTGTCTCTGGATGTTTTCCCCATCTTCCTCTGCATCCCCATTTTCCAGGCCCTCCTTCTCTTGCCACCTCCTGGTTCCCTCTACTTCCCCCTCCCAAGGGCTCTGGAGCTGACCTCTCTAATATTTTCACCAGGATAACCAAATATTACACTCAAGTGAACCTTTGTGTCTTGGATCTACTTGGGCAGGGGGAGTAGAGTGAAGAAAGGCGCTTCTACAATCCCAACAAGTCCTCAGAGGCTCAGGGCCAGTGCTGGTGGGCTGCTTGGAGAGGTGGACATCGGTATGACATTTCCTTGGTGCACGAAACCCACTAGGATCCCCATCCCCATCTGGGTGAGGGGTGTGCGCACCCTAGTTAATATCTCCCTGAGCTGGGAACAGGGTTTACTGCTTTGCTGCTTAAAAACATCAACTAACATATGGAGATGTCATCATGATTAAACAGCAAATTATAGTCGAAGACGGCGCGATAATAATCTAAACAATCACCACAACAAGAAGAAATGTTCTCTCACGAGCCAGATGCGGCAGCCTGTGTTTCTGAGACTAGCGCCCCTGCCTTCCTGGGGCTCCCCCCTCCCCGCCCCGAGCGCACTTGCTGGTGGTACCGGCCTAGGACAGGGCAAATGAGTCCCCAACAGGTCACCGATCTTTCTCGAGGCACTGGTAGGATGATCTGGGACAGGACGGAGTGGGGGCGCGGAAGGACGTGGCGGTGGAGTGCCCTCCCTCTGGGAAAGCAGTTGGAGCCACAGGAGGACGGGGCTCCTGGAGAAGAAACTTGAGAGAGCAAACAAGCCCGCGTTCCCAATCCTTCCCGCCCGTCCCCTCTGTCCCCTCTCTGAGCCTCGCCTCCTCCCAGATCTCGAAGGAGACAGATTTCCAGGTGGGAAACCCGCGCCGCTAGGGGAGGGGCGTCCTCCGTGTGTCTCGGATGTCTCCCTTCTCCCAAGCCTGGGAGAGCAATGCGTGTATTTTCCTTTGGCCAGCCAGGGGCCCAGCTGCGTGCACCGGTTCGCCCCCAGCCCTCCTTGGGAAAGATGCCGGCAGGAGGCGGCGAGCTCTCCAGGCAAAAAAAGGAAAAAAGAAAAAATGATAGAAGACCCTCCCTCTTTCCCCTGTTCTCCTCCCCCTCATTAAATAGATTCGTATTTAAAACAGGCTCAGGCATTTTAATTTGAATTCCAGGGACTGCGCTTGGGTTAGAATCATCCTACCTCTACTTGGACCGAAAATAACCCCTGAAACGAAATGATCAAAACCAGACGCTATTTTCCAAAACAACCAACGTTCCCTGTGGGTGACCATTCCACGCAGGCAGGCAGGATCTCCTTTGCTTCTGGCTGAGAATAGGGGATCGACGGAGGAGGGGCTGGGTAGAAGGTGGAGGGCGAAAGTATTCCCAGGAGAGGCCCGGCGCGGCGCGTGCGTGGACTGGCCGCCGTAATATATGCTGCCATTAAGAATCCGGGCAGGTTCTAGCGCTCGGGGCGCAGGGACACATGTGTTGCTGGAATTCAATCCGTGGGGGGAATGTAGATTGGGCTGCGACCTACTGGGTTTGATTTATGAACTGTTACTCTAGCGATTGTTTACACATTACATTTCAGAGCCGCCGCGCACCCTCCCGGCGGCGGCCGGCTCGCTCCCCGGCGTGGGAACCCGCCGCAGCCTCCAGGGCCTCGCTACACCAGACCCCCATCCCCACCCCGCGGGACCCCGCCCTCCCCCCTGCAGCTCCCTCTGCCCCCTCTCACCTTCTCCTAGAAATCAGATTTCGATTTCCTTGAACCCACACACAGACGCTCAGTTCTCCCTCCCCCAGCCTGCTCCAGTTCCCGCGGCCTTGGACCCCGGTCTCCTCCGCCCTAGATTACTCTCGAATGTTTACTTCTCCGTAAGGCCATGCGGGGCCTATAAATAGGAGAGGTGGAAGCAGCTCGACTGCCAGATCAATAGGGCCCCGTCTCCTCGCCATTTCAGCTGAGCTGTCTTATTAATTATGAAAGGATTCACCTGATCCCTGCCAGGGACCACAGCCTCTCCTCGGCCCCTCTGCTAGAGCCCTTAATGGCGGTTCGTTCGCAAGCTGCCTCCGGCCACCGCAGAGGAAGAGGCGAATCGTGGTTAGGACTCGGCCTGCACCGATCGTGGTTAGGGCTCCGACCCGCCTGGGGCGGGGGCCGCAGGCTGGGCACTGGCCTTGGGTCTGCGTGTGTTTTCTCGCGCAAGCCCAACCTGCCCGAATCCTCACCTACTAAAGATCTCTGCTTTTTATTTATTGAAAATACAACGTCCTCTTTCTCTTCAAGTAAACACGATTTCAGAAAACTGGCAAAGTGACCTAGTTAAAGAGGGTCTGCTTGAAGATGACAGGTTATCTGCTGGCTGGCGAACAGGTGCTTGTATACTCCAGCGTCCCGTGTCCCTACGGAAACGCCGGGCACTGGATCAAGAAAGCAGGCTTGGGGCAGGAAACAAATGACACCCCCATTTCAAACAATAACTTTTATTTTATACTTCTCTATACTTTGTAGCAAATCTTTTTTTGCTGAATTTAATTTATAATAAACTTTTTAAATTACATCTCTCTCTTTTTTTTTAAAATCAAGGCTCTTTTATGTCAAAATCTTTTTTTAACTATATTTTAGATTAACATTTAACACCCCCCCCCTTGTGATCTATACCGTTGGATATTCAGGTATTACTGTATGTGTAACAGCTAAAACAAGAGGGAAAATAAAGGCAGTGGACTTGGAAAGATGCATCGACAACAGCAGGTAAAGCTTAACCTCTCAGTGACTTTAGCAGCGATTCTTCTGGAAGCCTTTACCTAGACACCCGAGATTTCCTCAATCCCTTCCCTCTCTCCCTCCTATCCTTAAACCACAAAGCCAACAATCTGTCCTTTCACTTTCCTCGAGGAGAAATGTGCAGTGGAAATGATCAAAACAAGATACTGTGGAAGAAAGACGTGAGCGTGAATTATTCACCATATGCTTTCCTCGTGGACATCTCTCTTGAATTCATTCCCCTGGCCTTCTCCTCTCCTCTCTTTCCTATTAGGAGGAGCCCATCATTTGTCATGTATTAACATGATTAATATAGTAGGTGGCCCAGGGCCTTTCCTGAGATTCTTGTGCCAAAAAATAAAAATTAAAAATTAACAAAAAATGGGGTGGGTTTGCCGTTTTCTTATTTTTGTGTGAAGACGGACTAAAGCTGAGGTCCGATTTGGGCTGTGCTTGCTTGCTCACTGATTGGTAACATTTGGCAAATAAAACACAAGAAATCAAACGAAATCAAAAGGAGAATCAGGATTTCCCACAATCCTATATGAGTGTTTTCAGCATCACAGAGAATCACAACGTCCCCAAAGAACGAATGGATCTTCCTCTCGATTTCCGGGAGCATGGAGTGAATGCGGGTGGGCGCGCGGGGGGAGCCGGCCCCGCGCTCAGAAGGAAAGCCAAGTCGCTAAAGCAGCGGAGAGAGACATCAGGAGCACGGGGAGCGCCGGGAGCAGGGACCCCGCCGCCCCGTTGCCGCTGCCGCAGAGTTCGAATAAGCTGCCTTGGATGTTGAGGTTTTTGGATTCTTTTCTCAGTTTATCCCACATATCTTTCGCCCCTTCCTGGCAATCCGTAAGGGCTGTGACCGTGCAGCTGTGGAAATCCTCCCAGTATCTGGCGAGGAACAGAAAAAGGAAGAAGCAGGTTGACTTTGGGCGCGGGGAGGACCCGGGCCTGCACCCCTGCGCCTCCTCCCCACCCCCACCGCCTCCACCCCGCGGCCTCCGCAAACCTCTGCGGGAGCCACCCCCCCCACCTCCTCTCCACCCGCCCGGCGCCCGGGTCGAGCTAGGTTTGCTTTCGCCAAACCTCGGCCCACCCTGGAAGCCGACGTCCGAGGGCAGAGACCGCCCCCGGCGGCGTCTGGTTTCTCTTTCCCGCTCCCAGGCGGGGACCCGGCAGCCGGGAGCCGGGCCGCACCCGCAGCGCCGCGCTGGCACCTCGGCCTGCGCAGACAGATTGCTCGTCCTCCTCGGGGAAAGCTAGGAAAACAGTGCTAAGCCTTGCAAGCTGCCGCCCATTAATGCCTCTTAGCTTGCAAGATGGGTTACTTGCTCAGAGCAAGGCCCTCCCCTCTTGGCTTCTCACTTTCTCCTCCCCCTCGTCCCTTCTGTGTCCCACCCCCCCTCCTCGCTGCGGTACTCCCTCGCCTTCGCCCGCACTCTCCCTCCTCCCTTCCTTTTGTTTCCCGTCCTCCGATTTTCCCATCCCTTCCTCTTCCCTTCTTTGTCTTCCTCCTTTTCCCTCCCCTCGGTTTTCCTCTGTTGAGTTCCTCACTTCCTCTTCCTCCTCCTCTCCCCCTCCTCTTCGGCCCTCCGCGACCCCTGGCCTCGCTCTCCACAGTCCCCCGGCTCAGATTCCGTCCGGAGACTCCTGCCTGCCTCTCCCCTCCCCGAGTCGGTGAGTGTCGGTGCCCTGGGACCAGCCTGTAGCCACCTTCTGTTTTTGCAAATCCCAGTGCTCCCGGGCCTGCACGCTCGGTCCCTCCTTTTCTCCCGCTCCGGAATCCTTGGGCCCCAGGAAGCCTCCTCCCCACGGCCTTCCGGATACGGTGTGCAGCCCCCCAGGCCGGGACTCCGGTGCCGCCGCGGTACCCTCCGCCAGCCTTCCAGGGACCCCGCTCTCCTCCTCTCTCCTCGCCTCTACCCGTAGCCCCGAGCCTTCTTCCCCAGCCACTTCCTCCCCCCTTCGGCTCAGCTCCTAGCCCCGCCCCCACAACCTTCAACCAACCTGTCCTTTTTCATTATTGTCCCCCTTTCTTCCGAAAACCCAAAATAGATCCCGAGACTAAATATAATTCCAACCCGTGATCGATTCCTAGGGCGCTGTCTCCTTTCGGTGCTGGGTCGATCCGTGCGTCTCGGTAACTCCGAGCTGGGCTGGCTCCCACTTCACCCGGGCCTGTAGCGCCAGGTCACCAGCAATCGCCTTCCATGCAATTTGGTTGTATTTTCTCCTATCCCTCCCTTCTGCTCGCTAGCCTGGACTGTAAGTGCGTTGAAGGCAAGCACCATGTTTGATTTATTCTTGTTTGCACTCCTACCCCATCCTCTGGCTAATAGCAGAGATATAAATGCTTGTTTAATTGCCTTGAGCTCTGGCTGTTTTCTAACGACCTTTGTGAGTCTCTAATTTATGAGGACGGGGGAGCCTGGAGCACAGGGCTTCCAGGTTCCTCACTTCATAAAAAACAGCAAGATTGAGAGAAACCAAGAGGCGGAGGGAAAGCTCTCTTGCTGTCATTTGCACCTCCCAAAGGATGTCTAAAGCTCCCCTTTCTTTATGCATGCCCAGATGGGGACAGGACCCTCCTGGAAGAGGAGTATGGTGATAAAGGACAGATATCCACATGGTACTGAGAGGCGGTGGGTTTCAGCAGAGTGTTGAGCAACCAGAATCATTAATGAAGTGGAAGCCCAGACCCAGCAGTGGCCTGCAGCCTCTGGAGGATGGGGTGGGCAGGGGGTTGGGGAGGATACTTCTATCCTCCAGGACCAAGTCCTGCAAAAAAATTAAAATAACTTGCAAAAACTGAATTCTAGCAAATAATAGAAGATTTGGGAGCCAATCTATATCTAACCTTTTGTCAATCTTCATAAAACTACATTCTTACCTACCACCAGACATTTGGAATTAAAGTAGGTGGGTATGCAACCCAGATCAGGCTTTTGTCCCTTTTCTGATAGGAAGGTACCAGCTACCTAGCTGCTGCGGCTCTTGGTGGATATCAGGGTACTTAGGAAAATGTGTAGCAAAATTGACCCCCATTTAATTACTCACTGTTTAAACAAATAAATGCTCCCTCCCTAGGAATTAGAGAAAAAGGACTTTATTGTATACAAAGGATGGTGCAGAAAATGGTTTCATCAACCTGTGGGAGCCAAGGAATACCTCTTGCCTTGGCTTTTTGGTTAAGGCGAGAATTGGGTGAGGGGTGGGAGTTACAGCTTTTTTTGAAAAATAAAATAAAGTAAAATAAAATAAGTGTGTGTGTGTGTGTGTGTGTGTGTGTGTTATAGAGGACACAGGTACTTCTAAGGTCTGCAGTAGCTAAAATGTTGCTGGTCTACCACAGTAGGGTTCTCTGCTAGTTACCTCCTTTCCTAGTGGGAGCAGTACTTTTCAGCCAAGCTCTGGGAAAATCCACTGTACCTGGCCAGGTACCTAGCCCTTACCTGCCTGTGGCCTGGGGATACCAAGCAAATGCAGAGAGGAAGGTGGGGGGGGGGGGGACAAGAGGGTGGCTAGCCCAGACCTCTAATCTGCCACAGACTCAGGAGAGATGGTCACTGGATGCCCATGACATACTTTTCTTGGGCAAAATCATTGACACTAAATAAACTATTCTTCCAGCTTCTCTCTTAGAAAGAGAAAGAGGGACCCGCGCTCCCTAGCCTGCCCCCAAGTGTTCTTCGTGTGTAGCAGAACGGGGTTTTATCAGGGGAAATGGACAAAATAAACCATTGACATTGACCTTTCCTTTATGCAAACCTGAGGTATTTCCTAAAACGCTCCGCAAACCAAAACCAAGTCTTCTTCGGAGAGTACTTGGCAGTCCACTCATTCACGCACGCAGTGGGGAAAAGAAAATGACGAAGAGTGCCTCAAAGTAGAGCGAGGAACCGCCAGCAGTTTTCTGCCCTCTCTCTGGGTTCTAGCGCGCCTAGTGCCCCCGCCTCTGTGCCTGCGGGTGAGGATGCGCTAGGCTGGGGCCGGCTCCCGCGTGGGAGGGTCCACCCCTGCCCATCTCAGACCACAGGACCCCACTTGGGCAGTGCAGACCCTGGCCGAGGCCTGAGGTCGGGAGCCCACAGCCCAGCACGCTCTGATTCGCGCTGGCGGGGAATTCAGAGCGCAGGCCCGCAGCCAAGCCCGCACGGACCTCAGCAGCGCCCCCCGGAACAGAAACCCAGCAGGCCAAAGTGGACACTTACGTGCACACGGTCTTGATGTTCGTCTTGTCGTCCAGGCCCTGCGGGTAGTTGGCCATGCTGTCGCCCAGCTTGAGCAAACAGTCCGAAAAGCCCTTAAAGACCGCATCGCACTTGCCCGCTGCTCTCACGGCCTGCACCAGGTACGCTGCGGGGAGGAGGGGACACTGGTCAGCAGCGTCGCGACCCCGCCCGGCAGCCCCCGCGGCCCGGCAGCCCCCGCGGCCCGCCAGCCCCCGACTCGTTGTCCAGCCTCGCGGGACGCCAGTGTTAAAGGTAAATGAAAGATGTGGCCCAAGAGTGACTGACCCGCCCCCAACTATAGACTTGTGCGGACCGTCTGCGCGCGAGCGGGTGCGGGAGGGGGAGGCGAGTCCATTCCTTTCCTGCAGCTCCCTCCCGCATCTCGCTCTGCATCTTTTTCTGTTTCCATCGCCCCCTCTTCTCACCTCCCCCGTCTCTTTTATTTCTCTCTTTCTCCTCACTCCCTCCTTCGTTTCCCAACACTTCCCCAGCAAGTCCGTCCTGGCTCTCGAAGTGCAATCTTGCATTTCTGAGGTGACAGAGGGGGTAACGGCAGCAGAGTGCGGGGGTGACGAAGGGGTGAGGAGGCGGGATAGCGTGGGGGCCACGGAGCTGAACCTCTAGCCACGTCTTGCGAGAAAGCCTCGGGCTGGCTCCCCGTGCTTGGTGGGTGCTCAGCAAACACTGCTGAATGACTAAATTAATAAAGTCTCTGGAAGCCAGCAGCAGCCATCGAAATGGGTTGTTTATTATAAATCGGACTGCCTACCGTGGAGTATGTGTTCCGAGTGAGATCGTCGCACTCACCCTCCCCACCCCACTGGAGAAAGAGCAGCCTTGGCGTCCAGAGACTGGCCTGGGGTGACGAGTGGCCGGGGCACTCGGGGCGGGCAGAGTACCTGTGTTGGCACAGGGGCCCGGGGGCCGGATCCGTGAAACTCTGTCCGCGGCTCAGCTCCCCACACACCCCGAAAAACCAGCCACCAATCCGCCTGCAGCGGGTGGGACCTTTTCTCTCCAGGCCCCAACCCTGAAGGGCCCAGATTGGCAGTCGACCCGGGGCTCCCGGCATCTAGCTCCGGGTCCATTCCAGTGGGTGAGGCTGGGCCGGGGGCGGGATGGCGGCGGGGACCAGGGGAGGAAGGGGAAGGGAGGAGGTAGGTAACCCGAGCGGCTCCGAAGTCCTCTCTCCTGGCCCCGGGGCCGTCAAACCCCACGGCGGCGGACTGCGGCTGCCAAGGCCGTTTCTCTCCACCCCTAGGCCAACGAAACAGGCTAAACGTTCCTTGGTGCTCGGCCAGAAGCACGTAGAGGGGCCAGGAGGGGAGCAAGAACCGTTAATCCACGCGGTTGGGGCTCGGGGAGCAGAGGGAAAGGCCGATCTTCTCAGAATCAAAATCGGCCTCCAGTACCCACGACCCAGAGCGCAGGCTCCTTCCTGGGGAGGATTCTTGCCTCCAGGGCTTGTGTGTGAATGTCTCCGAAGAGGACCATACACCTCACTGCCCCCGCTACCCCCAGCTGCTGGTCCCCGAGAGCCGGGCCAGACACAGACAAGAGGGAAGGTGACCGAACCTGCAGCATCCGAGAGCTCCCCGTTTGCAAATTGCGGCAGGAAGAGCGAGGCGGGCCTTGCGCTTTCTAATCCGGAACGGGAAGCGCAGGGGAAGGGACTGAGGTTAACTTCGACCTCGGCTCGGGCAGATACGTAAACCTTCATGAATCTCCCTCCCCCACCCCCGAGAAATAATAAAAGCCCTTGCGACTGCAATATCAAATAGAACGCTGAGATAGAATAAACGAATCTTCGTTCTAATAGAATCGGTCCCAGGGAAACGAGCCCTACACACCCTCCGCTACCACATGCCACAAATGCAGCTTTGCAGCGCCGGAACCGAGTAAAGTACAGTCCCTCTTCCCCTCCCCCACCCAGCTCCCCGTCTCTCCTTACCCTTTACCTCCACCCCCAAAACTCAGTGGCAAAAAAGTATCCCCTAAGATGCGCTGGCAATATTTTAACGAGGGAACTGGGGCTCGCCGGGGGCAGGAAGCGCTCCCGTCACGTTATCTTTGCGGGAACTGCTGGAAAAGAACCTCCACACCGCGCATGTGTGAGTGTGTGCGTGTGTAAAATAAGGAGTCGTGAAAATTTCTGTTTTTTTTTTTTTTTTCCCAACTATAACTGCTTCGTCTCTAGTTCGCTGTGGGAGGACCGGAGTTTGCGCGCGGGACGTGTTTTGAAGCTCATGCAGCCAAGCAGGTCACAGCCCGTGCGACCCTCGCTGGCCTTCCTGAATCGGGCTTCAGCGAGGCTCGGACGGGCGACCTGGGCTCCTTCCCTCTCCTCTCCGGTGTCCGCGTCTTGTGCCTTTTCCATCTGTTCATTCATTCGTTCGACCTCTCATTCATTTCAAACTTCCTCCCGCGTGTCTTCATTTGCGTTCACCATCCTCTCCCATCTCCTCGTCCCTTCCCAACCCCCACTTTTGTTGCCAAATGTCAATGATTTGGGACAGCTCCCAGCCATGAATTAAAGATTGAGGCTCTGGTGCGGGAAAGGGCAGACATTCGGGAACAAACATGCTCAATTTCAATTCCACAGCCAACAAATGGTCATTTTCCCGTCGAGGTTAATGTGTTCCAAGCGTATCCCGCATGCACAATCTTTCTCTCTCTCTTTTTAAAAACCCCTCCAAAGTAAGGTTATTTCCCTCCAGGAAAACAGCCCTGAACCTGCTCCGCTTAAAACCCTATTTCAAAAATAACTACTATATCTTGCTCTCTAAAAATTTGCAGGCTAATTGCAAAATGCCACATTCACTTACTTCCCACACTTAAGGGGTTTTCTGCAATTATAATTTTTAAATTTTATTGAATCTCTTTGCACTAATGTCAAAGATTCAGAAGAACCAGATTCAAAATATCAAGTCAATTCTTAGAATTAAAGGAAAATGCCAACATCCTGCACACAGTCTTAAATTCCTGTAATGTTCATGCAAAAAAAAAAAAAAAAACCACATACACAAAATCATGTCAAATGCATTTAAAAAAACAACACTGCAAAGAATCCATTTTAATGTGTAGATAACTCCAAACCCCGTTTCCTCCACATTTCTCATGGAGAAAAATATTACACATTTTCTGCTGCCCCATTCCCTAAAGGATCCTCCTATCCAAATACTGCAAGGGTTTGTCTGTAAAGAATGCTACAGCCTGAAATGATATGAGGCAACAATTCCCTCGGTCTCCAGAAAACCCGTTTGAAGAGTTTCTATTTTTTCTCTTGTCCATTCTATTAATAATCTACTTCACTTTCACTCTTAGGTCAGGTTAATTAATGCTCCAACCTGCATTGAAGAAGTGGGGTTTCTAGTGCTGCCTTCCATCACGTCTTCCTCATTCTGGATGGAAAAACGTGAACTTTTAAAAGCCCCCAAACAGTGTAACTAGGACTCAACATTCCTTAACATAAAATGGGGACTAAATAAATCTGACATAATTAACCCCAAGCAAACAAAAATAACAAACCAAACCCCCAACGTGACATACAGCATTACACTTCTTAACCCTTTCCTATATATAAAATTCGGATACCTATAAGGAAATGAACAGGCAAATATTCATAGAAAATTATATCCACGTATAATTGGCTGAATTCAACCTCCTCAATGATAAGCATATTAAAATATGTACTCTGGGGTTCCCTATCATTCTCAATTTGCCCCCCCCCCCCCCAGCCGGGTCTGCGGTGCCCGGTGCAAACGCTGCAGCTAGGATATGGGGGGTAGGGGGGCGGGAGAATGACAAAGTTCTAAATGCAGCAGTCTGAGCCCCGAAATATCTTTGCTTTCTGCATATAAACTTTCCATTCTAGCTGCCTAGCCATCTTGTTCCTGCATTCACCTTTCGACCCTTCAAAATAATACCTTGCCGTATCGCAGGGGCCAATGCATTGCCCCAGAACCCACAAAACCTGGTCTAACCCGAGAAAAGGAAGCAAAAATGGATGTGCGCTTTGGGGGGAAAAGGGGGGGGAAGCCCCCTCCTGAAAACGGCCAGCTGCATACATTTCCTGGCAAAGGTTTGGAGTCTCTCTCTCTCTCTCTTTTTTAAAGAAAAACCAACTCGGGACGCGCGAGTCCCTAGGAACCAATGCCCCCACCCTTGGGGGTTTGCCGGCTTCTCCGCACCCCGAGGCAGCCCCGGGCCAGTCGGTCCCCCTGGGCGCCTCGGACCTAGCGGGCTACCGCCTGCCACAATCCGCAAGCCCGGCCGGGCGGCCACTTACCTATTTGCACCGCGAGGATCAGTGAAATATATCTGCCGTTCAACTTAAGTCCCATCCTACGTTTAGTCAAACCATTTGCGACCGCAGACCTTTAAATAGTTAGTTTAGAGAACGCGGGGGAAAGCTGAAAAATAGGCATTGCCAACAAGTTCCAAGAGCGACGGAGACTTTATGCACGGGGAAGGCAGAGGGAGGAGAGAAAGAGAGGGAGCGAGGAAGAGAGAGAGAGAAAGAGAGAGAGAGAGAGAGGCTGAGAGAGAGAGAGGGGGGAAGAGCTGGGAATGGTTCACTCCATTAGGAGGGGGCGGAGGAAGTACAGCCTCACGCCCACGAGCAGGCCTGACGTGGGGGATGACACGGAATGATTTTTTTTTTTTTTAAATAAAGACACCTTGGTAGAGAATCGCCATTTATAGTCATCAGACGCTGGAATTAATCAGATATCTCCAATTAATGTGTGATCCAAACGAATTCTCGCCTCCCGGGGGTGACCACTTCCCCGTCCCCGCGGCCACCCCCGCCTCCTAGCTGTTCCCCGGGCCCCCAAACCCCGCCTCCTCCCTGCGCCGAACAGGGGCTCCCTCTCCCCACCCCGCCTGCAGCCGGGGAGTCCTGGCGCGCCCACTCGGTTATTTCAACTTGCTTCCCCCTCCACCATCAGCTCAAAAGAGAATCCAGCCCCCTATCCCTACGTTGCAGTGGGGTTTAAAAGAGCGAGAACCGGAGAGGGAAGACAGTTAAAGCAGTTCTATCAATTCGACATCCCCCCTCAGACCCCTGCCTCCTGCACTTGCCTACCCTCTTTCTCTCTAACCCAGTAGCTGAGCTCTGGGCTTAGCCTAGAGCGCGTGAGCACACACTCACGCACACACTCGCGCACGCCCGCAAGCAGAGCGCCCCCGTGCCCGCCTGCTCACACTGCACGGGAGCGCGCGCACACGCGCGGCACACGCCCAGGCCCCAGGGGTTTGGTCCGCGCCCGTGGGGCCCCTGAAATATACACCGTTTGCCCTCTGTGAATTTCACCACTTGGGACGCCCCAGCCGGCAAGAGGCCGACTCACAAGACACAGCGACAACTGTTTGGGGGGACAGGAGAGCACGGAGAAACGAGCCTCTGCAAAGATGATTTTCGGATACTAGAGATTTACTAACTCTCAGAGCTTTAGGAAATTTCCTAGGCCATTGATAGAATGCGGGGCTCTTTCTGATCCCGATGCGCCTCTTGGGGTTATTTGTTGAGGATACACACACGCGTACACACACGCACATCACGTACGCACACGCACGCACGCCTTCACATACACCTGCACTGTCTTTTGATGCTCAGGCACAGACCCTGTGTAGACGCAGCCTGCTCTGCAACGGAGTGCTTCTGCAGCTGCGTGTGTGCTCGGTGCAAGGTGCTAATGACGGCCGCTTGAGTTAAGAATGAAAAACAAACAGGGCTATTGCCTTCCTAAAGGCCGTTAGGCTTTGGTTTCTTTCCCTTCTGCAAGAAAAGATGACTAAATCCCAGTTTTTTAAATCGAAAGCTAAAGGCAGCATCAGCCAAATTTAAGCCCTGAAGAGAGAAAACAAAAACCAAAAGACAGAAAACAAACAAACAAAAAAAACAAAACAAAAAGAAAAGAAAAAGACGCCCCCCAAATCTTTCAAAAATACACGGGAACATATCGAAATATTAAATTGTCAGTAGAAATGCAAACGGATTGAAGAGCTATCGAATCGGATTTACTTCTTCAGGCAGCGTGCCATCTGCGCTCCCATCTCAGGGTCCCCACACTCTCTCAGACATTTTGCAGATTCAAAGTCAGAGAAAGGGGCAAAACAAGAGGGGTGCTGTGGAGAGTGAGGGTCTGAAGGGGAGTGCGGGGTACTGACTGCAGCACTTTGTGACGTGGAGCCTCTGCACAGGGAGGCCGCTTCCCCGCGTCCCGCGGGAGTCGCAGACTCGGAGGTGGGGGCACTGGCCCCGGCTCCGGGGGCGGAGCCATGTAGCTCCACCTCTGGTGACATCACCAGGCTGGCGGGTTGGGTGGCTGGGGGCCCGCCTTTCTAGCGTCCAGGGGCTCTGTGGCAGTCCCGGTGTTTCCTTTCCCCGTGCTCAGAGTCTCCTGGAAGGTCCGAAGGCGTAGGCGGGCAGGGGGCGGGGCGGGGACCGGTGGCGAGAGGGGGGTGTCCCTCGGACCCGCCCCCGGCGCTCTCCAATGGCAAGGAGGGAGGTTGGCCCGAGGGGCGGGGTCTCCAGGGAGTGGCAGCAGTCCCCCCCACAGCTCCGCCCCGCCCCTCGGGGTCCCGCGCGTTCAGCCCGCCCTGCGTTCTGCTCTCCCGCCTGCGGTTAGCTGCAGCATCCCTGCTTCTCTCAGAGACTTTTGCGGAAACCCAGCTGGGGGCGCTTTAATTTTTTGCCCTTCACCTCCGTGCCTTCCTCTTGCTCACCCACAAACCGCGGATCTTCCAAAACCTCGTTTTCTGAGGATGCCCTGGGATTTCCCCCCTCTCCTGGTCCCATCCCCTGTCGTCCTGAACTTGGGGCGTTGGAGGTGTGGGAGGAGGCTGCGCTAAAGTACTAAATAGAGTGAAGCGGGGTGCGGGCGGGCTGCAGCCAGCCGACCCGCGCGCCTGCGCACAGCTGCCCGCCTTGGGGCTCCCGGGTCAGTCGTCGGTGGGCGCCACCCCGGAACCCCAGCTGGCCTTTCCCTCTTCACTTTCCTCTCCTGGCGTCCCAGCCTCCGTCGCTGGCGTGGGTCGCTTTGAAAGTGGAGAAGTGAGAGAGCAGAGTTAGTACTGCACGTAAGGTTGAAAGCAGATGCTAACGGTGGTTTTGTTGTTGTTGTTGTTTTGTTTTGCTTTTAAAATTCTTTTAAAATTACCGGTCGTTCTGCAGTTAAGGCTCCATGCGAGGTTGGTTCTTTCTAGTTCCCTAATTAACGAGTAATGAATTCCATGGTTGCCCACGCACGCTATTTGGAAACGCTGGGGGCGATATCTATGGTTGAAAGTGGCACTGGACAACATTTCCTCCTTTTTTTTCCCCTTTAATTCGAAAAGTCCACTGCACATATTTGAGGGGAGAGAGCGTGAACGAGAGCGGGGAAGTCCAGATCCTCCGCCTTGCCTTGTCAGTATTGGTATGACCAGGATTGGTACCCACGCTTCTCTGGTGTCCGTTTCCTGATTTGAAACAAACAAACAAACAAACAAACAAAACCCAACCAAAACGGAGATGGGACTATGATGTGATTTCCAAGACTGTTTTCACCTTTGACATTTTGTGAACCGGAGGTTTTCTAGAATACAGTGGATGGGGTTGGGAGTGGGGATGTGAAACCGGGAGAATAAAGTCCATTCAAGAGTGCTTGCTGTAGGCCAACTTATTGCAAAGGGCATATCTCCTTTGGATAAACAATTTCGCTTAAAGCTAAAGAAACAAATACCGTTAAGGATAGAGGAAAAAAGCACTTGGTTCTGTCCGGGTCTGCATATCAAGTTGAGCCAAAGGTACCCCCGAAAGTAGGTCTGCATAATTAAGACATAAATATGCAAAAATTTTATCCCTAAAACTGCCAGAAAGAGACCATGTCTAAAATTAAGCCTGTTTGGCATCAACTTCTTCCCTCAGTTCAGGTTTGCTGCAGCCCTAGTCAGCAAGTGGGCATGCATATGGTGTGTATACACACACACACACACACACACACACACACACACACACACACACTACACGAGCACCTGGTATGGGCCAGACCCTGTGCTTTATGTTCTGGCATTGGCAACAGGGCAAAGCATTGAGCCAGTCCATTCCCCAACTCTCTCCACCAGTCCATCATAAGTGGATTTTCCAGAAGCTACATTTCAAAAAACATCGCTTAGAAATTATCTGCAGGAGCAGTTGTCAGGGCCACTTTGTCTTTTTGGTAAAAAAAAATTAATAAATAAAAAATCCACTGCTATATTAAAATGGATTGATCTAGCAATATATCTCTCTCATAAATTCAGCCTGTCATTTTTACTTTTTTATACCTTTGTTAAAAAGAAAACCGGAGACCCAAGGTGGAGTCACTAACCCCCAGGACGACAAACCAAGACTTAATTGCAATTTCAGCCTCTCTAGGAGTGGAATTTTAAGCAAATCAATCTGGAATTTTCTGGTCAGTACCAATTAGGAAACCTGTCGCTTGGGCCTTCTCCATCCTTTCCGCACTACACCACCAAAGGCAGATGAGATAATCTGCAGGATAAGGCCTCCTACCTTTCCTCTTTAAAGGAAAGAGACCTTGCCAGAAATAATCTTTTCTTTCTTTTGCTAATAACTTCTTGGCCCAACCTCCTTCCTATAAAAACCTTCCATTTTCTACAACTCCTCAGTTTGCTAGATGGGATGCTACCTGGTTCATGACTTGCTTAATAAAGCCAATGAGATGTTCAAATTATTGAGTTGAATTTTGTTTTTTAACACCTTCAACTAAAACTTTTGATCAAAATATGAATGTATATAGCTCCTTTATTTAGAATGAGAACAACTATACCATATTTAAGCGACCATATAAATTAGGAGGGGAATGAATTTTTTGTAGTGATATGTTGGTAGGGGTTCTAATAAAGATCCATTTTGGGAGGTTTGGATCTCTTTTGAGATCTGCTAATTGGTAAGGAAGTTTTTCACTCTTTAATCACTCCTCAAAATTAGTTAAAACTTCTGGGCTTTACATATATGGCTGACTGAGAAAGGATATATGCAGAAATTAGGATTCTGGAAGCAAATACTGTTTTTGCAATATATTGATATGATTAGCTTTCTATTTAAAACAAAATATTTCATTAAAAATTAATGTTGTTATTATGAAATATACACACAGAACAATGCACAAAACAAAGGTGCCCAAGCCATTGATTTATCACACATCGAACATTTATATGGTTCACACTCACCTCAAAACAGTCAGAACAGACATGCCAACTAAATGCAACCTTTATTGCTAGAGAAGATCCTAACCTAAAAAAGTCAGAGAATTGTTGGACAGCAGAATTTCAGTATGGTCTGTGAGTTAGACATTAGTTTGTACCAATGTTAATTACCTGATTGTAGAGGTGTATGCTGATTATAGAGAAGGATGTCCTTGTTTTTCTGTTGTTTGTTTTGCTTTGAGAGGGGAGAGCATACATGCAGTGTTTAGGAGTGATGAGACATCGTATCTGCAACTTGTTCTCAAAAGCCTCAGAAAAGGAATGACAATAATGGGGGTAAATAAATAACAATGGAACAAACAAAGTAAAATGTTAATAATTGAAGAATCTTGGGTGAAGGAGTATGGGAGTTCTTTGTACTGTTTTGGCAGTTTTTTTTTTTTTTTTAAGTTTGCAGTTATTTCACAGTAATAATTTACAAAAAAAAATCTACTGTAGGTGGGTTGAGGACATAAATGTTGAAAACAAAACTTTAAAATACTAAGTGAAACATATAGATATTTTTAAACCTTAAATAAACAAAAAAGCATGAACTGGAAAAGATTGATAAATTTGACCATAATAAATGTAAAACTTTTATTCATAAAGTCACACCTTACATAAAATAAAAGAGTGAATTATAAACTCACAAAAGATGAGTATCAAGAACTAGAGAACTCAAACCATTTTTTTTTTAAAGATTTTATTTGACAGAGAGAGACACAGTGAGAGAGGGAACACAAGCAGGGGGAGTGGGAGAGGGAGAAAAAGGCTTCGTATTGAGCAGGGAACCTGATGTGGGGCTCCATCCCAGGACGCTGGGATCATGACCTGAGTCGAAGGCAGAGGGCAGATGCTTAACGACTGAGCCACCCAGATGCCCTCCAACCATTTTTTTTTTTTAAGTGAGAGAGCAGGTGATCTTTTCTTTCTTTCTTTTTAAAGATTTATTTATTTATTTATTTATTTAATTTTGGGGGGCAGGCGCAGAGAGAGAGAGAGAGGGAGAGAATCTCAAGCAGACTCTCTGCTGAGCATGGAGATCCACCCAGGGCTCCATCCCATGATCCTGAGATCATGACCTGAGCTGAAACCAAGTGTCAGTATGAGTGGTGCCCCTCAAACTAAATTTTTAAAAGAGTGTATGTACACATACACACACTCCCTGAAATAAAAAGGGGGCAAAATACATGAAGATTTCATAGATGAGAAAGCTTATGTGATTTATTCCAGGAATGCAAGCAAACTGGCTTAACATTCAGAAGACTTGGTGTCTTCAGGTCATTCACGTCCTGCGGGTTTTAAAGATTATAGGCTGATCTCACTGTGGTCGATCTCATGTTTCGGATGACAATAGGCACACTTACAATCACTGGAAGCACCTCAGAAACAAGTGGTGTTCTTCTCAGTGCACCTCATTAGGAGTAACACTACGTTGTTCCACCACTGTGATATTAATCTGGATTACCCAGTCATGTTGGTGTCTGCCAGGTTTCTCTTCCCAAAATTTACCATTTCCATGTTCTGCTTTGTAACTGATCAGTATTTTGTGGGAAAGTGTTCTGAGATTCTGCTGATTTCCTAGTCCTCATCACACCTCCACATAACAGCCTTAGCTCCATTGGCCAGCCCCCCTGTCTAAATCATCCACCTCTATGGTCGTTGCCAAATGGTGATTCTCTTTTTCATTTCTTCTAAATTTATTTGGTATTTTATTGCTAAGGAAGAACTAAGTTCGTTCGTTCCTTCCTTCTTTCCTTCCTTCCTCTCCCTCCCTCTCCTTCTTTCTTTCTTTCTTCTTTTCTTCCTTCCTCCCTCCCTCTTCCTTCCTTCCTTCTTCCTTCTTTCCTTCCTTCCTTTAAATCAGTATAAACTCATGGATCCCTATTTTATTTATAGTGCTAGAATCCCTTTTTCTTATTTTAATGCCCAAATATAGCTGGTGGGAACCATTTCAAGCTGATTTTTGTGCCTTTTCAGTGTAACCTAATCATTCATTGAGAATTCTTATTTTCTGACACAAAAAGATATTCTGGGCTCATTGTGTCCTGACCCAACCCCGGAATCAGGCATGTTTCCAAGAGCTCTGCTTTTTCAAGTTTCAAAACTGAGATCTAGGCCCTGATGGTGCTGTTGCTGCTAGTATGTGGTTGCTTCTAAGTTCCTCAGAAGATAGAAATGGGAAATGTATGTGTGCCTATATGTATATACATATACATATCCATGCACACACGTCTCTAGTTCTATATCTCTATAGTTGTACAAACATATTATAAAACTATGGTATAAGACTATGAGTTTATATTGATATTTCCAATATCATTCCAATAATATGGGGGTCTTTCTATCCTTCCCTTTTCCATATGTACCTGAACTAATGTGCGTCCACTCCTTGGTGAGCTACAAAAGAGATGACACCATGTAGAACTGTCACACAGAAGAAACTTTACAATAAGTAAGGAGATCACAGGGAATAACTTCCAAAGCTATGACTCCCTGGTTGGGGGCGGAGGCACGAGTGGGTTACCTTTATTTAGGGCTAGGATGAAAATTCAGAAAAGGGAGTTTTGTCATTGCAGTAGAAGTGGGCATAAGGTCGTGCATGTGTACTTAGGAAACATGCCTATCCACGCATTGTATGTGATGTTAACAAGGTTCGTCTTCCCTGGGCCAAGATCTTAACATTATAATGAAGTATAACTTTCAGACACTCTGTGGTCCATCCGTGCAGGCATAAGATGGTGGTCGAGCTCATACGGTCTAGGCCCAGTGGAACTCCTCCTGTTGTTTTCCTCTTAAGGTTAACATTCCTATGAAGAAGGGGGGTCAGGAGGGTGTTGCTGGTGAGTTTTAATTGCATTAATCCAATGGGGCATGATTTCACATATGTGTAAATGTACTGAGAGTCTTGGCTCCCATTATCCTCAGCGTATTATTTAGTTGCTCCAACAATTCACTGATTTGTTCAGCCTAACCCAGTGTTTAACCACACTGGCTGTCTCCTTCAACCTGCTTAAAGCCCATTTTATATGATATCAATATAATGTGGCCAGATTTTGTTTTTAAATGCCTGATATGTCTTGTTTTCCTCATGTTTTACTTTTAATCTCGGTCTGTCCTAATACTTGAGGTCTATCTCTCTCTCTTCTTTTGGTTTTTTAAGTTTTTACTTGAATTCCAGTTAGTTAACACACAGTGTGATATTAGCTCCAGGTGTGGAGACTCAACACTCAACACTTCCATAAAACACGGGGTGCTCATCACAACAAGGGCACTCCTCAGCCGCCACCCATTTCACCCATTCCTCCACTCCCTCACCCTTCCCTCTGGTGACTGGGTGTATCTCTTGTTAAGTACCATATATATAGATTTCTTAAAAGCCCAATTTGACAATATTTAGCTTTTAACTGATGTGTTTAATCCATTTACATTAATTGTAATTAGTGACATCTTGAGACTCATTTCTACTATTTTTAGTTTTCAGTTTGTCTTATTTTCAAGTTACATTTCTTTTTAATTATTTCTCTAATATTTTGAACTGACGGAGACAGAGTCTCCTAAATAAAGCAAGGCATTTAGTCCATTCTCCTATTCCTTGGTTTCCTCTTACTCCTAACATTATTATATTGATATTATATAGATTTTCAAAAAAGCATTTTATTTTTGAAATAATTTTAGACTCACAAGAAGTTGCTAAAATAGTACAGAGAGTTCTCATACAACTTTGCCCAGTTTCCACCGAAGGGTGACATCTCTTATAAATCATAGCACATTCTCAAAACCAGAATATTAATTGATGTGATAAAGTAGCTAAAGATCTTAATCAGATTTCAGTGTTTTTATATGCACTTATTTTTTGGTAGGTATATGTGTGTATAATCTGTGACATTTTATGACATGTATGGATTTGTATACCACCACTGCCAGAATTCAGATACAGTTCTGACACCACAAAAGACACTTGGGTTGCCTTTTTATTTTTTTTTTAAAGATTTTATTTATTTATTTGACAGAGATCACAAGTAGGCAGAGAGGCAGGCGGGGCGGGGGGGACAGGCTCCCCGCCAAGTAGAGAGCCCGATGTGGGACTTGATGCCAGGACCCTGAGATCATGACCTGAGTAGAAGGCAGAGGCTTAACCCACTGAACCACCCAGGCACCCCGCCTTTTTTTTTTTTTTAATAGTCATACCCCCGTCCTCTTCCTTAATTTTTGGCAATCACTTACCTGTTTTCCATTTCTATAATTTTCTTATTTCTAGAATGTTGTATAAATGGATTGGCCTTTTTTCATTCAGTATAATTCTCTTATGAGCCATCCAGGTGATTGGTTGTACCAATAGCTAATTTTTTTTTTTTTATTACTGAATAGTGTTCCATGCTATGGAGACACCCAAATTTGTTTAACTAGTCACATATTGAAGGACATTTGGATTGTTTCCAGTTTTTGGAATTTTATTACAAATAAAGCTGGTATGAACATTTGCGTACAGATTTTCATATAAGCATAAACTTTCATTTCTCTAGGATAAATGTCCAGGCATGTGATTGCTGGACTGTATGTCAAGTATGTGTCTGATTTTTATTTTTAAGATTGTATTTATTTATTTATTTATTTAGCTTGCACAGGGGCAGGGGAGGGGCAGATAATGAATTTTGGAACACTGCATCAAAAACTAATGACATCTGTTTTGTGACTAATATAACATTAAAAATATAACAATAAAAAATAAAATAATAATAAAGAAAAACAAAAAAAAGAGAGAAGGAGAGAAAATCTACAGCAGACTCCATACTCAGTGCAGAGCTCCATGTGGGGCTCAATCTCATGACCCTGAGATCATGACTTGAGCCCAAGAGTGGGACACTCAACTGGCTGAACCACCCAGGCACCCCTCTCTGTCTGATTTTGAAAAAAACAGTTGGACTGATTTCAAACAGCCAGAGTATTTTACATTCTCATTGGCATGTGTGAGAGATCCTGTTTCTTTGTAAACTCACCAACAGTTGATGTCATCAGTACTTGTAATTTAGCTGTTCTAAATGTGTAGTGATGTGTAGTGATATGTCATTAGGTTTTCATTTACAATAGTCAAGTGTCTAGTCATGGTGAACATGTTGTCACGTGTTTCTTTGCCATCCCTATTTCTTATTTGATGAAGTTTCTGTCCAAGTCATTTTCCTATTTTCTCATTGGATTGTTTGTTTTCTAACTGTTGAGTTTAGAGATTTCTTTGCATATGAATTTCTTTGGATATGAATCCTTTGTTGAATTTGTGATTTGCAAACATTTTCTTCCAGTTGGTGGCTTTTATTTTTATCCTCTGAACACAGTCTTTTGCAAAACAAAAGTTTTTAATTTTCATGAAATACAATTTATCCATTTTTTCTTTTATGGATAATGGTTTTAGGATTATGTCCAAAAAAGGAAAAAAAGGATATGTCCAAGGAATCTTCACTGAACCCTAGGTCACAAAGAATTTCTGTTATGTTCTTTCTGAGAATTTTACAGTTTTACATTTGATATTATATAGGCTTTTAAAGTATAGAATTTTAATTTTTGATTATAATGGATGTATACTTTTCCTTTACTTTAGTCTTAGCATTTGTTTTGTTAGTTTGTTTTAAAATAACATAGTTAAGGGACTGGGTTGGGTCAGTTGCTTTAACTTCTGACCCTTGGTTTCAGCTCAGGTCATGATCTCTGGCTGCTCAACGAGGAGTCTACTTGAGATTCTCTTTCTCTCCCTCTCCTTCTGCTTGCACTCTCTCTCTCTGAAATAAATAAATAAATAAAATCTTGAAAATAACTCACATAAGTTATTTAATCACCTTTAATTTACCTATGTTTTGAGAATTATTTAAGTGATTTTTCCTTCATTTAAATTATTCATCCAAGACTGTTTTCATTATGCATCTTAGTGACACCTTTTGATACTTTGTATATTTCAATATGGATTTTTTCTTTTTTTTTCGCACTTGAACGACAATGTGGCTTTTCCTTTAATATTTTCAAAATGTAATTCCACTGCCTGCTGGTATTCAGTTTTGCTGTTGGAAAACCTAGTGTCTCTCTACCTCATGTTCCTTTGAAGATAAACTGCTGTAATCTGTATACACTTTAAGATTTTTCCTTTGTCCTTGATATTCCCAGATTTCACTAAAATGTGTTTAGCTGGGCATTTTGCTTATTGTTCTTCTCTGGCACCCTGTGGCCTTTTCAATCCCAAGTCTTTCTTTCCTAATGTTTTACTTCTAGGAAACTTATCTTCATTTTCTTCTCTCCTTTAAACTAGTTCTTTCTTTTTAGAACTCTTATTATCTGGATATAAGAGAGATTCTTTTTAGGTTTTAACTTACCAACCTTGGGGATTTGGAGGTGGGAAGATGGAAAAATGAGTATCCTGGTTAGTTAGTCCCAATCTCTTTTTCCAGCTCCTCACTAGTATAGGGTTCTGTACTGCCTTTACTTTGCTCCAGTGGATACTTGGACCACAAGTCTGAGTCACAACAGGTGAGAGGGGAGGTATGTTTGTTCCTTTAGGAAAAACAGGGGAGAAGCAAGACTAGAATGCCAATAGTTCCTTTCCAATTTAATTCTTCCTCAGCCTTGTCAGGATTTCTGGTCCACGGGTCACAGCCACCACTCAATCACCATGTGTTTAGAACAACCCGTTACCTCAAGTTTTCTCTCTTATTTCCTCAAGGTTGACCTTGGAGCTAGGGGCTAATAGCCTTGCTTGTTACCCATTTTCTCAAGATTGGGATATTCTGGTCACCTTTTGAGTATTGATTTAAAGCTGAACTATAATATAGTTAGAGACTATGCTTCATGATTTCAATGAAGTTTTTTGAGAAATTTTCTCTGTGTATACATATATATATTCTATAATTTTTAGTTTCAATATTTTATAAATGTCCATTAGACCAAGTTTTCTGGTTGTGTTACTCAAATATTTCAAATTCATACTGACTTTTTATGTGTTCATTTTAAGAGTTACCAAGAAAGGTGTGTTGAAAATAAATAATGATGATTTTCAGTTTGTCTGTTTTTTCTTTTAATTCAGTCAGCTTTAGGTTTATAGAAGACTGTGCTATTAGATTGCTACAAATTTGATTTTTTAAATATCTTCTTAGTAATTTGAACATTTTTAAGTTTAAATTTCTTTTTAAATTAATTTAAATTTCTTTAATTTAATTTAAATTAAGTAATTAAATTAAATTTAAGTTTAAATTTCTTTTTAAATTTTTTTTGCCTTAAAGCCTATTTTTCCTAATATTGATATAGTAATCTATCATTTTTTTCAGGAGAATGTTTGCATGTATATCTTTTTCTATCCTTTTACTTTCAAATTACTTGTATCATTCTATTTTAGACTTCTCTTATAAACGAAGTCTACTCTAACTATCTTAACCTTTGAACTGGAGCATTTAGTTAATTTACATTTAGTCTAACTACCAACATATTTGGTTTTAAATCTACCATCTCGGGGTGCCTGAGTGGCTCAGTGAGTTAAGCCTCTGCCTTCAGCTCAGGTCATGATCTCAGGGTCCTGGGATCAAGCCCCGCTGAGCAGGGAGCCTGCTTCCTCCTCTCTCTCTGTCTGCCCCTCTGCCTACTTGTGATCTCTGTCTGTCAAATAAATAAACAAAATTAAAAAAAAATCTACCATCTCCTTATATACTTTCTATTTATCTCATGTATGCTATGTTTCTTTTTATCTCTCTATTGTCTTCTTGTGGATTGATTATGTTTCATTAGTTCATCTCCTCCCTTTATTATCTTAAAGGTTATATACTATTTATTATGGTTCTGAATCCCTTAGAAATGCCCATATGCATGTTAAATTTGTCCAAGTCTCGTATAAATTATGCTATTCTTTGATAAAACAAAATTTTTTTATCTTTTTAAAACTTTTTATCTTTTTTTTTTTTATTTTCAGCATAATAGTATTCATTGTTTTTGCACCACACTCAGTGCTCCATGCAATCCATGCCCTCTCCAATTCCCACCACTTGGTTCCCCCAACCTCCCACCTCCCACCCCTTCAAAACCCTCAGATTGTTTTTCAGAGTCCATAGTCTCTCATGGTTCACCTTCCCTTCCAATTTCCCTCAACTCCCTTCTCTCCATCTCCCCTTGTCCTCCATGCTATTTGTTATGCTCCACAAATAAGTGAAACCATATGATAATTGACTCTCTCTGCTTGACTTATTTCACTCAGCATAATCTCTTCCAGTCCCATCCATGTTGCTACAAAAGTTGGGTATTCATCTTTTCTGATGGATGCATCATACTCCATAGTGATAACACAAAAATTTTGAAACTTCAACTCAGTTGCTGCCTATCTCAACTTATGTAGCACTAATTTTGTGCATTTTAATTCTCATTATTTTAAAAGTTAACGAGACATTATTGTTGTTTTGTACATCAAGCATTTGTTTATATTTGTCTACATATTTATCTACAAATTTACCATTTTCATTGCTTTTCATTTCTTCCTGCATTTCAGATATTCCAGCTGGAATAATTTTTTTTAAAGATTTTATTTATTTATTTGACAGACAGAGATCACAAGTAGGCAGAGAGGCAGGCAGAGAGAGAGGGAGGGAAGCAGGCTCCCTGCTGAGCAGAGAGCCTGATACGGGACTCCATCCCAGGACCCTGAGATCATGACCTGAGCCGAAGGCAGCGGCTTAACCCACTGAGCCACCCAGGCGCCCCTGGAATCATTTTTTTTAGTGCAGGTGGTAAAATGACAAATTATTTCAGCCTTTGTTTGTCTGAACATCACTTTATTTTAATTTTATTCTTAAAAGATATTTTTCCCTGCTATACAATTCTAGTTTGTCAGTTTCTTTTAGAATTTTATAAATACCTCGTTATCTGCCGACTTTTGTTGTTTCTGTTGAGAAGTCATCACTTCCAATCGCTATTCTTTTGAACACAATTAGTCTTTTTTTTCCAGGTGCTTAGCTATTTCTTCTTTGTCTTTGTCTTTTGGCTTTTTTATCACGATGCACTTCAGAGTGAATTTTTAGATAGTTTGTTCTGCTTGGGCTCCTTAAGACTTCTTGAATTTGTGTTTCAATGCCAATATCTCTTCATTTATTGCTTTTTTTAAAAGTACACATACATTAGATCTTCCTACATCTTCTATATGTTTCCCCCCTTTCATATTTTCCCTCTTGTTTTACCATGTGTCATCTTATATATTTTCTTCTATTTTCCATTTCTTAACTTCTCTCTTTTTCTGTATCTATACTGTTTTAAAATGATCCAGTAAGTTTTTCATTTTAATCATTATTCTTGAAGACAATTGTAAAAGAATTTCTAGAAGAGTCTTCTCTTTATTTTTATTTTTATTTTTTTAAAGATTTTATTTATTTATTCATGAGCAATAGAGAAGGAGAGAAAGAGAGGCAGAGGGAGAAGGAGGCCCCCACTGAGCAAGGACTCCATCCCAGGATACTGAGATTATGACCTGAGCCAAAGGGAGATGCTTAACCCACTGAGCTACTCAATTGCCCAAGTATTATCTTTAATAAACTTTTATTTTTAGAAATGTTTTTGTTTTGAACAGACTTATAGAAAAATTGCAAAGATAATACAGAGAGTTCCCATATACCCTACACCCAGTTTCTCCTATTCTTAACATCTTATGTAAATATGGTGATTTGTTATAATTACTAAAGTTCATACTTTATTCAGATTTCCTTTGTTTTTACCTCATGTTCTTTTGTTGTTTCAGAATCCACCCAGCATACCATATTAATTACATTTAGTTGTTACGTCTCTTTGGATCCTCATGGCCGTGGCTATTTCTCAGACTTTTTTTTTTTTTTAAAGATTCTATATATTTATTTGAGAGCTAGAGAGAGCACAAGTGGGGAGTGGAGCAGAGGGAGAAGGATAAGCAGACTCTGCCCTGAGTGCAGAGCCCAATATAGGGCTCAATTCTACAACCCCAAGACTATGATCCTGAGACCATGACCAGAGCTGAACTCAAGATCTGGACACTCAGACAATTGAGCCACCAGGTGCCCCTCTTTGTTTTTGATGACTTTGACAGTTTTGAGGAATACTGGTCCGGTATTTTGTATAATATTTGTCAACTGAGATTTCTCTTATGTTTTCCTCATGACTACTCTGAGGTTAAGAGGTTTTGAGGATAAGACCATTGGAGGTTAAGTGCCATTCTTATCACATCATATCAAAGGTATACTATCAACATTGCTGAAATGGACTAAATGTTTGTGTTCCCCTCAAATTCATATGTCAAAGCTCCCAATGTGATAGTATTTGGAGATGGGACCTTTGGAAAATAATTAGGGTTAGATGAAGTCAAGAGGGAGAGGTCCTCATGATAGAATTAGTACCTTAATAAAAAGAAACACCAGAGATCTTACTCTTTCTTTCTTCTCAAGTGTGCATGAACAAGAGGTCATGTGATCAGTCAGTAAGAGCCTATATTCAGCAGCAAATGAGACCCAGAATTTAATTTTAAGGGTATCAGATCAACCAGAGTGAATGTATAGGTTTGAACAATCTCCTATTCAAAAGTTAGGACCTTGAAAGGGGAAAAGTGGTGCCTTAACACCTGAGATGAGACATTTGGGTAGATGAGCCCAATATTTAATCTGAAATTACCCTGAACCCTCCAGAGCAGCAGAAGCATTTCCCTTCCCCATGCAGGAAGATAGAAGCCTCCCTTTGAGAACTTTAGAGATTCTGCAAAAACCTCATCCAAGTCAGGTATATTATTCTCAATCTGTAGACCTGCTTCACTTCACTGCCTTTGGAATAATCAGCGAGGGTCAAGGTGCAGTACAACCTCAGTAGGAAATATAGTTCCTACTCCAGGACAAAAAATACACACACCCAAGGAGTTACAAGACTTGGCAAATATATAACAATGTAAACTAGTGGAAGTGCATATTGAAACTGGTGGATGGGGGAAGGTGGAATATAAAGTCGGTGAGAGTGACTTTATAGCCATTGGACTTCAGCAACTAGAGATTTAAGATCTTAGCGAGGAGTCCCAGAGTCAGTGATAGGCACGGGGATGGATTTGTGAAGCTTGCACATACTGCTGGTCTAATTGATTGGGTTGGAGACGCAAGAACTGCTTTGGCAGAGCAGCAAGGAAGGAATCGGAAGGGTTAAGGAGGTGTGTGTATTAGAAGGGGTTTATTACATGAGACTAAAGGCCCTACAACCTCACTGTATTCTCCAGGAGAGCCCAGGGGACCTGATCGTCACTAAGGCAAATGCACTTTGGTTATAAATTTTGTCTGACCTGTTCGTGTTTCAAATATTTCCCCATATCTATTATTTTCTTTCTTTCTTTCTTTCTTTTTTTTGACTTTGTGATGTCTTCTGCTATGGGGAAGTTTGCAATTTTCAATAACTCAGATTTGTCCATATTTTCAAGTTTGGCTTCTGGATTTTGTATTGCTTATAAATAACCTCCCTACCTACAGCTTATGAAACCATTAATTTTTTAGCATTGAACATAGATTTGTATCTTACATGAAAACTAATAACAGTTATGCTCACACAGAAGCTCTTTATACTGCCATCCACTTATTCAAAATTGTCATCTTGGTTGTCTTTTCTAAAACTGACCTGATTCCATGCAAGAAACAGGCATCTCTCCCTTTTTGCTGCTTTACATTTTGCTGATCTATACATTTGCTATGACCTAATAAAGACTCCTACAGTGTGAGTTATATTGTACTTCTCTCCTTCTTAGCTTGATCATCTGATGGTCTTCCCCAGTGATTCCGATCATGTCTGAACAATAAAGATAGCAAAGCATGTTTGGTCCACATACAGTCTTCAAAGGGTCAGGCTTTTGTTCTATAAATCACTCCAGAAACACATTTTACCTAAAAATGGGACTGTTTAAGCATAGTTTAATATTCTAATATTTAAGTTTTTGTATGCTTGGAATCTTTTATGCTGTGTGGAATGTTCTTGTCCCATTTCTTCCATTCTGTTGGGGTACAACCAACCTGGCATGACTTTTTTTTTAATTTACTTTTTAATTTTAGTAGGCTTCACACCCAACATGGGGCTCAAACTAACAACCCTGAGATCAAGAGTTACATGTTTCACTGACTAAGCCAGTCAGGTGCTACAACTTTTTTTATTTTATTAAATTTTTAAAACGATTTTATTTATTTATTTGAGAGAGAGAGAGAGAAATCACCAAGGAGGAGGGTTAGAGGGAGAAGCAGAGTCCTCACTGAGCAGGGAGCCTGATGTGGAACTTGATGCCAGGACCCTGGGACCATGACCTGAGCTGAAGGCAGACACTTAACTGACTGAACCACCCAGGCACCCTAGATTTAACTTTTAAGTTAACTGTGTGTTGGAAGGTTTGTGGACATCACAGGAACATGAGTTCTGACTGTAAGCATGTGTGAGCTCTGGCTTGAGATCTAAAATTCTCTGGGCATATTATTTTCTCTTCCATCCAAACTTCCTTGCATCTGAAGAAATAAGTATATTCCTATGTTGTAAGAAAATTATAAGCAGCATATTTCAGTGACCAAAGGGAGATGTGACACAAATGTCACTGATATAATTGTGAGTTTGCAAGACACATTCACCATGGACTGTACAGTTTCTCCTCAGTGCATCATGGATCTGTGTTCTGAGGAAAAGATTCATGGCAGCTGTACTCTCAGTGTTGAAGGGGAAAAACACTTTATTGATATTATAAAAGCCTACTAGAAACAGAAAGAAGAAAAGGGAAATTAGCACATTAATGAGGGCAATAGTAAGCAGTAAAGGAGAGTAAGACCGAGTTTCATCAAATCGGGTACTTAGATCATGCAACTTCAGGTGGAAAGCCAGGTGGAGATGGCCAGGCTGAAGTCTAATTGAGAGGCCTTCGTGGAATGTCCTCTGCTCAGCTGAGACTGCCAAATGACCATCCCCATCAGGGCCATATTTATTGCATGAATGACAGGGGTCTGAAGTTAAACATTTGTTTGCCTATATGCAGTTGGAGTGAGCTGCATTCCTGTGTTGTCATTCCTGTGCTTGCTTCCCCTCCTGGATTCCATTCTGTGGGGCCAGCCCTGCCTGGAGTCAGAGGGGGTCTAAGGCATGATTTGTAGCTCTTGGCATCCAGACCAGAAGGCCCAGTTCTGACCTGGATGCCAGCTAATGTCAACTAATCAGGCTCCCAAGGTCACTCATGCAGCGTGAGTCTCACAAACAACATTCTTTAGCCTGCCTGCGTTGGCGCAGGTCGGGGTGGTTGGTGACTCAGGACAAATCACCGAAACCTCCATCCAAAAAGTACAATGGACTGGTGGGGCTTGGCCTCTGTAATCAAGCTTTCTAGCATGAAGACTTAAAAGATGGTTGAGCTCACAGTGCAAGCTTTTAACTAGGACTTTTTTTTTTTTAATTAAAAACAAAACATTGCACTAATAAAGTAAGTATTCATTAAGTGAGAATTATCTACTTTTATATATTTGGAATAAGATATAAATAGCATTTGGAATAAGACTTAAAGGAAAATAACAAGACAAATGAGTAGACTCATCTTAAACTCAGATCTAGCTTCTTAGACATCTCCTTCCCAGCGCTACCTCTGGAGGGTTCAACGATTTCCAGATTACTTTTAATACCTTTAGAATTAGAGACTTTTCAATTTAGTTGTTCACAAAGATTTCTTAAATATCTGGCCAACATTGAATTATGAAATATTAATGTTGCTACCAAAGTTTTTAATTTTTGTTTCATCGTTAAGGGACCTCAGGTCCCCAAGTCCCATGCTGTTTTCAGGCAGGTGGTTGCCTTTAACTTCTTAAACCCTCACTGTGGCTTACTCTGTTTAGCACATCAGGCCATCCTACTGCAGGCTGTGGAGCCCACAACATGCCGCAGGCCCCTTGTTTGTGGAGACGAGAGCCTGAGGTTCAACATTCACCTCCCCTACTTCCTTGACCTGCTACAGGACCAGACTGGCTGTTTTGGTAGAACTTATGCAATTTGGAAGCTCTTCCTTATTTATTTTAGTCGACTATGGTGTGATTCTGCCATTTTCTTTTACACCTAGGAGGTTTCAAAGTGACATTTGTAAGTGGCTTTCACTGGAGAGTGAAAGCTTCACCTGCCCATCAGGAGCCTGTCGCCACACAGGAAAGAGCAGTCACTTCCTCCAACAAAGACATTGGGTGTTGTCTCCCTTCTCTCAGAATATTCTGTCATGTGTTATTAGTTCAACCAGTGCATCTGTTTGAGGTATCATTTTTCTCAGATATATATTCTTTCCAACTATAATTCTGAAATAATGTGATTCAAGAACATGTGGTGCTCTAACACTGAGCCAGTCCCGGTATGGAGCCCGGGCTGGTCACAAATGCCGCCAGTTATTTTGTGAGGACGCTGGGAGGTGAGCTCGGCCAGCAGCATGGCAGCCATGACACCAGCGTCCTCTCTCCCATCTCCACCTGGGGGTGAGACTGGGCTCCAGGGCAACCTTTATGAAAATGCTCTGCATAGCCTTCTTTTCTGTTTGTAGGTATAAGGAGGCTCTTGGTGATACACTTTGGGGAGTCACTCCACAAGCCCTGGCCAAACAGTGAACCCAGCCTCACCAATTACAACCAGTAAATTCCTGATCATAAATCATTTATTAACACAGAATGGAAATGGGCACATTCCAGGTCACAGCCTGGAGTCAGACAGACTGACGTGAGATTTCAGTTTTGGCTTCCTTCCTAAAGTTATTTGCTGTAAAAACACGGTCCACTTACTTACTTCTCTGGATTTGAGTTTCCTGGTCTCTAAAATGGGCATGACGATATTTTCCACGTGGGAGTTGTCAAGAAGGAAAAGCATGGTGTTATATTTTAAAAGCTCCCTACATGGCATGGAATAGGGAAAGTGGTCAACTTCTCTGCCTTCTAGACTTCAGTTTTGGATCATGGAGGATTCTTACCCTCCTCACTTAGGGGAGGATTAGTGCAACATGTTTGGTTTCTCTACCTTGATTCCTGGTTCCTCAGAGACTGATTTTTTAACGTCACCTCTCCAGTGTGGATCAAGTCACTGTCCTATTGGTCAGTTCTTAGGCTGAGGGATGGTCCTTTTTTTGTTTGTTTCCAGGAGCCTCTGACAGGTTGGCCTGTAGTCCACCTCTGGACTGTGTACGGGAACTTGGAATCCATTCTGTAGCCTGCTAATGCCTCCTTCAAGGGGCAGGTGGGTGTGGTACATTGGCGCCCAGGTCTAAATTTGGAGTGGGAAGTGGCAAGCCCTGTTAGCCCTCAAATTCAGTCATCTTCATTATTCTAGGGTTTATTTGCTATGAGTTGCCAAGTATTTGCCTAGATTAATGAAGTTCTTCCTTATTTTCCATTAGTTCTGTGTGTATGTGTGTACTCTGCTCAGAACCTTATCTCCTGCCTTATCTCCTTGAGTGAGGTAAGTTTTGGGTAAAAAAGCAGTTTTGGGCAAATCTCAGCTGTAAGCAAAATTCTTTTGATGATTAACATGCTTATGTGCAGTGCTAAGCAGAAGTTTCTAAGCTTCTTTTCTCACAACATCAAGGGAAATAGAAGCAAGATGTAGTAAGACATGCTCAGTTTCTCCCTGTTGCTAAAGGTTGCCAGCAAACCACCAGAAGCTAGGACAGACACCTAGAACAGATTTCCCCCTGTAGTGCTCAGAAGGAACCAATGCTGCTAAAAGACCTTGATCTTGGACTTACACAGCCTTCAGAACCTTGAGACAACAAATTTCTGTCTTTGAAGCCACCCAGTCTGGGGCACTTTGTTATGGCAGACCTTGGAAGAAGTCTGAGGGGGCACATGACCCTGCTGAGGGTGGTGCTTCACTGCAGGGAATCAGGCTTAAAGCAGGAAGTGAGGTGGTTTGTGAACTGAGCTGAAGGAAGGGCTTCTTTCCTTCCCTGTGGCCAGAGAGACACTGGATTGAGGCTCTGAGGCATAGGGAAGCCTGAATGCTTCCACTTGTGGTGGAAACTCATACGTTCCTCTGACCATGGGAAGACAGGCTGGAGCAAGGCAAAGCCTATGTAGTTGTGGGCTGGAAGCTGTGGTTGCATATTGTATCCTGGGTTGTATATTTCATTTCCGTTCCACTACTCCGTTATTTCCTTTAAAAATATCTCACTAAAGGTTTATAATGCAGTATCTGCTCTATTGTGAGAGATAATGTCCCATATTCAGGATGAAGGAGACAGGGGCTCAAGAGAATGCAGGAAAAGAGGCACAAGGGCTGTCCTGATGCCACCACAGTCTCAGCCAGCCCCTGACCTGTGTGTAAGAGGGGAATCTGAGGGTCATGGTCCTGGCCCATTTGAGGTGGCCCTTTGGGAAATGCTCAGAAATAGCTAGGGGAACTCTTTGGGAATGGTTAATTGGGTAATTTCCAGCAATAAACCTTGCTACATTTAATGTGTATATAACCGAGACATAGTCAATTAATTGAGGGGATGGTGTTGCTCAGATGGCGTGTAAAGAGGATGTTTCCGGGCTTAAATTTCTATTATCCTAATTAAACAAAAATGTCACAGTGACTTCTTGTCACGAGCCACATGCTTTCTTTTGCAGGTGAGGGAAAGCCACCTTTGGACCATCACTTGAGACAGTCACAGGCAATCTAGCTTGTTGCTCAGAAGCAGGGATAGACTTATAGCTATAAGAGGTGACATCTACAGAAGGCACAGTTTTCACATCTGAAAAATCAGTGAAGGCTGCTGGTGCTGGGAGTTGGTTGATTCTTAAGATTCCTTCCAGCACTACAAATCCATGATTCTGGGAGAACAGAGGGACCAGTAGGCATTGGCCTGGCTATGCGGGATTATTTGGTTTTACAGCAATCAACCTCACACATCTCAAGAGCCCAAAAGAGTGTGAGGCATTAAAACACCATGTGTAGAACTAAAGAAACCCTTATTGAGCATCTTCTACAAGACAGGTATAATCTTGGTATATGGAGATGAACAAAATGCATGTGGATTCTGACCTCATGCTTCTTATAGTCCAGGGGGAGAGACACAGGTAAACACACCCATGAATGGTTCTGATCTGTGAAAGGTGCTGTCACTTTCTCCATGTGTAAGAAGGAAGAACCTGGAGCATATGTGACATTGGGTGATTGTATCAGTGTCCTAGGGCTTTTATAACAGATTACCACAAACTTGGTGGCTTAAAACAGCAGAAATGTATTGTCTCACAGTTCTGGAGGCTGCAAGCCTAAAATCCAGGTGTCCTACAGCCATGCTCTATCTGATGGCTTTAGAGGGAGGCTCCCTTTCCTCTCTCCCAGCTCCTGGAGGCTGCAGGCTATCCTGGGCCTTCTCAGGCTTGTAGTTGCCGTCAGTTCTAGCCTGTCTTCACATGGTCATCTTCCCTCTGCTTTTGTGTCTGTGTCTTCAAGTCTCTCTCTCCTTATGGCACCAGGCACTGATTTGGGCCACACTACTCCAGCAGGACCTTATCTTAACTTGATCACACCTGCAAAGGTCCTATTTCCAATTTAGGTCCCATTCACAGGTATCTGAGGTTAAGACTTCAAAATACCCTTTTGGGGGGACACAATTCAACCCACTCTAGTGATCATGGATGTTTTCTACAAAGAGTTGATACTTAAGTTGGGACTTGAAAGGAAAAATGAGGTAGCTGGGCGAAGACCAAGAGAAGACTATTCCAGGAAAAATTAAAACCTGTAAACTTGAGGTCTCTATCCCTTGAGGGAAGGACCTTTCAAGTGTGAGAGCCTTAAAGAGCACACCCAGCCAGTGAAGGTGGAGTATAGTGAGGGAGACAGTAGTACAAAGTGAGTTTGGACCATGGCAGGGCCTTGAAGGTCATCTTAAGGAGTTTGGATTTTTATTCTAAGGGCAATTGGGTACCACCTAAAGGTCCCAAAGGAAGGCAGTGCTATGGGATGGTAGAGTCATGATCTCATCTGGTCTCGATTCAGCAAAGAATCTCTATGCGGTGTGGATTGAGTGGGGCCAGAGAGGTGGCGAAGAGGCCATACAGGAGAAAGGACAGTGGTGGCCGTGGATATGGAAAGAAGTAGAGGGTTTCCTGAGACAGTAAGAGACTGAACCAACAGGACTGGTTCGGATTGACTAATTTCTAACATAAGTCTTGGTCCAGAGACACAAAGTGAACTTCAAGGGCCTTGGACATTGCTTAATTCAGCTCAGCAGTTTAATTTCTATGAACGAAGTGGTATCCACATAAAGCTTTAAGCCAATGCCTTTTACCAGGTGTTGACAAAAGATGGCCATCAGGTTACATCTGACCTGAGACAGCTTTTGTGCATGCTCTGTAATCACATAAAAATCTAGATTCCCAGGTGTTCTTGAAGTCCTGGAAGCTGGCGACAATGGGGCCTATAATCTTGTTTGGCCCAGTGAGTTGGAGCTGAGTAATAGATACGGCTCTAGACAGTGGGCTCTCCAACCCTCTCGGTCTACAACTGTGTCTTGCTCTTATCCAATGTACCTTTCTTATTAACAATGCCTACCTGGACCTCATGGAGCTTGAGTTTGCCCCTCTGCCTAATTATAAGAAAAAGAGTGGTTCTGCTCTGAGTGACCCCTCTGCCTATTTCCCTTGTGAGCTTGTGTGGCAATGGGTGGGTCCTTGAGTATTTGGGATTCAGGCTTGATGTGTTTTTCCCCAGAGACTTATAATCTTGAACCAGAAGGATTATGGCAAATCCAAAAGTTGGCCTGAGAGATGCACACATGATGATTCAAGTATTGAATTCAAGCGGTCTCTTGCTTCTTTGAGTTTAGTCATTCCCCCTAGAGCTATCTGGAATCAGTCATGGAAGCCTTTCAAACTAAGGACTGCAGTTTATTCACATCATATTTCGTTTAAGAAAGCAGACAAATGTACAATATGTTTTTAAAGGGATTTTCACAAACATGGTGAGATCCTAAAAAATAAAGCTTGTGTTCAACTCCCATTTTCAGGGAAATTAATCTTTGTAGGATATGGTATTTTCTCCTATTGTTGGAAAGACAAGGCATTTCAGTAATTATAAGTGCTTTAAAAAATTGATTTAGATTGTGTTCCCCATGAACTGATCTCTCATGTAAAAAATCATGAGGAACTGCAAATTGCAGAAAACTTCAGCCATGGAAACAAATGTTTTCTTAACAAAGGCTGCCCAGTCTAATATTTATTTCTTTAGTATATGACTAAAGCAAAAGTGAAATCATCTCTTACCCAGTCTTCTAGGAGCATACTGGCTGCATAGTTAAGTGAAGTTTTATGCACGGGCAAGCACCTAAAAGAAAGTCTTGTTTCTGCTCATCAAGAAGCAACTACCATTTCTAGGATAGTCACAGAAAGGAAATTGCTATTTCCACTTACGTGTCCTCCAAACAACAATAAAATATTTATTAGCAGCAAAATAAAAGGACAGACTACTCTTTAGACTCCTAGAACTTTATTGAGCTTTACTCCCTGTACCCTGTGGCCTAATTGTTTGGTGTTTTGTCATAAAAAAGGATAAAATGTACCAAAACCTTGTGACAGATTGTGCCTAGTTACAATCTGCCTTGAACTGAGCCTGAATTTGAAGGGACATTTATAGTCCCTGTAAAATAATGGTAGGGATGGCGTTTTAATGGAAAAATAGGAAGGTGGTGTTATTAATGTATGTATTTTATTGGTTTAAAGTAGAACTCCTTAATAATATTGGTGTTGGAAAATAGGGTCTGTCTCATTGCAGTGCTCTGTGTTTCTCAAGAAATTAGAACGAAGGTGGGAATGACATGATTTGACCAGTAGTTTATCTGCCTCCCCTCATATGATGCTTTAGTTATATTTTATGCATCGATGAATAAGTAAATATTAGCTATCAGGAAAACTGGTTGTGTTCTAGAAATATGTCTTAGGTAATATGTCATGAAATTGGGTCCAAGAAGCAATTTTATAATGGAGCTCACCAGTCAGGAAAAGTGCCACCTCAGGTCAGCAGGTGAGGACATTTTTATACTCATCAGCAGAACATTCATGTTCGTTTGACATTTAGATGAAAAGACCCACTTCGGTCAGTATAGGTTCCCTTCCCTGACTGTGGCATTCCTATCTAATTCCAGGCCTTCAGGACAGCACACTTCATCAGTTTTTTTTCTGCATGGGGAGGGCCCAAAGAGATGACTTTGCAGCAAAATGCTCCCGCACTGCCAGGAAGTTGCTAGTATCTAAGTGAGCTGCTCAGGAAGTGGATTTTCTGCTGTCTTGTGTTCTGTGTCTGATTGAATTTAAGTGAACAAGAGATAACCAGCCATTTTTGTTCTTGAACCCTGCCTACTGGTTGCAGAAGAGCATTTGAAATTTTTTACTCAAGCCAACTGTTGGAGCAGCAGATGCGGGTGGAGGGAGGAAAGTGGTGGTGAGTGTAAGGGCATTTTTCTTTTTCAGAGCTGAAGACAGAGTTTACCTGTGCTTGGCAATGTGGGTGTATAAATGTGATGGACGCTTAAATGACGTTGTGGGATGTTGGGGAAACTTGGTAAATGAGACTCTAGTACACTCTCTTCTCTATTAATCAGAGGTAGAGATGTTTGCCTGCTTGGCTGTAAATATTGACATTACCCTTTCTGCCCCACTACTTATGTTGCTCAGAGGCCATTACAAAATAATTGGAAAGTGGGTGCACAGCCCCCAGTCTAGGGAAATAAGATTGCTCAAACAACATGCATTTATTGTGACCCTTCTTTTTTCTTTGGATCTCCTACGCTCCCCAGCATTGTGAAAGATATAGAAGAATGATGTTCTTTTCTTTTCTTCCTTCGAGGATATAAAAAATTGATGTCCCCCCCTTTTTTTTCTACTCTTTGTGAACATTAGAAAAAATTAGCAAATAATGAGACACAGGATGTAATTCAGATGACAGAGACTGGGTTTAATTCAGAAAATAAAAAATTCACTATAGGCCCAGGTAGTTGGAAAGATTTTTTTCTCCTCTTTCTTGCCATTAAGTGGATAAGATACTCATTTTCTGGGCTCAAGGGGGTGTCCTGGGTACACCTCATCCTTTCACTTGTCACATTTTATAATGATTATAACTAGGGTGATTGGACATCCTGGTTTGCCCACCTTAGTCCTGATTTATGTCTGTTGTTCCAGAATAATTATTAATAGTTCCCCTTTTTACTCCGCAAAGTCCCAGTTTAGATTATAAATATAACTCAATATAAATCGAGGACCACATATCCAAGGCTTTTTTATGCTTTTGCATTCAAATAAACACAATCTCATAACTCAAAAGAATTAAAAATATTTCTTGTGTCTCAGGAAGAATGTGAAAGGTGATCTAAGTTATAACCTTCAGTGATACCCTTCAGAAGTCTAGATCCTCTCTTCCCTAAGAGCTCCTGATAGCACTGGCTCTCTAAAGCCCTTCAAACAAAACACTTCTAACTTTCCTGACACCCAACCCACACCTTTTATTTTTGTCCTTCTTGCTTCTCTTAGCTTTTTAATTTGGGGGGGGCGGTGTGTGTGTGTGTCTATGTGGTTTCTCTTTTCTCTATCAATCCCTTAATTCTGCCTCACAAGGCTGCTAAAGCCAGTCTGGTAAAGATAGAACTCTCTCTGGAGGGTAATGGAGGGAAAGAATTTGAACTGGTCAGACAAAGTTGTCTTGAGTGGACTGGAAGTGGGAGGAGGGAAACCTGGGAAGTCTCATTGAGCCTCTCAGTGGAGAAAAAAGAAGAATTTTATAGGCTTCCCAAAGTAGAGAAAGCTTAAGAAGAGCTCTGGAAGTCTCAGAGAGGACTATGCAGTAGAAATCCAAGATAAGTTTGTGAAGTAGGGAGTCACCTGGTAGAAGTTATATTTTAGAGTAATTTGCTAACTTCATTGTTAGTATGTTTGGTACAGTGGGTTGCATTGTGATGGATAAAGAGCATACACTACATAGAAGGAGCTCAATAAATTATGGCTAACATCACCATCACCATCATCCTCACTGCTACCACCATCATCACTGCCACAACAGCTACTACCACCACTATTGTCATTGTCATCCCCATCATCATCTTCATCACTGCCATGATTTTCACCAACGTCCCCATCATCATCATCATCATACCCAACATCCTCAAAACTGCCATCATCATCATCACCACAATTGCCACTAGTACCTCCATCATCATTACCACTATCATCATCATCTTCACTGTTATTGCCACTATCATTATTCTCATCCTTGCTGCCATCATCGTCCTCATCATCAACACCATCATTATCATCTTCCATCCTCACCCCCATATCATTTTGGTTATTTGGAAAATCTTGAAGCAGAGAGATAAACTGGTGGCTTGTTTAAGGCAAGTATTATGGAAAGAAATAGAAAAACTTCTCTAGGAAGAAAGGAAGGACTGCGTGGTAGAAGTGGGAGGAGACATCTTTTATGGAGCTCCTTTGGATAAAATTAGGATGAGAGAGATAATCACAGGCAAGCTGATTTTGGCTCAGTATTAATAAACTTCCTCATATTCAAAATGCTCAAGTTTTAAATAGATTATCTCATGAGGAAGTGAGCCAAACAGAATCTGGATGATTATGGCCTGGGATGCTACAGATGCTTTAACAAACATGTGGAAGAGAGGATTATTCCCTCTGAGATCCTTTTCACCTGAAAGTTGTGAGGATTTGTAGATGTTCAGAGCATGGGCCAACTTGGTAGCAGGTGTAATGGCAAAGAAAAAAGGTCATGGTCTATACCACTGGTTCTCAAATATGGGTGATTTTGTTCCCTGGGGAACACCTGGCAATATCTGGAGGTTTTTTAGTTGTCAAAATTATAGGGAGAGTGGTATTGTCATTGAGAGAATAGAGGCCAAGAATTGTTAAAACATCCTACAATGCACAGGTCAGCGCCCCAGAACAAAGAATTTTTATCTAGCTCAAATTGTTAATAGTGGCAAGGTTGGTCTGTAGTTTCACAAGGCCAATAATGACTTCTTTTACTGAAGAGTAGAGAGAGTTTCTGGGTGGATAAATGTTGACTCACATTCACTGGGTAGTATTTTCCTGAGCTATGAGCGAGAAATACTGCTAAATGTGCCCTTTATGTTGTGGTTTTCACACACTTATTAAAGATGTCTTCTTTTTTCTTCAAAGCTCCTTTGAAGTCAGTAAAACTGGTTAAGAATTGCAGTAGGTGATAAGGACAAACTCACTGTTGGAACTTGTTTGAAACCTAATTCTGGCTGCTGTCCAGGAGGCTCTGTGGAATGTAGTCTTAAAGTTATCCTACTTCCTGGAGGGTTACTGACTTCCTTGAAGGCTGAAGATGAATAAAAAGGATTCAAATTCTCAGAGTTTTCATGGTAATCTGGACATTTTCTCATTTTCTCCATGGGTCTAGGTTTACCTGAAACAATTATGGTTTGCCCATATTGTACTGGGGTGATTATTAGTAGTATCTCTTTTTCACATAAAAAATGTCCTGACTTAGACAATAAATTGTATGGCCACCCTGCTATTAACTGGCCAATGGGTATTTTGATGATGTAGTTGTTTGATTTATTTATTTATTTATTTATTTATTTATATGAGTGAAGAATCTTTTATTAAAATATGTGAAGGGATGCGAAAATACATTATTCTTTATTTTATTTTATTTTTTCAGTGTGCATTTGCACCATTTTAAATAACATGTGTTACCTATCTTTAGTGCTATCAGTTTAAAAATAACTCTTCAATAAAAGGTAGCTTGATTCATTGCCATCATTACCATAGCTAATTTGAATAACATGTCCAAAATAGTGATGACTTCTGTCCTTCAAGCCACAGTTTGGGCCACTTGCTCTTATGATCCACAACCCACATTTGTGACTTGCTTCTGTAGACCATGGAGATTGAATCTGTGGCCTCAGTTAAAACTAAGTAACTTGTATCAAGCCAGATCGACCTTACTCTGATCCATTGCCCAACCCACAGACACATTTCTATGAGACAAACAGACCCTCTCTAACCTTTTGTGTAATATGTTTCTAAATCACATCTATTAATCGTGATATTAACTTTTACATCCCATTTTCTTTTCTTTTTTAAATATAAAACTTTTGACTTTAGAATAGTTTTAGATTTACAGAAAAATTGTGAAGATGGTACAGAAAGTTACTATATACCCTTGGCCAGTTTTCCTTATTATTAACATCTTTCATTAGTATGGTTCAGCTGTCACAATTACTAAAGCAGTAGTGATACATTATTCTTTTTCTGAAACATAATTGACACACAATGTCCTATTAGTTTCAGATACACATCATAGTGATCCTATATTTTTATACATTATAAAATGATTTCTATGATGTCTGGTTACCATGTCACTATACAAGATTAATTGTATTATCGACTGTATTCCCTATGCTGCACATTATATCCCACGGCTTATTTATTTTATAACTGGAAGTTTGTACCTCTTAATCCCCTTTACCCATTTCACTGCCCCCTCATACTCCCTTTGATAACAAATCATTTGTTTCCTGTAATTATTTGTCTGTGTTTTGTTCTGTTTGCTTTGTTTTTTTAGATTCCACATATTAGTAAAATCATACAGTATTTGTCTTTTCTGTCTTTCTGTGTTCATCTATGCTGTCACAAATGGCAAGATTTCATTCTTTCTAATGGCTGCGTAATATTCTATTGTACATATTATCCAATCATCTACTGATGGACACTTAGGTTGCTTCCATGTCCTGTCTCTTGTAAATAATACAATGAACATAGGGATGCAGATATCTCTTTGAATTAGTATTTTTGTTTTCTTCCAATAAACACCCAGGAGTGGAATAGCTGAACCATAAGGTAGTTCTATTTTTAACTTTTTGAGGAACCTCTATACTGTTTTCCAGAGTGGCTGCACCAATTTATATTCCCACCAATAGTATACGAGTGTGCCCTTTTTGCTACATCCTTACCAGTGTTTGTTGTTGTTATTATTATTATTTGCATTTTTGATGCTAGTCAATCTGCCAGTGATGAGGTGATACCTCATCGTGGTTTTGATTTGTATTTTCCTGATGATGAGTGATGTGTAGCATCTTTCTCTTGTACCTGTTGGCCATCTGTGTGGGTCCTTTGGAAAACTCTCTGCTCAAGTCCTCTGCCTATTTTTTAATCTGGTTTTCATTTTTTTTTCTTTTTTTGTATTAAGTTGTGTAAATTCTTTATGTATTTTGAGTACTAACTCCTTATCAGATATACACTTGGCAAATATCTTTCCCTATCCTGCAAGTTGTCTTTTTGTTTTGTTGATGGTTTCCCTTGCTATCCAGAAGCGCTTTGGTTTGATGTAGTCCCACTAGGTTATTTTAGCTTTTGCACGTTTTGTCTTTTCTAGCCACTCCTCAACCACATTTCCTAAACCACTGCCCTGTCTTCAACTTTGATTCTCAGTGAGCTTATTTTGAAACACAGTTTCATTGGTATCCTGAGGTACATAAAAATGATAGATCTGATCAAGCAAATCCATATTTTACAAGTACAGTGTATAGGGTCTCATCACTGAATATTTTAAACAGAGAACAATATCTGTTCTATGAAGCTTTCTGGCCATAAAGACCACAAACTACTTTCTATTTGTCTAGATTATGTTTTTCCTGCATTGTATTCTTCTATATTGTACTCTTCTCTTTGGGGGAGAGAGTTGTTTGTTCAGCAGGTGCTATGTATAGTAAATTTGCTGCATGCATTTATGTTACTATATAAATAATGAGCATTTCTGCATTCACAGACATTTTGATAGCCAGAGTGATAATATATCTCTCTTATTTTAGAGAAAAAAATATACATAACAGTTTTACCTTGCTTCAGCAGATAAGACATATCATCTTGGCACATGACCTTATTTTTCTTCTTCTTCAAAACCATAGTGTAGTAGTTCACAAGATTATTTATAAAATATACCAATTGCTTAAAATACAAAAAAAAAGAAAAAAAGATGTTCACTATACTCAGTCCCAGAAATCATCCCATTTTCTCTTCCCAGTTGATTCTCCAAATTTAGGATTTATAGGTTAAATAATTAGGAGATTCTTTTCCTACTCTTCTCTCTACCTCCCAATGTAATACGCACTTAATGCAATGCACATGTGTAGTCAGAGTCTGGGGCTTGGGGATTCATCGTGAGTCAGAAAGATCAGACATATCACTTACTAGCTGTGTGAACATGGGCCAGTTACCTAATTTCTCTGAGACTCATTTGTCTCATTATGGTTTAGGGGATAAAAAGTTCATCTGCTGGGTTGCTGTGACAATAATCTCTAGCACCTGAAACAGAGTAACACACAAAAGAAGTCAGCAATTCTTCTTTGTGGTGCTTCCCTATTTCTATGGTTATGCATCTCATAAGTCAGTTGTCATCATCTGTTCAGATGCCTGTCCTCCTCACTAGATGGTGAGCAACTTAAGAGTATAGGCAAGATTTATTCATTTATATAACTCCAAAGTCTAGCTCAGCAAATATTAAGCCTTCAATACATATTTTCCAAATCAATAAACCAATGTAAGAATTTGGCAGTTTACAGGAGTGGCAAATTACTGTTACTGACTCTCCCTACATTCAGAAAATTCCCTCAAAAAATTCCAAACAATGAAGTATTCAGGTTCTCTGATGACTCTGGATACAATGTTTGATTTGGCTTTGGGAATAACTGCCCCTCTATTCCCTTGGGCACCCGAGGTAGTCTTTGGCTACACCTGTGGAGGAGATGCTGTTGGTGCTCCGCCCACATCAGATTTCCTCGGGCTGGTGCCTCCAACCCTTGTTGGCTACTAACAGCACACAGCTGCATCCTTCTCTGGGGCTTCCCCCTCCATTAGCAGGTGTCCCTTGTCCACATATGTTGGGAGGTCGTCCCTGCCCTCCCTGCTATATAACCTTCTGCAGTCGATGATTGACTGATACAGGTACAAAAAAGCCTGGCCCCATTGAAACCAGACTTATACTACAACCAAATCAGAATGATAGTATGGTGGATCTGGTCAATTATGAGATTGTCAGTGGTGGGGCTGTTTGTCTCAGCCTTCCATCAGTGCCCACATACAGGACAAAGTCAAGACCTTTCTGTAAGGCTCTTCTTTTAAGAGCTCCATCCGACTTGAGTCTTCAGACCCATTATAACCTTTGTTAGGTTTTTTCCCCCCTGCTTTTTGTACTTTGTTCACATTTGGAAAAGACAGGTCATATTTTAGTATTCTAGATTTGAAGGTTATTAGACTTATCAAGACTTAACAGTTTATAGGAAAGGATCAAAATGAGTTTCTCATGAATGTTTAATCATTCCTGACATTTGGCTAAGGAAAAGAATATTAACAAAAAGTAGTCTTAAAAACATTAGTCCAGAATGCCAGAATGTTCTAACTGTATCACTGACAGAAGTCCAGGTTTAAGTTATTTGCAGTATATGATCTGTTTTCCAGAACGCACGGAATATGATAATCTGGTGGAATAAGGAGATATGACAGAACTGATTTTCCAAAGACTATATTCAAGTCTATCGAAACTAAACTGAGTGTATTTTCCCTCAGATGATGTCAAGATTTTGTAGTGCTTCAAGTTGCAAATTATGAACATCTGTTAGCATTAAATATATGCAGCAAAATAAAAATCTAACAATAGAGGTTGTTTACTTATTACAAAGTGTTTAAACAGAGAGCTTGTGTGGCTCAGTTAGTTAAGCATCTGCTCGGGGCAGGATCCCAAGGTCCTGGGATAGAGCCCTGAGTTGGGCTTGTAGCTCAGCAGGAAGCCTGCTTCTCCCTCTGTGTGCTTCTCCTTCTGCTTGTTCTCTCTCTCTCTCTCTGTCTGACAAATAAATAAATAAAATTAAAAAAAAATAATGGAGAGCTTGGAGTCAATGCAGAAACTGAGTTGACTTCATCAGGTTGAATGTTGGCCAGTGGGTCCCCCAAAATGGGTCCCGTCATCACACACAGTATCTCTACCCAGAAACTTCCTGTATGGTTGGTGCTGGAAATGATATTAAAGCATTCATTCAAATTCACCTATTTTATTTTACGGATGAAGAAACTGAAGAACGGGAAATGGAGTGCCCAAAACTATACATTTTTTTTTTTTAAACCAAGCAGTAGTTCCTTTCACTGTATCATTGAGATGGAAAGGTTGCAAGGGGCTCTTGTTGAGTCATCCTGCTGAGAGTGTGAATAGATGGGCAGCACCAGCCAGAGGGATGTGGAGGGAATGTCTCCTTCCGTCATCTGCGTTTTAAGAGAACAGGTTGTTCTATGTTGCCATGGCCAAAGACTCAAGAGGGGAAGTGAATTGTGACTCAGGCTGGCTCTAGAGATACCCAGATCCCTGCTGCAACCCTGGGGCTGACAGTAGTCCATACAGCCCATAAAAGGCTGAAAAGAAGCTATGAGTAAGGGACAGATTTGTGTTTGGGGTGTTGCCATGAACACCTCTTTGAGGGCATGTTGATTGATACCTTCATTTCAGTCTCAGGGGAACTTATCACATTTCAGAGATCAGGAACAGTTCAGAATTTGGATTTTTAAGGGTTTATGTGCAAGGAGATGGACTATCTGGAGTGGCTCCATATGGAGACGAGAGTGTCTTGAAGATGTGGGGAACTGGAGCTGGTTGGGATTCACAGGCCTCCGTGCGTGGGTGCTGAGCAGAGCCCAGAGGCTGGAGCGTCGTGACGTGTGCAACAGACCATGCGATGTTGCCTTGGACCTGCTTTTGCCCAGCTCCCCCGATGACCAAAATATTCTGGAGTGTTCAGAGATCGTCAAAAGGGAGCTGAGCCAGTCAAGGGGTGAAGACTGAGGAAGATAAACATGCAGTCTAGAATGGTTTCGTGTGTAGACTGAATCCAACTTTGGGGATCCCTTATCTGCGTTTGCTATCAGGGTGCTGCTGAGTGGAGTCCCTATCTTAGTAGATTTGAGAAAATTACAGGAGGCTGTTTGTACACCTTACATGTGTTGAAGGGGAGGTGAGAGAAAGGGCACCAGAGTAACCAATAAATGAATAACCACGACACAAACAAACAAAATCTCCCACCATCACTGCTTGAAATGGCCTCATTTTTAAAAACAACACACACAGAAGTAAACAAAATATATTCTCCCTGTGCCGTTCTCTCTCAGGAGTTATAAGCAGCTGGAGGAGATAGGAAATAGATTGTGTTGGTAACAAAACAATTGCCCATGACATTTTCAGGACGCATGGTGTATTAGCTGAGAAATGACACAACTGTGAGAAAACACATGCTTAATGTTTATGTTTATTTCATAAACTTATTTTTAATACTAGTAGGCAGGGAGTTTTAAAAATGACTCTGTGCCCTTCCTAGGCTCTGAAGTACATTGCTTAAGAGTTATGGTTATCAGCCGTCAGGACAGTCGCTGTCATCCCTGTAGGTGTTCCAACAGGTGGATGCGTGGTCTCAGATTCAGGAGCATGGCCATCTTTGGTGTCTTTTCCACTCTGTCTAAAGGGAGCTGCTCCTCCAGCAGGTGCCTAACAAAAGTTGGATCAAGGGTCCCTCTCTGGACGCAACCTCCCTATCTCTCTGTAGGTAATTACCTGACATGTCTTCTTTCTGAAGGTCTTTGAAGTGAGGGTTTTGATGTAGCCATGTTGGCATTATAACCATATTTTGATGGAAAGAAAGGAGCTATGGAGTTTTGGCTTTCCAGAAGTCAGCAGTGGAATGGCTACTAAGGCTGAGATGCTAAATGCATAGCTCTGGCCTCTGTTAGACCAGCAATACTCCTTAACTCCCCTCCCCACCTCACTGTGCTCACGTGATGGCTGGTGTTCACAGGTCTCACACATTGCCATGCGTATTTCTGGATTTTGATGTAGCCCCAGGAAATGTTGCAGAGAAGTAAAGCAAATAACATTACAATTTTTATAACATTCATAAAATATATTGTATAAGCAGGTGAATAATGAATCAGCCTTTTTGAGATCTCAAAACTCATGCTTTTACAAAGAAAATACAGCCTACTTAATTTTGGAAAAACAGCTGAACTTCTTAAAAGAGACTTGATGCTTCTAGATTGTCACTCTGTAAGTAATATTAACAAGCTAGAAAGTATGTGCTATAAAGAATAGGAACAAACTTCACAGAAAAACTACAACAGGTAGATTTATGTTTTCAACCTACTCATTACTCTGAGTAATATTATTGCTAATTTCATTTGTATATTTGTTTTGTCTATCTTTGACTTTGAAATAACTGTTGGTAGGGGTACCTGGATGGCTCAGTCAGTTAAGTGTCCCACTCTTGATTTCAACTCAGATCATGATTCCGGGGTCCTGGGATTCTCGGGCTCCCTGCTCGGTAGGGAGGCTGCTTCTCTCCCTCTGCCTCTCCCCTGCTCAAAAAGAAGGAAGGAAGGAAGGAAGGAAGGAAGGAAGGCAGGCAAGAAAAACCGTTGGCAACTGATGACCCAGCATGGTCATAGCATCCCTCTCTCTCATGTGCCCTGAAGATTTAGATGTACATGTCATGTTTCTTTACCCACTGCCACATTCTTTCTTAGATCAACGGAAACATTGGACAATTGACTATAAAATCATAACTCAGAAGCACTACAAAAATGTAGAGTCTCAAAGTAAATTTTTGAAATGGAATTAAGTGTTTTGTCTTCATTATAAAAAGTCGTACACGTATATCGCATAATCTAAATAGAAAGTGTGTAATGAAGAAAGTTAACTTCTCTAGATAAGCACACCCTACAAATAAAACACCATTAAGAGTTCAGAGGTCCTCATTTCAGATTTGTATGTATGTATATATGTCTCTAAGTAATTATTTATATATAGATATTTATATACATAGATGCATATAATATTTAGATATATTTATATATGTATATACATTTAAAATTTTTTTATTCTTGTAAAGATTTTATTTATTTATTTATTTATTTATTTGTCAGAAAGAGGGAGAGAGTGCACAAGCAGGGGGAGCAGCAGGCAGAGGGAGAAGCAGGCTCCCCACTGAGCAAGGAGCCCGATGTGGGACTGCATCCCAGAATTCTGGGATAATGTCCTGACCTGAAGGCAGACACTTAAACAGTGAGCCACACAGGCGTCCATCTATATACATTTTTTAACATAGGATCAGCCTGTAACCTACTTTTTAAAAAGTGTTTAATACTGAAGTATAGTTGACAGAGTGTTATATTAGTTTCAGATGTACAATATAGTGATTTGACAGTTCTATACATTACACAGTACCCACCACGGTGAGCATAGTTAATCAACAACACAGCATGGATAAGTCTCAATGTCAGTACAAAGAGAGCTACCCCATCTTTTCAATCACTGTGGAGCAGAGTGGATTGAGGAGAGTCCACTGACGTAGGCAGGAGGACAGCTACTGCAGAGCCTGGTCATAAGTCTGGATTTTACCCTAAAAGCAATGAGAAGCCATTGGAGGAATGTAATCGGAGAAGTGAAGTGATCAAATCTTCATTCCAAGAGACCACAGTGGTTGCAATATGAAAAGTGGGTGGAAAGGAGACAAGAACAGATCTGGGAAGGAGCAAAGGTACTGCTCTTTCCACCATGGAGATGATCGTGCCTTAAGACCAGGGCGATGGTGGAAGAGGAGGTGGATGGATTCAAGATCTATTCACAAGGTAGAGTAGAACCACCGACTCTTGACTGATCATGGGTTTGAGGGGGAGGCAGCTGTGGAGAATGTCTTGGAGGGTTCTGGCAAGCATGGTGGGCTAAATTTAGGGAGTTCTGCTTGCTGAGTGAGGGAATATTGGCAGATCACATTGGAGGAGGCAGTAGAATCACGAGTTCATTTTGACTGTCAAATTTTCAATGGCTATGGAACATCCAAGTGAAAATTTATGACTCTGGGGTACAGAGAAATGGTTTGAGTATAGTAGTCCCCCGTTATCCACAGGGCATATGTTCCAAGACCAACAGTTGATGCCTGAAACCATGGATAGGACTGAAGTCCATATATACTGTTTTTCTCCTATAGATACATACATACATAGGATAAAATTTAATTAATTAAATTTAATTTATTTAATAAAAATTAATTTATTAGGCACAACAGATTAACAATAATAACTAATAATAAAATAGAATAATTATAACAATAGACTGCAATAAAAGTTATATGAATGGGATCTCTCTCTCTCTCTTTAATTATCTTACTGTACTGTTTTCACCCCTCCTGTGATAATGTGAGGACATGATGACGTCAAGGGAGGGGAATGACGTAGGCATGGTAACATGGTTTTAGGCTAGTATTGACCTTCTGGCATATCATGATGACTTGAAAATCATCTGCTTCTGGACTGCAGTTGACAAGGGTAACTAAAACCATGGAAAGTAAAACCATGGATGGCTGGGGGTGGGGGGCTTCTGTATGAGGTTGAATTGGTACTCGAGGCTGAGGAAGTAGACCCCCTAGTGGAGACACTCCTTAGAGAAGGTTTAGTCCCAGAGAATCCAGAGAAACCCTAGGGTTTAAAGGCTGGTGGAGGCAGCTGAGAAGTCAGGGCACGAGAAAACATGGAGACGGTAAGCTGCCTGTGGTTATGGACCAGGTTTGGTTTTGCTTCCTTTTTTATCTCTAGTGATCACCCCGACTCCTGAGTGGGAGTGGATTCTATTACCACCGATGCTGCCAAGTATGATTTCACTCACATCCTCCCCAACATTAAGTGTCACCAATCCTACTGATTTGAAAGGCAGAAATAGCTCTTCTCAGCATTTCTCGAAGGCTTTGAGCATTTGGGGGGGGTGACTTTTGGGGAGTCAGTTGTTTATTTATATATTTTGTTTGTTTTTTCTCATCGGGTGTTTCTTTTTTCCCTTTCTTTAGTTTAGAGAGCTTTATGTCCATTAAGGAGTTTAACACTTTGACACCCGGAGAACATTTCCTTCTCTGTATTTGTCTATTCAATTTGTTTAGAATATCTGTTGTGAAAAACATCTTAGTTTTTCATTATATTTATTTACGTCATTTTTGAAATCTGTGGTAGAGACATTTACATAATTCAAAAATTAAAAATAAAGACAACAAAGTTGTAGAGTGAAAAATCTTCTTCCCAATTGTAGGCCTCTCCTCCCCATGGGGTCCCCCTACTCTGAGGCAGTGACAGACACTACTACTATTAGTGTCATGTGTATTTTTCCAGAGTTTATTTTGAGTATAGAAGCAGATACAGACAGAGATGTCTATTTTTCCACCTTTTCTATATAAAAGGTAGATAAGTATACACACCATTCTGTATCTTTTTTTTAAATAGTACATCTTGGGAGTTCTTCCTGTATCTATACACAGAGAGCTTTATCACTTTCTTAAAGCTGTCCTGTCTTGATTAAGAAAGGGTTTCCATCTTTTAAAATTGAAAAAATGAATCTGGAACACTACATCAAAAACTAATGATGCATTGTATGGTGACTAACATAACACAATAAATAAATAAAGATAAAAATAAATAAAAAAGAAAAATAATTTCTCATATTGCTTGTTTTGATAGTTCTAATTTTTACAGTTATATATTTAATGTCTAAAAATTGTTTTCATGAGCTTTGAATTTAACATTATTTCTTTTTTCAAAAAGAGATTTAATTGCCCCAACAGGTGTTTATTGAATAATCCATCCTTTCCCCACTGATTTGAAATACCATCTTACCCTATAATAAATCCTTATAAATGCCTGTGTCTGTTTCCACAATCTCTATTCCATTTCACTGATTGATTTGTCTGGGCCACAACAGCATTGCACTGTTTTAATTTCTCCAGTACTGCAGTTGTTTTGTTAACTGGTAAGACAAATATCGTCTCTTCTGAATTCTTCTCCAAAATATCCTGATTGCTTTCTTATGTTTTATTATTTGGGTGAACTTTATAACTCATTAGTTAAGTTAAAAAACATCTTGTTGGACGATTGGAGTTGCATCACATTTATAGATAAATTTGTGGGAAAATGACATCTTTAAATGTTGGCTTTCCATTTGGACCATAAAATGTCTATTGATTAAGCTCTTCTATATCTTTCAGTCAAATTTTGTAACTGCTCTTTTCTCACTATGCGCTTTTATATTTCATAAGCTAGTTTCTAGGTATTTTATGCATTTTGTGCTGCTATTGAGAAGGGTGTCTCCCTCTCTCATTGTATTACCTAACTGGTTATTTGTGGCTTAGAGTTTGCCACTGATTTTTATACATGCTTCTATTTTTATTTGCTTTGGCTTTTATTATAGAAAATTAAAAACATACAGAGAACTAAAGGCAACATAAAACACATCCTTGTGCTCCCCCCGCCCCCAGACCCAATAGCCATGGTCTCCCAGCCAGTCTCATTTCCTCTATGGCACCTGAACCCTCCCCACCAACTCCAGATTATTTAGAAGCAGCTACCAGACATCACATTTCATTATACGTTGCTCAAAGATATGGACTCTTTTTTACAAGAAGTATAGCCATAATACCATGATCACACTTAGACAATATGAAAAATAATCCCTTAATATCATTAAATATCTGGTGTTTACCTTTCCCTATTGTCCTTAAATTATTTTAAAAGTTTGTTTAAATTAGTATACAAATTTGTTCCAACACATAGTAATTATTTGATATGTCATACAAGTAAGTGTCTTTGAACCTATAGGTTTACCTGACCCCTTTTTTTAGTTTGTTGTTGTTTTTGACGAATTCCAGTCTTTTTTCTTTTTTCCATTTTTTTAAAAAGATTTTACTTATTTTATCTGGCAGAGAGAGAGAGAGAGAGAGAGAGAGAGAAAGCACACAAGCAGGGGGAAGGGGCAGAGGGAGAGGGAGAAGCAGGCTTTCCATGGAGCAGGGAGCCCAATGCTGGGCTTGATCCAAGGACCCTGGGATCATGACCTGAGCGGAAGGCAGCCACTTAACTGACTGAGCCACCCAGGCACTCCACAAGTCTTTTTCCTATACCATTGAAACACCATGTTCTGATTTTTGTTTTCTGTTTGACTCCAATGGTGTCATTTACTTTGTTCCTCTGTTTCCTGTGTTCTTTCCAGTGCTGTCATCGTCAGGGTATCTCTAGTCACCTGGAGGACTACAGCTCATTCTCCTGCAGTATTCCAGGAAGGGCTCCTGGGAAAACATTCCTTGAGTTCTCCTTGCATGTTCAGAAGAGCTTATGTTCGAAAGTCAATATGGTTGATGTAAAACTCTTGGCGGTTGTGGAGCTCTTTTCTTCTGATGCTGACAGACACTCACTGGTCTCCCTCTGCTTTTCTGGCCACTTGCTAATACCACACTGATCTTGTGGCTCTATTTGTCCCCACATGCTCCTGTTTGAGCTTTCTGGGAATATCATATAGTCTAGTTTTGATCTAGATGTTGTCTGTGACTTTCTAATTTTGCAATTTTATTTTCTGTTTTTTTGTTTTGTTTTGTTTTGTTTTTGTGGTGGTGGGGGATTCAGGGAGATTTTAAAAAAGAGAGAAAACCGCTATAATTATATTTAACAACTTGCCAAAATGTAGGACTTTAAAGGTCTTTCGGCCTTCATGGAATTTTCTAGGTGGAAAAATCACACCATCTGTTTTTTATTTTGTAGTCCCAAGAGTTTTTTTTGTTGTTGTTGTTCTTGTATTGTTCCTCTGAGGATCTTGTTTTGTCACACCAAACTTCTCAAATCTCACTGAGGGTCCAATCTGGAGTATTTGAGAAGTTCAGTCCTTTTTTGCTTTAATTCAGTTTTGGTGGGAGCCAAATGTTTTTGATGACTCAGATATTTTATGTTTGTATTTTTAAAATTAAAATCTGGGTTGGTGAGTTTTGGAAGATGATATGGTCCCCATCAATAATTACCTGAATGACTGTCTGGTTTCCTGATGGGCTTCTTTTCCCTCGACCTGTTCAGCAGTGCCCTGGAATCTTCTGGCACCCGCTATCTGATGTTCCCTCAGATGGTGGCTGTGAGAACAGCTCCACAGCTGGCTTTCCTTTGGGATGAACCAGCTGGGAACAGACTGGCAGGAGAGTCCCTCATGAATGAAATGGGTAATTAGAGGGACCCATTTAAGCATCATTATTAATGGCATATACTATGGTTGCTTACAATTGCGTGGTTTTGATTCTCAACATTTATTTCTCTAACATCCCCCTTTTTTCTCTCTGTCTCCCCAACAATTCAGAAGGAATATGAATGTGAATAATGGCATATTAGGGGTATCTTGAACCTGCTCCAACACACACACACACACACACACACACACACACATACACACACACACCAATTTATAAATGTGGCCACTATAAAAGGAAAATTATTTTAAAACCCAAGTACTTTCATAATTAAATATCACAAATGGTGTGTGATGCACCTCAGAATTGATATTGATGAACCAGGAGTCTCAAAGCACACCATCTTGGGTGAAAGTCAATGATTTCATATATCACAATGTACTTCACACAACATGTTTTATATTTTGTGTCATAATGACATAAATGCCATCAACTAAACAACCTTTGAGATTTTGCTGTTGAACCTGGATCTAGTCAACATTAACCAAAGGTTGTAACTTGTATGACAAAACTCATTATTTATTTTTTTTTTTTAGTTTATCCAATTGGATAATCACTTGAACCTCTTTTCTTTTTCTTCTTCTTTTTATTTATTTATTTATTTTTTATGATTTTGAGAGAGTGAGAGAAAGAGGGAGAGAACGGGCATGGGGAGGGGCAGAGGGAGAGTGAGAACCAGATTCCCACTGTGCAGGGAGCCCAATGTCAGTCTTGATCCCAGGACTCTGAGATCATGACCTGAACCAAAGGCAGCTGCTTAACCGACTGAGCCACCCAGGCTCCCCTAAGACCTCTTCTTTATTCGTGCTATGTGCACAGAGCTGAACTATGAAGAAACATCTTCATGTGCCTCATCTAATGACTTTTTAGGGTGAGGAACTTTTAAGGATAATGCCCATTTTAAGTGGCTACATTTCAATTGACGGCAAAGTAATGAAGTCTGTTCACTGCTCAGATAGGAAAGGCCTGGTTAGGACTACTAGCTAAGACAATGTTCCAGCTTTAACTTGGAATTATATCCTTAAATAAGGATCCATGTTATTTAGAGTATTTCAATGCCATGGTAGAATGGGGGTCTAAAGATACCTTTCTAGATGTTCTCAGAGCAAACGAGGACATTATTTCATAAGCAAAGTGTTCCCTCTAGGTAACAAACTGATATCCAAGAGGTCCACAAGAAGGACACATTTGACCATTCTCTTTGTCTCCACTTGGACTTTCAAAGGTGGCTGAAATGAGGACATTTTATTTGCCTTTAAAGTAGACAGCATGCCAAGTGTCGTTAAAGATGGCTCTGCTCCTGAATCATTAAAGGGCAATAGAGAAGCAGCAATGAAATATGCTGTTTTCTGACATTCCATAACATTGCCCTTCACGGCAGCTGCCAAAAGTGAGCAGCTGCTTTTTACAATCCCCTGCCATTTCCCAGTTTTGCTGAAAGAGGTCAGCTCTGTTTTCTCATTACCCATCTTTCCACCGGCTGGACATCTGGATTCCTAGTCCTCTTCTTTCCTAATTCAATATTTTCTTTACTTCATAAATGACATGGTGGACAGATTGGGCAACCTATGGCAACAAGCATTTTTAGTTTGGCCCTCAGTGACTCAGCCCCAGCGATTTAACCCAAGAAAAAAATCGAGCCAACGCGCTACAAGGATCATTGCACTTTTCCACTGAGCTAAGACAGAAGAGCGTTCGTTAGAACACACAGAAAGAAAGGAAGTGAGAAAACAGAGGTTTGCCATTTCTTCCTGCCTCCCCCCCAACGATTTGTAGGCATTTGACAAACATAATGCACCTAAAGAGGAAGAATAAATAGAGGGCTCACCTCTCAGTCCTCGCAAAATCTGATGTTGTCAAGCAGTTGGATTTCACTTAGAGGGGTTTTTTAACTCCATCCATTACCTCCGGAAACATAAGTAACTAAACATGAGATAAAAAAAAATTCCCATTTAGATAATCTGACTTAAAGAACAGGAATATAATACCCAATAGGGTGTCAAATGCCTTCATAAAACCAATTCTGAGGTGTCCAGGGACCTGCTTAAACTATGGTGGCCCAAGGTCAGCTTCTAGAAGCACTCTTGACTTAGAAGCTTCTCCCAGGGTAGGTGTGAGGGATCCTAGGCTATAGGAGGGTCTAAAAGTAGACTCAGGCTTGCTGGGATGGACTTTCAGGTCCACCCCAGACCACTGCTGGAAAGGTCCTCATGCTCCCAAGTACAGATTTCTGCCCTCTGGATGTTGTTTGGAATTCTAACACCGGACAGTCCTCCTTTTAGCGTAGGTTAACACCTCAGCAAGCTATCATTATTTATGTGTGGATGAGGGAGTCAGATTTTCCTCCTGAGTGAATGTTTTCATGGAGAGGAGGATCAGGAAACAAGACTGAGAAGTACTTAATTCAGAGGAAGGTGGGAGGTGGGATCAGGAAAAAAAAGATGAAGAGGAAGGAGAATGAACATCACAAAATGGAAAAGCATACCAAATATAAGCACATACAACACTATAAATAAATCCCCTTTCTTATCAGTCTGCTTATGAGTAGGGTGGGTGAGAATCCACAATCAGATTCACCTGAACAATTGTGTAAGAAATTGAGATGATTGTAATCCATATGTTGTTCTTTTTTTTAAGCTGTTTTTTTCATTTTATTTTATTTTATTTCTTCTCAGTGTTCCAGCATTCATTGTTTATGCACCACACCCAGTGCTCCAAGCAGTACGTGCCCTCCATAATACCCAGCCCCAGGCTCACCCAATTCCCCATCCCCCACCCCTCCAAAACACTCAGTTTGTTTCTCAGAGTCCACGGACTCTCATGGCTTTTTTTTTTTTTTTTTTTAAGATTTTAGAGACACAGTGAGAGAGGGAACACAAGCAGGGGGAATGGGAGAGGAGGAAGCAGGCTCTCTGCTAAGTGGAGAGCCCAATGCAGGGCTCCATCCCAGGACCCTGGGATCATGACCTGAGCCACCCATAACGACTGGGCCACCCAGGGCCCCCCCACCATATATGGTTCTAAGAGCTACTGGGCACAAAGGAGATAACCACACATCTCAGATATTCTGGAATGATTCAACATCTTAATTTTTCTGCCTTGATATCTCTGTCACCACTGAAATATCTCAGAAACACTGTTGTTTTAGTTTCCGAGTATGTTCTAGACCTTGGTACTGACAGTGTGGTCCGTGGATGGGCAGCATGGGTGTCACCTGGAAGCTTGCTAGCAATGGAGAACCTCAGGTCCCACCCCAGACCTAATGAATGCAAATGAACACAACCCTCAGTTTGTGAATCACTATTCTAGAGCACCTCTTATAATTAGCCTTACAAAAAGTATTTGTCAAAGCAGGACCAAGTGACCTTTGTAGAGAGAGCTGGAGAAGGTCGTATTTCCTCATTACCAGAGCTGAACTCCTCCCTGACACGACCCTGAGTGGGATCCGGCTAATGTCGTTCGTTTAGCAGACATCTGGCCTCGCTGGCAAAAAGGATTAAGAGCTTGAAAAGGGAAACATCACAATATGTCTGCTACAGAGACTCTTTAGTCCTTGGATAAAGATACTTCACTCTGAATCCCGAAGCGATACCAAATACTTGATGAATTTGTTATTTTGTTGTTGTTCATAAGCAGAAAAACGACTGAGCCCATGTGGTACTGGGCAGGTGCTTTACTATTTAGTAAAGAAACTATTCCAACCCAAGAATGACTCACAGCCCCCGCAGCCTCGCCCACCAGCAGATCCAGGAACTGACTCCCAGTAGCTCTCACGATGACATTGATAATGTTAGGTAAGAACTATTAGAGCCCCAAGATAACCTTTGATTTAATATAAAATGCAGAACGTGTAAAAAAAATACAAAGAATTCATTGTTCTTGGGAAATCCCATACCTTCTATCTCTTAGATCATGTAGTAACTCAATCCTTATAGTTTATTATTGAAGAACTGGAAAAGAAGAATTGATTCAGTAAGTCAAATTGTGGTCAGCATCACTAATGACATACTGAAAGATTCTATCCTTCCTTCTAAGAAGTCACTGTTTTTTAAATGGAGGAAATGCCTAGGAGATGTTTTCTTTGTGAAGAGAAAAGAATTTAAAGGCAGGAGCGCATCTGGGTTTTGCCCCCAAGTAGTTCTACTAATGGTGTTTAGATACTGAAATCTTAAGATGAAGACATTCTCATCAAGGGGAGTCAAGAGACCTTGTCAGGATAACCAGGACACCCTATGGTCAGAGTTACCTTCTGGGTTGCCCTGGACAGGTGTATGTCTGCTATAATAATTACTAGACTTGCCTCTTCTTTCCCCTTCTCCCCCCTACTTGGTTTGGAACTTAAATCATCAGATTTAAAAAATTGCTGACTTTTTCAGTTGTAAAGTCATGATATGGTTGGTCATTTACACATGGTTTATGAGATAAACTCCCTGTTCACTGTTGTGATCTATGTGACCCTTCTTGAGTTGACCCCTCCGATTTCCAACACTCGTCCCATGTTCCTGCTCTACCGAACTACTGGGTTCTCAGAATATGACATACTATATTTCCCTTTGTCTTTGTATGGGGCTATTCTCTCTGCTGAAGGGAATTAATTTTCCCAGCATTCTGCTAGGTCCATTCTCTTTTCTTCCAGGCTCTTCTCATATCAGCCCTTCGTGAAGCCTTCCTCTGAAACTGCCATGATTTGGTGCTTTCGTTGCGCTTTGGTGTGTTTGTGGAGTATGGGTGGATTGTGCCGTCAAGTCCAGAGTGCCGAACATGGTGGGCATTCAGGCAAAGTTTGTGCAAGGGATAGAGGGAAGAAGGGAGAAAAAAAGAAGGGAAGAAAATAAGGAAGGGGGCAAGGATGAAAGGAGGAAGGAAGGAAGAAAACAGGTATTTTGTTGTAGAGTCAAGAGCTGCAAAGAAGAAAAACTGAATTTTGGGAGTGACTTCTATATGAGACTGTGAGATTTCTCTTTAATGTGATGTCCATGTTTATTTCCCCCTTATCTTTTCCTCTTTGTTGCTTGTCACAAACCTTCAAGAAAAACCCAAAATGTCTTGTGCAGCTTTTCAGAGACAGGATGGGTAGGGAAAGCAATGAGATTGCTTATTCTACAGCGCTGCGGGGACAAGATGGGGCAGAAGGAACAGGTGAAGACATTTTTAAGGAGGGAGCAGAAAACGAAAGGGCTGCAGCTGGCACATAGAGTAAAGAGTATGGCAGGGCCCTGGCCCAGGACTAAGAAGTGTCTCAGGGGTCTCTACACAGTCATGTATCCTGTCATGTGGTTCCACCTCAAGGAAATAGGTACATTTATGATGACGCTATTTACATAAGGACAAAAATGAGTACAAGGGACTTCTTATTCCATGAAGATCTCATTGAAAGTGTATCTGGGTGGCTCAGTTGGTTAAGTGTCTGCCTTCAGCTCAGGTCATGATCCTGGAGTCCCGGGAGAGAGTCCTGCATTGGTCTTCTAGCTCAGCAGGGAGTCTGCTTCTCCTCCTCCCTCTGCCCTTCCTCCTGTTCCTTCTCTCTCTCTCTCTCCCTCTCACTCACACTTTCTCTCAAAGAAATAAATAAAATCTTTAAAATAAATGGTGTATACTCATAAAGAGAAGGTCTGAAGATGTCGGAGCCTTTGGTGAAATGTGTTTCTTCACTTCCTCAGGCAGTGTTTCTAACATATGGTCCAAGGACCACTATACCAGAGTCCCCTGGACTTGTTAAAATGCAGATTCTTTGATCTTTCTCCAGGTCCACTGAACCAGAGTCTCTGCAAGAAGCCATGGACTCCACACTTGCCACAAGCCCACCAGAAGGGTCTCCATATTCATTACAGTGGGAGAACCTCTGCCCAAGTCGGGGTTTGTGGTCTCTCCTCATCAACTTCAACCTTAGACAGGAGCAAGCTTCTTAGGGGAGTCAACACTTTCATGTGATGGTTGACTTGTAGAGCTAAACTACCCCACAAGGCAGCCAGAGCCTTCCTAGGAAACCTGGGCAGGGGGCAAACCTCACCTCCAAGCATTGTTCCTTTTTTTGAGCGGGGGGATATTCTCAAAAGGTTTTCCTTCATGTTATTGATAGGGATGGCTGCAGGGCTCTAGAAATCCCTCTCCTCTGTTTCTTTGCTGCAGAGGTTGGAATGGGACTGCCATCAACCTGACATCTTCTCTAAATTTTGCATCAAGGAGACAGGATCTGATTTTCCAGCTGGCTTACTCTGGCTGGGTGATGAACTTCCACGACAAGCTCTGCCAAGCTTCTGAAAATCTGTGTAAGGTTAACCCTGTGGGTCTTTGCCCTTGGTAGCCAGGAGACGAATCCAGGTCAGGACAAGGGGAAGACGGGGTCTCCTCGGGAAAAGGAAACATTGACACTTTCAGTGCCACAGTGGAGAATATCGTACAGTGCAATGGTATCCCCAGTGTTTTAAGAATCCCTCTGCTTTCCAGCTCTCTCTCAGGGTCCATACATGTTAAATTGTACTGTGTGGAATTTTTGAAACTATTCCTATTTTATTTATTTTATTTTTAAAAAAGATTTTATTTATTTGTCTGAGAGAGAGAGCCCACAAGCAGGCAGAGTGGGAAACAGAGGCAGAGAGAGAAGCAGGCTCCCACTGAGCAAGAAGCCAAATGCTGGACTCAATCCCAGGACCCTGGGATCATGACCTGAGCCGAAGGCAACAGCCTTCGCAGGCATCCTGAAGCTATTCTTATTTTAGAATAACCTTTCCTATTATTTGTAACCATTTCTTGGAAATTCCCTAAATTCATTATTATTTGCAATTTTCAAGAATCCACAAGAAAGATTTTATCACCAGCTCATTTGGGAGCAGATGTGTCTTTTCCGTGGGATCTCCATACTAGTCCAGAATAAATTGTTCACAATGATGATTTCTGTATTATTTGTCTACATCAGGTTACTTTTAAACCGATACTTCTCAATTTGCTTAAGGTCTTGAATTGTCCAGCTTTTGGAACATGGATGCTGTGCCTGAGTCCATATCTGTCTGGTTCTTAAAATTACATCTGATTAGTTCAAATAGCACACAATCAATAAGTTTATTTTTGGTTTGGGAATTACAGAGTCTGGATTAATTGCTTAGATAGCTCAAAGAAATTAATCAGCCAAATTTCCCTTTGCTTTGTCTACTGTCTTCCAAAGACCAAAGATAGTAACACAAGTGCACTTGTGAACGTGAACAATCCTTTGAACACGAAGGATTATAACACAAAGCATAGTAAGCAAGCATCATTAAGACGCATAGCATGTGAAATGGGGCTTTTCTTTTTGCTGGTATGAGCCAGAGAGGAATCACCAGACATGAAGAATCACTTAACATGAAACTTTTTAAAATTAATTAATTAATTAATTAATTTTTAAAAAATTTCTTTTCAGCGTAACAGAACTCATTGTTTTTTCACCACACCAAGTGAAACTTTTTATTCTGTTGTTGACAGTCACTTGAAGGAAAGTTAAATTAACTATTTCAAGGGAGAGGTTAATCAAGTTGAATTTGATCCAGTAGAGGGCACTGTATCTCTGTCCTTATGTGTATATTTATGTGTGTATTATATACTATTAAATATGCCCTATATTACAACAAAATATACTAATATAAGACAGTATGGCACATACTGAACACTGTATATTTTTTTAAGAATTCATCTTTTCTTCGTTTTCTAAAGCATGACGATCACTAATATATGAAAACATGGCCTTGTGGATGAAACAGACATATGAAACATTTAAATGTAAAACACGTACCGTATTGTATATTTCCCAATCCACACCAGTGCATTTGTGGAGTAAGAAAAATAGGGGATTTTCTTTTCCTTTCTTTCTTCTTTTAGCAACATTATTCTTTCTTTATTCTGGCTTTCTATTTAGCAGCATTGTTCTTGTTTGCTGCATTTTTTTTTTTTCCCCCTCTGCAGGGAGATGCGTGTTAATTTCTGGAACCTGACTTTGATAGCTAAAAGGCCAGAATAAAGAATGCTGATTTTAAGGTTTTTTTTTTTCTTTTTCTTTTTCTTTTTTTTTTTTTTTTCCCAGTTGTGCCGCACTAAGAAGCACGGAACTGGAATGGACCAGGAAGGTCAGCTTGCTGAGCAAGGGCTGGAGATTCCCCGGGATGAGAAGCTGCAGCTTGTCTCCCGGGGAGCCTGTCTGTGCGCAGTGCGGTGAAACTGGCTCCTGGAGGTCCTGTTAAGTTTCCCCACGTACCCTGTTTATTTCAAAGGGCCCCCTTGAAAACATCATAATAAGGCATGGCGGAGGGAAGAACACTTCTCGTCCTTGCTCACGCTCATTGTCTCGGTGATTTTCCCTCCCGGTGCCTCGTTTCCAATCATTCATGTTCAAATGCGCCGGCTAAGGAGCGGGCTGAAGCAACCAGAGTATTAAACAGCAAAGCAGCTCCTTAGAGCTGAGAACTTCGGCTTTGAAACGTAACACAGAGCAATGAGGCTTTGCAGCGCAGGGTTAATTTAGCTGCAGTGACTACCCAGGGGAAACATCCTTTCTCTCCAATTAACCTGGAACAGGCATTGCTCTCCTCATGGTAAACATTGTGACTTCTAGAGAATGGGATTTCATTATTGAAGTCTTCTGAATTTCAGCCCAATTGCAAAGTGAATGTGTCTTTGTCTTTATTAAAGGAGAACTTGCCTCTTAATTTTTCTGGAAGACTTTGCTAATTCCTATTAGGAAAGCTACTGGGGCAGAAAGGGCTTTAAAACCATAGCACTTTCTGAAAGTATAAACCATAAAAGAAAATGTTGGGTGTCATTGATCTTGATAATCTATTTAGAAATACATTATTTTACCAGAGTGCTGCGTGGGAAGGCTGCAAAGAAAGAGGAAAGATGCAGTCTGACCTCCATGGGATTCTAGGTGTTCCAGAAAGTCTGCACAAGGGTAATTTCCACACCTCCAAAAACGGCTGCCTTTTTAAAAGAAGCAATTCTTCTTCATTCTTCTTACTTTATCAGGACTAAAGCTTTAATTAGCTACTAATATATTTTCAACAGCTGGCGTCATTAATATCCATTTAAATACAGAGGCTCTATGCAAATAATTATTTACTAAATGAGTGAATTCTGGTAATGCAGAACTAAAGAAATCAGGTCTATTCTCACCTATTTGCCTTGTTGAAACTGTTTCTGCTGCAGTGAATGTCCTTCCTTCTTGACTGGGGGAAGTTAAATTCTGGTTTTCTGTATCGCGCTTTTTTTTTTTTTTTTCTTTTCAGTGTAACAGTATTCATTGTTTTTGCACCACACCCAGTGCTCCTTGCAATACATGCCCTCCTTAATACCCACCACCTTGCTTTGCCCCCTCAACCTCCCACCCCACCCCTTCAAAACCCTCAGGTTGTTTTTCAGAGTCCATAGGTGGTTCACCTCCCCTTCCAATTTCCCTCAACTCCCTTCTCCTCTCCATCTCCCCATGTCCTCCATGTTATTTGTTATGCTCTGCAAATAAGTGAAACCATATGATAATTGACTCTCTCTGCTTGACTGATTTCACTCAGCATAATCTCTTCCAGTCCCATCCATGTTGCTACAAAAGTTGGTATTCATCCTTTCTGATGGAGGCATAATACTCCACAGTGTATATGGACCACATCTTCCTTATCCATTCGTCCGTTGAAGGGCATCTTGGTTCTTTCCACAGTTTGGCGACTGTGGCCATTGCTGCTATAAACATTGGGGTACAGATGGCCCTTCTTTTCACTACATCTGTATCTTTGGGGTAAATACCCAGTAGTGCAATTTCAGGGTCATAGGGAAGCTCTATTTTTAATTTCTTGAGGAATCTCCACACTTTTCTCCAAAGTGGCTGCACCAACTTCTGCACTGCACTTTTAAAAGTATTTTTGTTGTTGTTGTTGTTGTTGTTGTTTTAAAGCAACCCAGTGTTGGCAAGGGTGTGGTGAGAAGGGCACACTGTCCACTACTGAACAGAATGTATCTGGTTTACTTCTCTCGAAACAGTCAGTATGACCCAGGAACTTACCCTTCAATAAACTTACCATAATAAGCAACATGAGCAATGATTTAGGTACCGGCCAGTTTATTGAAATGTTATTTTTTTATAATGGGTCTTGGATGGGGTAGATCTAGTCTAGTTAATGAATGGAGCATGAACTAGGTTAAGTAAACCCTGTACTGGCACCTGTTAACATCTGATTAGATGGAAACAGGCATTTTCTGAAGGAGCAGCGGAAATGCAATTAACAAAAATTATGAAAAATTTCAAATACACACAAAAGTAGAGTAATAGAATAAAATTCCATATACCTATTCCCCAGACTCAACAAGTATCAACAGTTTTCAACATTTGCTTCTGTCCCTTTAATTAATTAATCGATTGGTTAATTATTCACTGATTTTTGCTGAAATATCTCCAGGCAAATCCCGTTATTCATGCCATTCATTCCTAGAGATGTCAGTGTGCATCTCTAAAAACTGTTATCTTATATTCATAATACCACTGTCACCTCTAACAAAAGTAGTATTTTGTTGGTACCATTTAGTACTGTTCTTAATGAAAACAGGAATTGTTTGGGAGGGAGAGGTCAGGATCCAAAGAAAGTCCATCTGTTACATTTGGTTGTTCGGGGATTGAAGTTGTAAAGGTATTTTCATTTGGGGTTCAGATATCTACAGGCTTTTCAGCTAAATAAGGTGGGTAGAGAGCGGTGGAAATGAAGTTGGAGGGAAAGATTGAGGCCACTGAGAGAGAACTTGGAGAGAATCTGGTGGTGTATTGTCATGGGAATAGAAGAGTCTGTCCCTGGGATGTAAAATCCTTGCTTGCTTACTCTGTACCAGTTTGGAACTTTAGCCGCTGAGAAGAAGAGAATTTTTTTTTTTTTTTTTTTTTTTTTTTTTTGGGAGGGGGACTTATTTCACAGAAGACTGTGAAGTTGTGGCACCAGTAAGATCCAGACTGTCCCTGGAGGGAGCATGGCAAGGAGGTGGGGCAGGCAAAGCTGATGGCTCGGGAAAGCTTAGAGAAGGCAGAGCCCAGGAGACAGGTGAGGCCAGTGGGTCTGTTTGAGAACATGTTTGTTGTTCTTCACTTCGGAAGGGTAATTTCACTACACATAAAATTCTAGGTTGGTGGTTTTTTTTTCCTTTCAACACTTTAAATGTTTCAGTCCATTCTCTAGTTTGTTTGGTTTCTGAAGAAAAGTCTATCCTTGTTCCTCCATAGGGAAGGTGTTCTTTCCTCTGGCTTCTTTGAACATCTTCTCTGTCTTTAGTTTTCTGCAGTTTGGATAGGATATGCCCATCTGTAGACTTGCTGGTAATTATCCTGCTTGGTGCCTTCTGATCTTCCTGTGTGAGGGCCTATTTAGCAGGAGCGATTCCATCTGGTTAAACAGTGATTTTGTTGTTTATACAGTAAAGCTTAAACTGACCCTGCTCTCCCCCTCAGGGAACTTACTTAAAAGCAAGTCTGGGAAACCAGTCCCAGGTAACAAAGCCCGAATACAAGGGCGGGTCAGGCCAGGTAGAGACATCCAATCAGTGGGGGCGCATACTGTCTCCCTAGCTACCAAGGAGTGTGGGTCCCGCCTTTTGGGCGCATTTTGGGCGCCAGTTCTGACCAAGGTGATAGGCTAGTTCAAATAGCTACTATAGGGTAAATTGTAATTCAATTGGCCACCTGTGTGTGACCTAGCATGACTGTGCAGCTTTCTCTGTGTGTTACAATCTCATTGGCCACCTGTGTGTGGCCAGGCCCAACCACATGGCCTTTGCTCTATAAAAGCTAGTCTGTAAGGCAGAGAGGGGTCGCTTCTTTGTAAGATATGGCCCCGGCAGTCGGTTTGATTCTCGATGCTTGGCGTGAAATAAAGCTTTGCTTGATCTTCGCTTTGTATCAGTCTCACTCCTTTGATCATGGACCCATTATTGGGGGACCTTTCACCTGGATCTGTGGTTTGATGTATCTCATTAATTTTAGAAAATTGCAGGCATTATTAGTTCAAATATTTCTTCTGTCCCTTTCTCTTCTTTCTTCTCCTTCTTGTGTTTCCTTGTATGTTACACCTTTTGCAATTGTCTCACAGTTCTTGGATATTCTGTTCTGTTTTTTTCTTCTTTGCATTTCAGATTTGGAAGTTCCTATGGTCACACCTTCAAGCTCACTGATTCTTTTCTTGTATTATCCATGGATGAGCCCAGTAATGCATTCTTCATTTCTGTTACAGAGTTTTAAAATTTCTAGCACTTCCTAGGGGTGCCTGGGCAGCTCAGGTGTTTAAGCGTCCAATTCTTGATTTCAATTCAAGTCATGATCTCAGGATCATGGAATCCAGCTTTGCATTGGGCTCCTTGCTCAGCGGGGAGTCTACTTAAGGTTCTCTCTCTTTCACTCCCTGTGCATGCCTCCGGCCCCCATTCTCTTTCTAAAATAAATAAGTCTTTTAAAAAAGTACAATAAAATTTCTAGCATTTCCTTTTGTTGTTTTTTAGAGTTCCCATATCCTTGTGTTATCATTTTACCATTTCCATTCTGCATTACTTGTCTGTTCTTGCAGGTGTCCGTTTTTTCCATGAAAGCTCTTAGCATATCAAGCATAGTTATAGTTATTTTCAATCCCCAGTCTGATAATTCCAAAGTTTCTGCCCCGTTCGAGGCTCTGTTTCAGATGCTTGCTTTGTGTCTTCAGATTGTGTTTTTTGCCTTTCAGCATGTATTGTAATTTTATTTTGTTGTTGTTAAAAGCTAGGCAAGATGTATCAGGTAAAAGAAACTTAGGTAAATAAGTCTTTCACGTGAGGTTTTATGTTTATCTGGCAGAGAGTTAGGCTGTGTTTACTGTTTGCTGCAGCTGTAGGTGGTAGGCTTACTCTCCTTCCTGTATCCCCTGGTGTCTTTGAATTTCCCTAGGGGCTTCCTCTTAAGTAGTGTTTACAAAGACAAAGTTCTTTCAACTGAACACCCTGTTATATACAAAGCTTTACTGATGTGGTGGTAAGGTGTGGGTTGGGGGAGGGGAAGCGTCCTATAATCCCATGATTAGGTCTTCAGTTTTTTTACTGAGCTTGTGCCTCTGGCTATGACCTTCACAATTCCTTCCCACCTCAGGTGAGACAGAAAGGCTAGAGGGACCTGCAGTTAGATATTTGCCTTCCTCCAAGTTGGTCAGACTCTGGTAAAACTCAAGCCAGTAAAGCTTTAGTAAAGTAGTTTCTCTTGAGGCCTTTGTTAAAGAGAAAAGAGTGCTTTGGGAATGCTTAAAAACAGTTATCTTTCCCCTCCCCTATCTGGAGCCTGAGGTAATTTTTCTCTGATCTTCACCTTGGGAACCTGGGTAGCTCCTGGAGGTAAACCTCACAAAAGGGTGGGGGTCTCCCAGGACTTTTTAATTCTCAAGTTAGTTTATGCTCCTTTTCCAGTAATCAGTCAATTTTTCTTTAGTTAGTTAACACATGCATATGTGTGTGTGTGTGTGTGTGTGTGTGTGAACATTTAAATTTCACTGCCTTAGCAAGTTGTTTTTTTTTGCCTTAGCAAAACTATACAATATAGTAGATCCTTGAACAATGTGGGCGTTAGAGGTCCTGACCCCTGTGCAGTCAAAATCCATGTATAACTTTGGATTCCCCACCCTCCCAAATTTAACTAGTAATAGCCAACTGTTGACTGGAAACCTCACCAAACAGAACATATTTCATATGTTCTATATATTATAGACTGTATTCTTACAATAAAATAAGCTAGAGAAAAGGAAATGTTACTAAGAAAATCATAAGGAAGGCACCTGGGCCTGCTCAGCGGGGAGCCTGCTTCTCCCTCTCCAGCTTCCCTGTGCTTGTGTTCCCTCTCTCACTCTCTCTCTCTGTTATAAATAAATAAAATCTTAAAAAGAAATAGATAATCATTGGGTTAAGCCGGTTAGGATGTTCTTTTAATCTGAGGGTCTCACTTACACATTGACATTTTTCCTTTGTAGATTCTTTGCCTTTTGCTTGCATGTGTGCACATGTACATGCTGGCTCAGTGACGAATTTATTGTTTCTTATATTTTACTGAGTTTTCATATTGTTTACCATTATATGTCCTTACTCCAACCCATTTTCAGTATCTATCAAAACAAAATTTCATTATGTCCCTTGAACCAGCAGTTCTACCTCTACAAATTTCTTTGGCAGAAATACTTACATTTGTAAAAACATATGCATATTCTTCTGTTCAGTGCAATATGATTTGTAATAGTGAAAAATTGGAAGTGCTCTTTAATGACAACTCCATCCTATGGAGGAACACTGAACAATTAAAAAAAAATACATGTAAGTGTAGACCTGTACCTATTTGCATAGGATGATTGTCAAGATTTACAGTTAGGTGGAAAGAGCAAAGAAGAAAGAGCTTTTTATCTCCTCTTATTTTTGAATTTTATTTTTAGTGTCTCAAAACATTCTTAGCAGAAGTAGTAACAGTAACACATATGCCAAAAAATAATAAAAAATATAAATTGATCCACTGAATGCCTTTCATCTCTAAATTTCAAAGAGCATATATTATCACAACATCGAAGCATTAATAGACTAAATATTTATTATATGTATAAAAGATAAGGTTATTTTAAAATTTCAAAATAGAATATTAACTTTATAAAATGCTTTTTGAAGTAAAAGCAATCTAATCTTTTAGGATTTTTTCAAGGGAAGATAATTTCATCCATTATAATATTTTCCCTTATAGTACTCTGAGACAGTGTACCTTTCACAAAAGATTTTAATTTTGCTTGTCATCATGAGCAACTTTAAAGCAATGGAACAGAGTTATTTCTTCAGCTGGTCATTTCAAGATTATTATTGTGAAGTCTTAATCCCCACTTTTACCCACCAGGTGTAAATAATTTTTGAGTTGGACAAATGACCTTGTAGAAGGACACAATGTATGTTCTCTAGGCAATTGTCATAAAACTAAGTGAATTATTACATAGCCCATAGGGAATTTAACAAAACACTCTGATTTAGAAAAGAGACAGAAATGGGAAAAGATTCAAAATCTTGTTTAATCATCTTTGACTAGACAAAATTGGATATCTTAACTAGATCCTCAGAACATCTGAAAATAAGAAAAAAAAAAAAAACCTTGCTGGCCTTCTACTATTATGAGGAGCCATAGAATTTTTTTTTTGGAATGAGTATAAATTTGAACTAATTTATTCTTCAAGGAAAGCCATATTCTAATAATCTCTTTCTTCAGTGTGTCATGTGCCCTGCAAAGAGTAGGATCTTGTTGAAAGCTAAGTCTGTATCTGAGTTGGTACTCAGTCCTCAAGAGTGAGAGTCAGGTTATTACAAAGAGTTAACTCCAAACCTAATAGATAAAATAGAATTATGAGATAATAAATCTATGATTTTTTATGAGTAATTTGTATAGAATAGTAGCATGGGTACATATGTCAGGGGGCCGTCCACATTCAAAGTTTACGTTTTTAATAGTCTCCTGCTTTTGAAACAATTTGAATTCTCCCCTCCTTCCTTTCTAGGCTCTTAAAAACTACTTATAAAAGATTGGAAATACCGTTCCTTAGAAGTTTTAGAAAATGATCTATAAAACATTCTAAACCTGAAGTCTTTGGGGGAGATATTTCTCTTTCTCAGTATTTCCAAAGTCATTATTCTTTCTAGTTTCACCTTCTTCATGAGTCATTTTGGCAGGTTTTATTTTTGCATAAAATGGTCTGTTTTGTTATGATTCAATTTTTTTAAATGTAGAATAGTATATTGTGTACTATTATAGTTTAAAAATCTCTTTCATACCTGTGTTTTGTTTTTACTCACTTATAATTTGTGTTTTTTACAGTATAACGACATTTTTATTTAAATCTAGGTAAGAAATGAGACATAAGTCTGTAAAGACAGAAACCTAAACATTCATGGCAGGTATCATCCCTGGGTTGTTGGATTATAAATGATTTCTTTTTTATTAATATTTTCAATACATTGTGAAAGCATCAGTTTTTTTTTTTTAATTAGGGAAAACCTCATTTTTAAATATTGGTAACATATCCTGACTATCCAGCTTTGCTTCCAACTAGTAACTTCAGTTGCATATTGTTCTGTCTTCCAGTTAATGAACACGTTCATGGAGAAATGTCATTGCTGTGGAAATTTAAATTATCACACATTTCTGGAGGTCAATTTGGCAATAAGCTAAAATGTGATATTGGTATACTACTTGCCCAGAAATTTCACTTCTAAAGGTTATTCTAATAAAATAATAAAAACACTTGCAAAAAATATTTGTAGAAAAAAGTACATCTATAAATGGATAGAGTTAGAGTTGTGCTGTCCAGTATGGTAGCCATCAGTCATATGAGACTAGTGAGCACTTGAAATATGGCTAGTGCAAACTGAGATGCGCTATTAGTATATAATATTGATTATGATTCAAAGACAATACAGAAAATACATGTGAAATTTCTCATTAATACTTCTTATATTGAATAGATGTTGAAATGCTAATATTTTGGACATACTGGGTTAAATAAAATACATCATTAAAATTAGTTTTACTTGGTTCTTTTAATGTGGGTACTAGAAAACTCAAACTTGCATGTGTAGCTCAAATTAGATTGTTATTGGCAGTGCTGTTAAAAGGCTTTATGCAGGTCTGACCTAAGGGGCCCCTCATCACCTTGAGGTTCTCTTAGCACTGAAGTAAGTTTAGATGGTCTGACAGGAGGGATAAAATATTCTTTTTGCCTGTTTGATTTTTCTTATGAAAAACGTGTTGTTTTGGTATACGTCTAGGGAATTGCAAAGAAAGATGTCCTGCTGAATGTATTTTAACATGAAAAGTCAAGAATTCTCTGTCCAAATCACTAGGTGTCTCCTCTAATATCTTTCATGATGATGACATGCCATGATCTCTCATTTCTGTATCTTTCAATTACTGATATTATTGCAACAGAGTCCTAGATGTTTACTCTATCACTAATTCACATCTGGTAACGAGAAAATTATTTTTCTCAAAGGGATTTTTGCTCATTTAACTTATTCCTTAGAAAATTTGTTTCAGAAGTTTGTTTCAAATGAGAGCCTATAGGCTCTTTATCAATCTGGCATCCATGTGGAATATCTGTTGTTTCCTAACAAAAGTTATGTGGTTATGTGATTTTATTTAAACTAAGCAAGGATTAAAAAAAAAACAAAACAAAAAAAACCAAGCAAGGATTGGTAGAGCACTATGAGTGAAAAGTTTGTTGACATAACTCTTCTCTGGATTAATCTCAATTTTTCTGTAATATTGTTTTTATAGATGGTTGCAACTAAAATGATATTTGTATGTATTCTGTCTCTGGTAATATGGTAAACTAAGGCAACCTGAAGCTTTTCTTCTACAAACACCTAGAAAAAGTGGATAAAATTATAACAAAAAATCTTTTAAATATCTCAAAAAGGAAAAAGAAAGCCCCAGTTCCCAAAATGAGAGGAAACTAAAAATTAAGAGTGATATAGTGTGAACAGATGTTGTGATGTCCTAGGGTGGGGTGGGAAGTGTATATTAGTTTTGTTAACCCATGTGCTTGGGTGTCATTGCCTGGGCACAAAAGATGAAGCTTGGGTCTGTCTAAGGCAGACATATGGAATTGAGGAGCCCTGATAGAATGCTAGAACTTCTGAAGAGTGGCATTTTCCATTAAAAGTGAATCAGAACAGGAAATAAAACTTGTTTGCATTTAATGGGTTCAGAATGGAAAAAATAGGTCTCCTCTGAGATTTCTAAAACCCAAGCTTGAGCATCACACAAGTTTGGGATTCCAATTTCACTATTCTTGTGGTCAGAACCTTGGGCCAAACCAGGAAATATTAATATGAAGTTTATCCTGGGATGCTGATATCCCTAGAGTTGTATCAGAGCCAAACCCCAAATCATCCTGGAAGGGTGCATCCATAGCCCAGACCACAAGGCATTCCACAGGGAAAAAATACATTAACATGAATCCACATAAAAATTACAAACCTTTTGAGGAAATGATTCACCATGGGCAAGAGTCAGTAGACATTGACAACAGATTTAGAATTTTCAAGAACTTAAGATCATAGAACCCCTGAGAGAGAAGAAAAATTAGGTATAATAACTTAACAGTTATAATATATAATAACAACAGACATGAAAAAGCAATGGGCCCTAAAAAAAGAATAAGAATTTGAGAAAAGAACAGGCAGATCTGAAAATGTACAATTCAATTTCCTAGAACTGAAAGATATGGGCATTATTAAAACTATTTATATATGATTAATAATTAGGAAAATTATGAAGAGAGAATTAATGAAACATACAATATTTTAAAAATTACTCAGAATACCATTTGCAATGATGTGGATGGAACTAGAGGGTATTATGCTAAGTGAAATAAGTCAATCAGAAAAAGACAAATGTTATGATTTCACTCAAATGTAGAATTTAAGAAACAAAACAAATGAGCATAGGGAAAGGGAAAGAAAAATAAAATAAGACAAAATCAGAGAGGGAGACAAGTCATAAGAAACTCTCAATTATAGGAAATAAACTGAGGGTTGCTGAAAGAGAGGTGGGTGGGGGGATGTGGTAATTGGGTGATGGGCATTAAGGAGGGCATTTGAAAGTAATGAACATTGAGTATTATATGCAATGATGAATCACTAAACTCTACCTCTGAAACTAATAATACACTCTATGTTAATTAATTGATTTCAAATAAATAAAATTGTTTTAAAAAGTAAATAAAATTACTCAGAATCCAAAAAAAGAGACTAAAAGATGGAAGATATGATGGAAAAGTTAATAGACATGGAGAATAAAACAAGGAGGTATGATGTGTCTAATAGGATTTTAAGAATATTTAAGAATAAATAGAAAGAAACATACAATGTAATAATGATAGAAATTTTACCAGAATTGAGAAACAATAAGCCTCAGATTTAAGACATTCAATCTCATGTAGGTTAATTAAAAATGAACTCATATATAGAAACACTGGAGTGAAATCCCATAGCAATAAAATACAAAGAAAAATCTTAAAGCAACCAGAGAAAGTTATCTGCAAAAGAACAATAGCAGGCTGTCAACAGACTTTTCAAGAGAAAAAATAGAAGTCTGAAGTCAATTAAATAATAAATTCAAAGACAAAGGAAAATAAGGGTTAACTTAAAATTCTATGCCCAAACAACCACTTCAGCATGTGAATAAAATATAGATAGCTTTCAGAAAAAAACTGGGAGATCTATAACCCATAGATCCCCATAAAATGAACTAATTCTGGGAAAGGAAAGTGCATTCAAAAGTTAGGAGTGGTATACACGAGCAATGGTGAATAAACAATTTGGAAAACATAGGGTTAAATATAAACCATCGCTACTACCACAATAAAAACATATCACTACTAGCATGATGCTCTCTAGTTCCATGTCATTGTGAATGGCAATATTCTGTTCCTTTTTATGACTAAGTAATATTCCATTGTATAGGTATACTACATCTTCATCCATTCAATAGTTGATGGACACTTGGGCTATTTCCATAATTTGGCTATTGTACATAATACTGCTATAAATATCAGGGTGCATGTATCCCTTTGAATTAATGTTTTTGTACTCTTTGAGCAAATACCTAATAGTACAATTGCCGGAGGGTAAGGTAGTTTTATTTTCAACTTTTTGAGGAACCTCCATACTGTTTTGCAGAATGGCTGCACCAGTTTGCATTCCCACCAGCAGTCCCAGAGGGTTCCCTTTTCTCCACATTCTCACCAACACATGTTGTTTCTTGTGTTGTTGATTTTAGCCATTTTGACAGGTGTGAGGTGATATCTCATTGTAGTTTTGATTTGTATTTCCCTGATAATCAGTGCTGTTGAGCAGATGTGTCTGCTGGCCATCTGTATGTCATCTTTGGGAAAATGTTCATGTATTCTGTTTATTTTTTAATTGGATTATTCAGCTTTTGGATATTGAGTTGTGTAAGTTCTTTATATGTTTTGGATACTAATCCTTTATCAGATATGTCATTTGTGAATATCTTCTCCCATTTCATAGGTTGCCTTTTAGTTTTATTGATTGTTTCCTTCACTGTGTGGAAGCTTTTTATTTTGATGAAGTCCTAATAGTTTATTTTTGCTTTTATTTCCCTTGCCTCAGGAGACATGTCTAGAAGGAAGTTTCTATGGCCAATGTCAAAGAGTTTACTGCTTGGGTTCTCTAGGATTTCATGTCTCACACTTAGATCTTTATTCTATTTGAATTTATTTTTGTGTTTGGTGTAAGAAAGTGTTCCAGTTTCATTCTTTTGCATGTTGTTGTCCAGATTTCCCAACACCATTGTTGAAGAGACTGTCTTTTGCATTGGCTATTCTTTTCTGCTTTGTCAAAGATTAATTGATCATACAGTTGTGGGTTCATTTCTGGGATTTCTATTCTGTTCTATTGATCTATGTATCTATTTTTGTGAAAGTACCATACTGTTTTGATCACTATAGTTTTGTAATACAACTTGAGGTCCAGAATTCTGATGTCTCCAATTTTGCTTTTCTTTTTCAAGGTTCCTTTGGCTATTTGGGGTCTTTTGTGGTTCCACACAAATTTTAGAATTTTTTGTTCTGGCTCTATGAAAAATGCTTTTGACATTTTGACAGGGAATTAATTAAATGTGTAGACAGCTTTGGGTTGTATAGACATTTTAACAATACTTGCTCTTTCAATCCATGAGCATGGAATGTTTTTTCCATTTTATTATGTCATCTTCAACTTTTAATTGTTATATGGTTTTCAGAGTACAGCTCCTTACCTCTTTGGTTACGTTTATTCTTAGGTATCTTACTGTTTTTGGTGTAATTGTAAAAAGAATTGATTCCTTGATTTCTCTTTCCGTTGCTTCATTATTGTTGTATAAGAATGCAACATTTCTGTACGTTGGTATTGTATCCTGTGACTTTATTGAATTTGTTTATCACTTGTAACAGCTTTTTGGTGGAGTCTTTGGGTTTTCTCTCTATATAGAGTATCTTGTTATCTGCAAATAATGACAGTTTTAGTTCTTTCTTGCCAATTCGGATGTCTTTTATTTCTTTTTGTTTTCTGATTGCTGTGTGTGTAGGACCTTCAGTACTATGTCCAATAATATTGGTGAGAGTGGACATCCCTCTCTTTTACCCGACCTAGAGGAAAATCTCTCAGTTTTTCTGCATTGATGATGATATTAGTTGTGGGTTTTTCTTTATTATATTGAGGTATGTTTCCTTTAAAATGACTTTGTTGAGGGTTTTTATCAAGAATGATGCTGTATTTTGTCAAACACTTTTACTGAATCTATTAAAATGATATGTGATTTTTATCCTTTATTTTATTAATGTGGCTTGACTGATTGTGAATATTGAACCACACTTGCAATCCAGGAATAAATCCCATTTGATCATGGTAAATGATTTTTTAAAAAATGTATTGTTGGGTTCAGTTTGCTAGTATTTTACTGAGAATTTTTGCATCTATGTTCATCAGGGATATTGGCCTGTTTTTCTCTTTTTTAGTGGAGACTTTATCTGATTTTAGTATCAGGGTAATGCTGGCATCATAGAATGAATTTGGAAGTTTTCCTTCCTTTTCTATTTTTTCCTTCCTCTGTCTATTTTTCTATAATAGGTACTAACTCTTCTTTAAATATTTGGTAGAATTCTCCTGTGAAGTCATCTGGACCTGAATGTTTGTTTCTTGGGAGTTTTTGATTACCAAATCAATTTCTTTGCTGGTTATCAGTCTGTTCAAGTTTTCTACTTCTTCCTGAAGTACTTTCTACAACTTCAGTGTTGGTAACTTGTGTTTCTAGAAATTTATCCATTTCTTTCAGGTTGTCCAATTTGTTGGCATATGTATTTTCATAATAGTGTCTTATAATTGATTTGTATTTCCGTGGTGTTGGTTGTTCTTTCTCCTCTCTTGTTGGTGATTTTATTTATTTGGGTCCCTTTTTTTTTTTGTTTTTTGATAAGTCTGGTTTGAGGTTTACACATTTTATTAATTTTTTCAAAAACCAGTTCCTGGTTTTGCTGATCTTTTCTATCATTTTTTCTTCTTCTTTTTTTTTTTTTTTTTTGGTCTCTATATCATTTATTTCTGCTCTAATCTTTATCATTTCCCCCTTTCTGCTGGCTTTTGGCTTTATTTGATGTTCCTTTTCTAGTTTTTCTAGGTGTAAGTTTAGGATATTTGAGGTATAGGATTATAGGCTATTTATTTGAGATTTTTCTTGCTTCTTGAGGTAGGCCTGTGTTACTGTACACTTATCTCTTAGGTCTGCTTTTGCCAATCTCCCGAATGTTGCATTTTCATTTCCATTTGTTCCCATATTTTAAAAAATTTATCTCTTGATTTCCTGGTTGACCCATTGTTCAGTAGCATGCTGTTTACTTCCATGTATTTGTGGTCTTTCCAAATGTTTTCTTGTGGTTGACTGCAGAACATTGTGTTCAGAAAGGTTGCGTGGTATGATTTCAATCTTTCTGTATTTGTTGAGGCCTGTCTTGTGACCTAATATGTGATCTATTCTGGAGAATGTTCCATGTGAACTTGAAAAGAATGTGTATTCTGCTATTTTAGGATGGAATGCTCTGAATACACCTGTTAAGTTCATCTGGTCTAGAGCCTCATTCAAAACCATTGTTTCCTGGGCACCTGGGTGGTGCAGTGGGTTAAAGCCTCTGCCTTTGGCCCGGGTCATGAACCCAGGATCCTGGGATCAAGCCCCACATCAGGATCTCTGCTCGGCAGGGAGCCTGCTTCCTCCTCTCTCTTGTGTCTGCCTGCCTCTCTGCCTACTTGTATCTCTATCTGTCAAATGAATAAATAAAATCTTTAAAAAACAAACGAACAAAAAACCAAAACAAAACCATTGTTTCCATGTTTGTTTTTTGTTTAGATGATCTGTCCATTGTTGTAAGTGGGGTGTTAAAGTTCCATACTATTATTGTATTATTTAGTTCCTTTATGTTTGTTTGTTTGTTTTCTATACTTAGGTGCTCCCATGTTGGGTGTATAAATATTTACAATTGTTATGTATTCTTGCTGGATTGTCCCCTTTATGATTATATAATGCTCTTCTTCATTTCTTTTTACAGTATTTTAAAGTCTAATTTGTCCAATATAAGTATTGCTACTCTATCTTTCTTTTGATATCCATTTGCATGATAAATATTTCTCCACTCCCTTACTTTCAATCTATAGGTGTCTTTAGGTCTAAAATGAGTTTCTTGTAAGCAGCCTATAGATTGTTTTTTTTTTTAATCCATTCTGACACCCTATTTCTTTTGATTTCAGCATTTAGTCCATTTATATTCAAATTAATTTTGATGGATATGTATTTATTGGCATTTTATTATTTGCTTTGTTGTTGTTTCTGCATAGTTTCCCTGATCCTTTCTGTTTTTGTCACTTTTGTTGTCTCCTTTGCACTCGAAGAATTACCTTTAATTTCTTGCAGGGCTGGTTTAGAGATCATGAAACCCTTTAGTTTTCGTTTGTCTGTGAAACTCTATCTCTCCTTCCATTATGAATGATAGCTTTGTCAGATAGAGTATTCTTGGATGCAGGCTTTTCCCATTCAGCATTTTGAATATATTACGCCACTCTCTTCTGGGCTGCCAAGTTTCTGTGGAGAAATCTGCAGTTACCCTTATGGGTCTTCATTTTAAGTTAAGGACTTCTTTTGTCTTGCTGTTTTTAAGATTTTTTGTCACTATATTTTACAAATTTAATTGCAATATGTCTTGGTGTTGGCCTGCTTTTATTGGGGAGTTCCTTGTGCCTCCTGGATCTGGATATCTCTGTGTCATTCCCCAGATTAGGGAATTTTTCTGCTATTATTTCTTGAAATACATTTTCTGCCTCCTTTTCTCTCATTTCTTCCTCTGGGACTCCAGTGATGCATATGTTATTACAATTGATGAAGTCATTGAGTTCCCTAAGTCTCATGTTGCGTAGTTCGTTCGTTCTTTCTTTCTTTCATTTTCATAGTTTTTCATTATTTTGTCTTTTAGGTCACTAATTCATTCCTATGCTCCTTCCAGCCTGCCGTTAATTGCATCAAGCCTGTTTCTAATCTTGTTTATTGCATTCTTCATCTGATTCTTTTTTTTTTTTTTTAAGCTCTTTATCTCTGTGCTAAGGACTTTGCTGATGACTTCTTTTCTCAAGCCCAGTGAGTATCCTTATGATTGTTGCTTCAACTTCTCTATCAGGCATGTTACTTACATCTGTTTTGCTTAGAACTCTGGCTGTGGCTTTATCTTGTTCTTTCATTTGGGATAAATTCCTCCATCTTGCACTGGGCGTGCATAAATAATGAATCTTGGAACACTGAAAAGGTAAAATAAAATAAAATAAAAATTACTCCATCTTTGGATTTTGTCTAAGTATCTGCCTTCTCTGTGCTAGTAAGGACAGTTATGTGTCCTGCTCCTTATGTAATGGCCTTATGAAGGAGAGGCCATGTAGTGTCCAAAGCCTAGAGCTTTAAGGAGTGTCTCTTGTGTGTGTGTTGCATGTGCTTTGCTGTTGTGCTTTGGCTGTTAAATCTTTCAGGCCAGTCATTTGCTGAGAATCTCCTTGCCTACTGTGGGTATTGTTTGGTCCTTGGCCTGAATGTGGTGAGTTTTAACTAGTTCTTGTCTGGTCTGCTTGTGAAATGAGACTGGAAACCAACTCTGCCAGAACTGAGGCCCTGCAGAACTCTGGTTGGGAGATGTGTTGTGGGCAGAGGATTGTGCTGGTATTCTTAGGGAGGGACTTGCCACACTGGAACTGAATCAATCTTCACTAAGAAGGGCAGTACCAGCAGAGAGCAGGGGGCAGGTAGGGCTTGGTGTAAGCAAGTTAGGCAGCAAGTGTTCCTGCTGAGCTGTTTCCTATAGGTGGCTCTGTGTTTATGCTGAGGGAGGGTGGGGGAGAAAAATGGCACTTGCCAGTTTCTTTGTTCCTGGAGAGGCAGCTCCATGAACACTACCTCTCAAGGATGTGCTTTAAGAAGAGCAAATAATCTCCCCACTGTGTGCCTAGGAGCTCTTCAGATAGCTCTTTCCATGCTCTCTGCTCCTGGGTTGTTTGTTTGCCTTCTCTCCAGGAGCAGCACAGTGCCCACTGGGCTCTATGCCAGCGAAGTCCACTGACCTTTGAAACCCTAGGCGTTAAGTCCAACTGTTTGCAAGAACTCACCAAATTTGGCCCCTCATTTTCCAAGCCAATGGCTTTGGGGAAATGTTCTCTTTGTGCATTTCCCTGTGTGCTCCTCTCTCTGTCTCCTGCCCTTCTCCATGACTATGGCTCCCTCCCCTCCATGCAGCATTCATGATTCATTTCTCCTCTAAATCATGTCTCTGAACTTCCTACCTTCTTCTATATGGTCTCTTCTTTTCCTTTAGTTGCAGAGTTTGTTCTGTCAGCCTTCAGGTTGATTTCTGGGGTATTTGGGATGATTCTATATCTATTTTGTTATCCTCTTTGTGGGACAAGATGAGGCTAGGGTTCTCCTACTCTGTTGCCATTTTGAAAATCTTATAAAAAGGACCTTTAACTATAGTGACTGTAAAAACTTTAAAAAGAATCATAGGATGATCTATGCCAATAAATTGAAAAATTAGTGGAAATAGACAATTTTATAGAAAAATATAACACTTCAAAACCTTTTCAAGGAGACAGAGAAAATCTAAGTCTTCCTAAGACTTTTAAAAAAGTTAGTGAATAGTAAAAATATACTTCCCTAAAAACACTAGCCCAAACTATTTCATCAGTTATTTGTAACAAATATCAAGGAACTGATAATACTTGTTTTACACAATGTGTTCCAGAGAATTAAAAAACAAAAACAAAAAACAAAAAACAAGGCAAGTTCTCTAATTTCTTTTATGAGGCTGGTATTATTTTGTTGCAAAAATTGGTGGAGGGCAATGACCAATTATGAACAAAGAAAGTTATATGCAATTCTCACTCATCAACATAAAAGGAAAAATTCTAAGTAAAATATTAGTCCAAAATTGAGGAATGGACAAATCATCTAACATTAGAGATCTAACACAATAAATCTGTCATTGTAGTTTATCACATGAACAGATTAAAGAAGAAATTATATGGCCATCTCAATAGATGTAGGAAAAACATTTGTTAAATTTCAACAGCCATCCATGATAAGAACTGTTTAAATAGACTAAAAATAGAAGGCAGTTTCCTTTGAAGGTTTCCTTAGAATCAGCTGGTGACAGGATATGGATGTCTGCCCTCACTGTGTCTCCTGAACATTTGCTGAATTTCCTTACCAGAGCAATAAGGCTAGGTACAAGAGAACAGTTTATAAGGGCTGGAAAGGAAAAAGCAACTCTTTTTTTTTTTTTTTTTTTTGCGAATGACGTGAAGGTCCACATGGAAAATTTAAGAAACTACAGGTAAACTGGAGGAACTAGTAAGAACAATCAGCCAAGTCGTTAGATTCAGATCAATATACAGAAACCAAAAGCAGTCTCAAACAGCAGTACCGAATGACTGACCAAGTAATCTTAAATCTTAAAAAAGATAACATTTACAATATTATCTTCAGCTCTAAGGTTATCAGTAGTACAGCTATAAAAAATATGACACCTTTATAGAAAAAACTAAAAACTTTACTCTAAAACATAGCAGAAGATGTAAATAAATGTTGAAACATACCACATTCCTGGATGAGAAGACAAGATTGTAAGAGTTTTAATTCTCCCCAATTTATAAACTCAATGCAAATCCAATAAAAATCTCACTCATCAACAATAACATTCCCATAAAATTTTTCATGGAACTCAAAATGCTTATCCTAAAATTCATATGAACCAGTAAAGGGCTAAGAACAGTAAAAAATGTTTTGAATAGTGGTAGTGCCATTGATAAAAATGCAAGCAGAGTCAATGGCAGCTGAGCAAGGTAAAGGGAGGTCCAAGAGGTATAAAGATATTCCACTGCTATAATGACAATGGATGGTGATATGAGGAGTTGGGATAGGATTGACAAATAATGTGACAGAATAAAGAATCTAGAAACTGACTCATAAGCATCTGGTGACTTAAATGATAAATAGAGTGTTATAAATTATTAGAGAAAGGATGATTTCTTTGGTAAGCAATGCAGCTACAATGACTGTTTATATGGAAAAAAGATGCAGTTAAATCCCTACCCTTTACTATACAGGAAAAATAAATTCCTGGTGGGTTAAAGACCAAGTGTAAAAAACAAATTTTAAGCATTTTAGAAGTAAACCCAAGATGTCTGTTATTTTTAGTACTTTTCTATATGCTTAGCTTATTCTATAGTTAAAAATGATTGAAGAAAAAAATAAGTGAAACAGATGCTCAGAGAATGATGCTATTTTTTGGGGGGGGTAGATTTTCAGAAAATCTGAGTTGCAAACTATTTCTGATAACCATAAAATAGGCCTTTTCCAATTTTCCATGGTTAAAATGGCCATGAAGGCCAAACACCAATATACTAGGCTGCTAAAGAACATTGTGTGGCTTCACTAGCTCCTTATAAAAAAGAGGAAAATAAAACCCACTTCGTATGGTTGTGTCTTTTATGTCTTTTATGATCTTTCATGACAAGGGGACAGGACCCCTAATCAAATATGCCTCGGTGAAGTAGGAAGCTTGGCTCAAGGGAAATCTAGGGGCAATAATAAGAAACGGGTGCTGTGCCAGACACTAGGCAAGGGCTTCACGTCCATCCACCCATTTATTCCTCACAGCAACCCTAGTGATGTAGGTTCTGTTGCTACTCTGACCTTGCAGATGAGCAAACACGTAGGGAGGTAAACAGAGCACAAGAGAAACAACTTTTGTGTCTTCATGTTCATGGTCAAGAAAGCACTTTGCAGAGATGTCTAACATACAGATTTCTAGCACGTTTGCTTAGCGGTGGTCCAGGTGAACTCCTGTTCCGCATTTCCTATGAAATCTCCAAGGTCTGAATGGCTCACTAACACTTCGGGATGTTTGGGGGAACCCAAGGAAGGGCTATGGTCTTAATCTGTGATCTGCGACATGGGGCACATGTAGGGATGGGGCATGGGGCACAAAATAGGGATTGCATGTGTGGAAGGAAGAACCCAGGGAGAAAGGGCCAGCTGGCTTCTGGGTTATACCAAAGACCTTAAGAACTTTCTCTGCCATTAGGGAGGCTCCCATGAATTTTTGAGGAGGGGTCGATGCAAGGAAAACAGGATTATGGGCATTTCAAGTGAATGTGCACCAGAAATGTAACATGAGAAAGCTTGAAGCCTGGGAGACTGGTTAACACTGCTTGCTGTGTTAGTACAACACTAGATAAAATTAGATTAAATTAGAAACCTAAGTTTGTGGCCATACAAAAACCAGAAGAGATGGGCAGGAAATCAGTAACACCGGATGACTGAATGGATGGGAATATTAAGGATAACTGAAATTTTCAGTTTGGGTGACTGAGAGAATGATGTCATTGGAAAGAAAAGGAAAGTTACAGTAAATAACAGGTTTTAGGAGAAAAAATGAAATTCAGTTTTAGACCAGTTGAATTCGAGATGATGGATAAGAAACTGTATCATTCAGGATTCTTAGTTGGAAGAAACCAAAACCCACTCTGATTTAGCAGCAAAGGAACTCTGTAAAGGAGCTTGGGTAGTCTGCAGAATCTTCAGGGACTTTATTTAAACAGGCTCAGAGTGACCCACCCAGGAACAATGCCCCATCCCGAGTTGCCCCCCAGCACAGCGTCTGAGCCCTGGACTCTGCAGCGTGCACTGCAGATTGCCTAACATTGGTTCTGCTTCCCTCAGCCCTGGGGCTATTGCATCAGTCTGCAGTCCCCCTCCAGGCTGCTCACTCCCTCCTTCCTTATCTCACAAGCACCTGACATACAGGACAGATGCAGCCAATTGGTGCAGACCTGATGGCCAGGCTGACTTTAAGTTCTGCTGTGAGAGTAGGGTCCAGCTTTTTCAGCTTTCTAGTGGGATGCAGCCTCTGTCCCCCACAAAAGTTCATTAGCTGTTGGAAGTCTCCCAAAGTAGGAAAGGGGATCATATGCCAACCAGCCCAAAGAGCATTCAAGTACAAGTCCCGATCAGGGGCTTAGAAAGTATGGGCTGGAGCTCAGGGCAGAGGCTGGGTTTGGCATTATAGCTCTGGAAAGGGATGTTTCTCAAGTTAGGGAGTCTTGGTCATGATGGTGTGAGATCATGGCTGAGAACTGAAATTTGGAGAAAATGGTATTTAGGTGTCTGGGAGAGTGGAAGAAGGGGCATGGGACAAGTTAGGCAAGAGAGAATGTGTCTGTGGAGTGGCATGGTATAAGTATGGGAGAGGGTCATAAGCCCCCAGGAAAATATCACTATCTTTGGAATTAAGAGTTCAGCATTAGCTATCCTGGACATTCAAAACAGTTCCAGGGATGTGGCAAGCTAGTGGTGAAGAAGGAAAGGAAGGTGGTGTGGTCAGATCATTTATAAGCATTATAGAGAACATACACTACACAATTGTAGGCCATGTGATTTGTGCTGTAAAATTATTTACATGCTCCATTACTGGTCCCTTATGGAGAGCCCAGCTCTAGAGTGCTGTTTAGCAATTAGCTTTATGCATTTTCCTAAATACTTAATGTTTTTTGGCCAAGGCCTGGGCAGCGACGGGCAAGCTTTATCAATATTTGAAGTCTCTGGTTAAGTATAGAAGTTCTACATTAGTTTCTGCTGATGTCTGCTTAACAGTAGACTGCAATCATGGCACATTAGAGACCGGTTTATAGGTGAGACACCTGACATGTGGATGGGCAAATGAACTTTTTCAGTGCCCCCAGAACCAGGTCAAGAAGCCAGTTCTTTTGAATTCTAGGTGAGCCAGAGATTTCGTTTCAATTCAGTCAACAGGAGGCAATTAGTTGTCTTCTCTGGAATGGGCCAGAAAGGAGGGGAACAGATTTAAATCCCCAGGGGCTTTCTGTTCCACAGGTGTGTAGGATTTGGCTGGGTTGAGGTTCTGCCCCCGCATGAAGGCCAGAGTGTGGCAGAGAGGCAGTCAGCCTGAATGGGTGTGGTGTGTGGTCAGTTCCCAGCTGGGAACAAATTCCTCCATTTTCTGCAGTAAAAACTCAACCTATAGCAGTATGTAATCAGAAGGAACTACTGCTTATGGATAAGTACAGCCCTCTGCCAAATAGATAGTTGGGCAGTTGGTGTTTGTTTTAAGGACCCTGGGTAAATTCTAAGTTTTGAGAAGTATTAAAAGGAGGTGAAGGCATGGAAGTAGGGTTATCAGAATGCTTGCAGAGGCAGGAGGTCAGGCTGAGAGGCTGTGTCAGGGACAGAGCCATCATCTGAGTAATTGAGTCATCCTGAAGGCTTATTTGTTGAAGTTTTCCTTCCCGATAAACAGAAATAAATCCTGTGTTGTTGTAAGCTGCTGTTATTGGCTACCTGATCTGACCACTCCCAGCCCCAGGTGAAAGTGATCTTTCTGCCTTTTAAATTTCTAAACTTTAATCCTATCTCTGTTTAATTTGGATCTTAAGGGTTTCTACTAAAGTCATTACATACCACATCAGGGGGCGCTTTCTTAACTGGGAAGCAACAGACAAATACTAGTTACTTATATGTGTAGTATATAAGGATGTCAAAACAGAAGAGTCCTGATTGCTGGGATTCCACACACCTAGATGCCCACCAAACACACATTTCAGAAGTGATGCATGAGAAGATCCGTGTGGACTTGGCCAAGGAGATTTCTGAAGATCAGTTTGTCACTGTTCACCTATCACTCTCCTTCCAGGCTATGTAGCTGGAGCTAAAAATTTAGGAAAAGAGGTTATAAATAAGGAAGCGGTATTTTCCTTCCCTGAAGCTACACGAGAGAGGCATCAAGAGAAGGCAGGAGTAGCTGATCTTTGTCTCCTGGAGTATGTAGGACCCATTCATGGAACTTGAAATGTGTCCTGGACTCCACCTGCCTGGTTAGGGAATGAAGAAAGATGACTCATTTGCATATGAACACCACTCACAGAGATGCTGGGCCAAAGGTGTCAGCTTTGCTTGGAAAGTAATAGTGCCCAGTGCCAGTCTAAAGGTAGTTCTCCCATTCCACCCAAGAGCTGCCTGTAGGGGCGAGGGTGATCCCAAAAGAAGGTTAGGGTTAGCAGATCCTGAGCCTGGATGAACAATTCCAAGTTGCCAGGCTGTGTCCATATACAGGAGGTTGAAGTTAGAGGATTCTCCTGGGGGCGTCCATTCCTTCTATCCCCAGTCAAGTAAAATCTCTCTTATTCCTTGATTCTTCTCCCTCCCCATCTCTCCTTACCTCCCTGACTTGGAGGAACCAGAGACAGTTTGGTGAGCAAGTGAGGGACAAAAGAATTGGCTGGCAAATAAAGGAGATGAGTACGCCTGCAGTTCTTTACCCACTTCCTCTGTGAAGCAAGACAGAGTTGGAGGGAAGGAGAGAATTGAGTATGGTGTCATTGATTTGGTAACAAACTAGGTATTTGAATTACTGAAATGAGACTGTCCCTATAACCAAAATCCTTTCATTGTCTGAGAGAGCCTACAGTGATGATGAGTCCTGCAGATGATTTCACCCAGGGCCCTGGACAGCACCAGCCCACAGATGGATTGGAGCTGTCACTGAAGGAATAGTGGGAGGGAGGAATAAAGTTTTCTGAATGAACCCCGGAAGTGCCACTTGCTCAAGAAATGACTTCCAAAGGGTCCTTGAGGACGGGGAATCTGTCAGATTCATCTTTATGCCTGTAGTGCTAAGAATGTATGGTTCTTGAGTGGAGATCTTCTTGTTGAAACCTGGGTCTTGGGGCACATGGGTGGCCCAGTGGGTTAAGCCTCTGCCTTTGGCTCAGGTCATGATCTCAGGGTCCTGGGATGGAGCTCTGCATTGGGCTCTCTGCTCAGCGGGGAGACTGCTTCTCCTTCTCTCTCTGCCTGTCTCTCTGCCTACTTGTGATCTCTGTCAAATAAATAAAGTCTTAAAAAAAAATAAGTAACCTGGGTCTTTACCTAAAGCAGCAAAATTCTCCAAGTTGTGAAGTGTACATCAGAACTGCCTGCAGGGGCACCTGGGTGGCTCAGTGGGTTAAGCCTCTGCCTTCGGCTCAGGTCATGATCTTAGGGTCCTGGGATCGAGCCCCGCATTGGGCTCTCTGCTCAGTAGGGGGCCTACTTGCCCCCCCACCTCTGCCTGCCTCTCTGCCTACTTGTGATCTCTCTCTCTCTGTCAAATAAATAAATAAAATCTTTAAAAACAAAGATATAAATCTTTAAAAATAAAATAAAATAAGATTATCTCACATTAAAAAAAAAAAAGAAGAAGAAGAACTGCCTGCAAGGTTTGGTAAAAAATAGATTACTGGGCCCCATATCTAGTGTTGCTGATTCCATAGGTCCCCTGAGGTTTAGGGGGAGACAGCCTTGTCATGGACGAGTTCGGAGCTGATACCCATGCTGCTGGTCAGAGGACCACACTTTGAAAGCACTGGCCTAAAATAAATGGTTAAGGTAGGGCAGGGCTATTCATTACCTACTTTATTCATTCACTTGTTCATGAAATATAAGGACCTATTGGTTGCTCTGTGCATGTGCAGGCTGGGCCTGGGACCACGAATTTGCCCTGTGAAGCTGTGGCATTTCCACCAGGCAGGAGGAATGAACAAGCTGAGATTAGAGAAACACTCCTCTTTCACATCAATCTCACGCGATGGTTTTGGTTTCCTTGTTTGGCCTACTTCTAGTTGGAATTGAAGCCCTGCTTCATATTTAATAGAGGTTTTTGTTCTCCCTTCACACAATATATTGATTCTTATAATTGGGCCTTTTTGCTTTTCCCAAACTACATTACCCACATTAACAGCTAGCTTAAAATGCCATTATAAAACCATACGGGTCTTAGTGGAAGAGAAAAAAGGAAATGAACTTCTCAGAGCTCCATCTCTTCCAGTAAGGCATTCCATGGATGGGGAATTCTGGCAGTGTTTGCTTTTCTGATTCTCATTGGCTACAATCCCCCAGAGCTTTCTAGTTGTCAGGCTAACTGCTTATTCAGCTCTGCCCTACAGACCCAGCATGCTCGAATGTGGTAAGGGCAGGGGTCCCCCATTTTCTTTTTCCATTCTTTACTAATAAGGCCTCTGATCTGTGAGTCTGTGCAAATATACATTGGTATACCATCCTGGGCTTTGGTCTGTTGCATTGAAAAATCAAGAGGGCTATGATTTCTATAAACTTGTAGAAATTTCCAGGTTGGCTACTCAGATCCATTGAAGTGACTATTTAATACCCTTGGGCTGACTTGGCCAAGGGCTCATTTGCTCATTCCAGTGCCTCCAAGCTGGATTTTTGACATTTTCATTAGTATCAGGTTTATAATATATGTGACTACTTTGATCTGAGGGCTTTCTCCATTTTTTACTACTGATAGGCAAGTGTCATGAGGAGAGAGAAGAAAATATCAAAGGTTTGTGGAAGGACAAAGCCTCACAAACCTAGTCTAACTGACAGAATGCTTGCTTTTCAGGTGCTGACACACCACTAGACACAATCAAGGCCTGTAGGTGTGCTTCAATTGAACTCAATTCAGCCCACGTTTACTGAGGACCTGCCAAGGGTAAGCCGTCGTGTCATTCCTGAAGGGGGTGCAAGATGGGGATTTAGTGATAAAATGTCACAATATTGGCCTTCTAGATGCTCAAGGAGGTTGCTGGTGGTTAATTTTATGTATTAATTTTGCTGGGCCATGGTGCTTAGATACACAGTCAAACATTATCTGTCATGTTTCTGTGAAGGTGTATTTTGGATGAGATTAACATATAAATTGGTGAACTCTTAAGTAAAGCAGACTGCCCTCCATAATGTGGGTGGGCCTCATTCAATCAGTTGAGGTTCTGAATAGTTCCAAAGACTGACTTCCTCCCAACAAGAAGGAATTCTACAGCAGATGGCCTTTGGACTTTTAACTGTAGCTTTGGCTCTTTCCTGAGTCTCCAGCATGCTGACTTACCCCGCAGATTTTGGATTTGCTAGCCCCCATAACCTTGTGAGATAATTCTTTCAAATAAATATCTTTTCTGTATATATTCATCCTGTCTATTCTGTTTCTCTGGAAAACCCTTACTAATACAGAGGTTAAGACACAGATTTGCACAAACACATGAAGAAGATTGCATCATTGGGAATACAGTGTAGGGACAGTTATATGGAACTTATTAAGAGCCATGAAATGTGGGTGGAAGGTCCACCATGATGTAAATGGGGAGAGAATTCCTAGCAGACACCTAAGCCAAGCGCAAGATCTCTTCAGGAAATAGCAGAGTTGTTGCCTGTAGGACTGGCCAGGAAGGAGGGCGGTGGGAGATGCAGGTGCAAATATAATTGAGACAAATGGTGGAGGATGATAATGAGTTTAGATTTTGTTCTGTATGTTAAAACTACAGAAAGAAGAAAGAAAGACAGGACAGCTTTCTATTTGGGAAGAGCATTCTAGGAGCATTTGGTGGGATTTATTGTAAATGGTAGGAGAGGACAATTGATGAAGAATTAGAAACTGAGGGAACAGACAGAATCTAGCTAGCTAAGAAAGAAGAAGAGGAGCCCATATTTCATAGGACCATCTTCCTGAGAAAGAGGAGAGACCAGAAATACACAAAGGAGAGAGAAAATTGAGAGAAATACACAAAGGAGCGGCACAAAGGCAGGCACACAGGTTGAGAGAAGGCTTCCAGCAGACTTCGAGGAAGTTTTGTGTTTCAGGGGTCAAGCCATTGTTAAGGTTTCATAGTTTCTCTCTGATGAGTTTATCCTGAGCAGACTTTTCCAGGAACAGAATCTAATTGGCCAGATCTAACTTAGCAATGTTGCCGATTCTGTGTTATCCGCTGCATTTGTGTGTATGTTTATGTTCTGTGTCCTCAGAAGAGCCAAGGATACTGTTGGATGGAAATTTTGGCTTTATAGTTCTTCCACAGCAGTTTCTCCTATCAAGCATATGGAGAAGTTGCCAGAATGAAGGCATAGTTCCTGGTGTGCAGCAGGCATCTAGTAAGTATCTGATGAACAAAGAAACTGATCAGAGGATTCAGAAGTTAAACCGAGTGTTATACTTTCAAACGCTGAAAGCTAAGTGCACACATAATTACATTTGTATGCACAGACACACACACACATTCAGACACACACACAGAGGCACCCACACACAGTGATTTGGTGTCTGCCATTTTGAATGCCCAGGATGGCACAACCATCAAACCTTTGACATCAGGGAAATAGCTCCGGTTCTTGAGAGAGAGGTTGAAGAAATGTTTCAACAACACAGAAAGAATGAGGTTTACTGTTGCTTACATGAGAGATTTTCCATCTTGAATACACATTGGAATTACTCCAGGAGCTTTAAAAAGTACTGAAGCCTAGGTTTGGAATTCTTCGGAACAAAGTCTACACTGAGAATTGGGATTTTTAAAAGCTCCCTAGGTCATTCTATGTGCAGCTCAAGTTGAGAATCATTGTTTATGCCTCTGCTGTCCACTTTGGTAGCCACTAGTCACATGTGGCTATTTCATACTTGATATGTGGCTAATTGGAATTGAGATGTGCTCCAAGTACAAAATACACACCAAATTTGGAAGATTGTTGAAGATTATATGAAAATAAGACCATAAAATAATATCTCATTAATTTTTATAACTGTGGCAGGCAGAATGATGTTCTCCCACTTGCACCCCTCCCCCAAGGTGTCCAAGTCCTAATCCCCAGAACCTGCAAATATGTTACCTTATGTACAAGGGGCTTAAGACTGCTGATGGAATCAAGCTTGCTAATGAGCTGACCTTAAACAGATTATCCTGAATGTCCAGGTGAGCCCAAAGTAATCACAAGGGTCCTTACATTTGAAAGAGGGAAGCAGAAGAGTCAGTCTCAGAAAGACTTGACCAGCCATTGCTTTGAAAATGGCAGAGGAGCCACTGGCAAAGTAATGTGAGCAGCCTCTATAAGATCCAAAAGACAAGGAAATAGGTCCCTTCCTACAGGTTCCAGAAAGAAACACAGCCCTGTCAACACCTTAATTTTAACCCAGGGAGACCCATTTATGATTTCTGATCTCCAGATAACAAACCTGTCTTGTTTTAGTCCACTAAATTTGTAGTACTTTGTTATAGCTGCAATAGAAAACAAATCTATTGGAATATATATTTTTTCAGATTGGATTGAATAAGATATATTAATAAAATTATTTTCATCTGTCTCTCTTTACTTGTTTTTACTCTAGTTATTAGAAAATATACAGTTACCTATGTGGCTTTGCAGTATACTTCTATTGGACAGTGCTAGACCCTCTCAACATTTGGATGATATGGTGATATGAGTTCTTCTATTTACCTCTAATAAATATGACACTAGTCAACATGGGAAGAGCACTAACCTCTATGGAGATTTCCAGGCTAACTAATAACAGTTTATCTTCTCAGGACCTTTCAGTGTGCTGGTCAGAAGAGGAGAAATTGTGTCTCGTGCCTGTACTTTCCAATGAATAAGTGGCTATGGGTCATGTTGAGTGACAGCTTTCCACGCTTGTAGAAACTATAAAACTGGCCCAATCAAATAAATTATTAGAGTTTTTTGAGAGAATAGAACAGAGCTCAGTATACCCATTCACCACCAGAATGTGATTCTCTGAGTTCCCCCAACAATAGTGCAACTGTGGTAGGAAGTTCGTGTGGACAAGATTTGCCAAACTACCAAGACCATCACAGGCCAGACCCTTGAATGATGAGTTTGCTCTTTGTAACAAGTGTCTTTCTGGTTGCAGATAATAACTTTCACGTTTAGGTGGTTAAGACAGTTAGCAAATCTGTAAGAGGAAAAGTCAACTTACAGTGTCTGGAGGAGAGCGAATAGGAGTAAAATCAGAGTAAAATCGAGAGCTAATTCCAGAAAAGCAAAAGGAGGCAGAATAGAGAGACTTCTTGAGGGGCCACAATGGGACAGGAACCACATTACTGCATTAGGGTATATGGGTCATTTCTTACCCTCAGGCTTTAAAAGAAAAAATAGGAGAAGTTGACACATGGAGGAAAAGAGCCTCATAATATATCTGAGTTTTTTGTTTTTTGGGTTTTTTTTTGGCCATGAAATCATATATCTTCCTAAGATATAAACTTAGAGTATTTCAGAGAAACAGTGAACTTTCAAAATTAATGTTAGTAATTGTAGATTTGAAGTACAGGGAGTACTTGGAGAGTCTGATAACATTTGGAGCCTATTTGTGAGTCAAAGGACTTTTGTTCAACAATTAAAAATGCCTAAAATAATTCTCAACAATGTGAAGTGTTCATAAGACAAAATGAGCACCCCCGTGTATGTGAGGAACTTGGATGGTAGGCACCAACTTTGCAGGGTTCAGTCCATTGGGGGCGCTTAAAACGACCGCCGAGACACTGCAGTTGGGTGGAATCCAGGAAAAGGGAAAAAACCTCTTTATTTCCAAGTTGAGTATATTCCTGCCTTGAACTCTGATCATGCTGTGTGAAACAATGAAGTGGGATGAGAGGGTTTCTGCATTTTCTCCATGGCCTCCTGCCAGTATCTAACATAGTTAATGGTACTTTATATTTCTGGCCAACTCTTAGAAGCCACTCACAATAGATTTTTGAACTGCCTCAAGCACCAGTAGTGACAAACTTGTCCTCCATGGGTAATAAAAGCGAGAAGGTTACTGGGACTATCTTCTTAGGAGCTCCTTTAATAAGCAGTCACCACACCAGTTGCAGGAAATAATTGTGATGATCTTAACCACTGTAAAGATACTTTCTCTTGTGCAGTTAAAGTTATCTGCAATAATTGAACTGTTCCTCTTCTAGAGACTTCTGCCTACATTTTTCCTTATTCATTTTGTATAAAATCACAGTGATGGAACTAGGCATGTATCCTCGGTGCTTTGATTCCCCAAGCTCTAAGATTCCATCCTATCCTAAAGAACTTTCACAGTCACATGGTGAGATTGAATGCTTTCCACCTTTTTATAAAAATACGTACTGTTTTTATATTTTCCCTTCCTTGTAGATAATGGGTCAATGCTTCTCACAAAGTCCATCTTTCTAGGGTCAGCTTCCTAATGGAATCAAGACATCAGATTTTCTTCTGCCCCTTGACACCCTTCTGGGAGCATCTCTCCCATTTTATAACTCACCTTTCCTGACTCTCTTTGATTCTTTTTAGAAAACTTTTAAGATTCATAGAAAGTAGCAGGAATTCCACCAAGTCACTGAATTATTCCTTCACCTCAAACATTAGTCATTTTTTTTTAAACATTAGTCATTTCTGAAGACAAAATGGCAACCAGTTTAGGTGGATGTGCAGTGCCTTGCTAAAAAAAGAAAGAAAGGTGAAATAATTCTGACTATTTTCTTTCTCTCGTTTTCCTCCAAACTTTTGCATGACTTATTTCCAAGACACAGAATAGACTGATTTTAATTTTCTTCAGTTGTTCCCTTTCTCTGACAATTTCTTAACTTCTTACATGTATATACTTAAGGATCAGAGGTGAGCAAACGAAATATCCAGTCAAGCCATGTTATTTCATTGCATTTGATGTCAACTTCCCTGGTCTTCCTGCTTTTGTCCGTAGATTCTGTCAGTCATTTTCAGCAGAGCAACAGGAGTGATTCTTTTAAAATTGGAATTTTAAAAGGTCATATGACTTCTCAAAACTCTGCAACAGTTCTGCTGTAGGCTGAATGTTTGTATCCCCCAAAATTCAAATGTTGAAATCCTAACACCCAGTAGATGGTTTTAGGAGGTGAGGCCTTTGGGAGGGGATTAGGTCATAAGGCAGAATGCTCATGGATGGCATTAGTCCTCTTTGCCCTGTGAGGACACAACAAAAATTCTGTGACCTAGAAGAGGGCCCTCACGGGATCATGCTGTTACCCTGATCTTGGACTTCCAGCCTGTAGGACTGTAAGAAATAAATTTTTGTTGTTTATAAGCTATGTGGATTACATTATTTTGTTCCAGATGCAGCCCAAACACCCTCAGGCAAGCTTCTGACTTCAGAGGAAAAGCAAAATCCTTGGAATAGCTCTAAGAGCCTATGTGATCAGGTCCAGGGTCACCCTTTTTGACCTCAGCTACCGACTCTCCTGCTCACTCACTCTGCTCCAGCCACCTGGTTGGTTCCCTTATTGTTCTTTGTGGTAGGTACTCTCCTCTCTCAAAACTTTGCTCTTGCTGTTTCCTGGGCAGGGAAAGCATTTACTCGAGATATGTGTTTGGCTCACACACTTCTTCGTGTATTTACTCAAATGTTACCTCTTCATGAGGCCTTCCTTGGCTATTCCATCTAAAATCATAATACCCACCCCACCCTCTGGCCCTCTCTCTTCCTCTTCTCTGCTTTATCTTTTGCATTTTGCTCATGGTTTCTTTTGTTGTTCAGAAGCCTTTTAGTTTGATATAGTCCCATTTACAATTTTTGCTATTATTGCTTGTGCTTTTGGTGTCATATACAAAATAAGATTAATATTGAGGACATTTTTTTCCTATGTTTTCTTCCAGGAGTTTTATGGTTTTAGGTCTTACATTTAAGTTCTTAGTCTATTTCAAAATTATTTTTGTGCACTGTGTAAGAAAGGGGTTCAGTTTCATTCTTTTGCATGTGAAGATCCAGTCTTCCCAGTACCATTTATTGAGGAGACTTTCCTTTTCCCATTGAGTATTCTTGGCTTTCTTGACCACATATGTATGGGTTTATTTCTGAGTTTTTGGTTTTGTTCCATTGGTCTATATGTCTGTTTTTAATTCCAGTTAAATTTTTTTAAATTCCAGTCAAATACTGTTTTGATTACTATAGCTTTATAATAAAGTTTGAAATCAGGAAGCGTGATGCTTCTAGCTTTGTTTTTTCTCAAAATTGCTTTGGCTATTTGGGGTCTTTAATGGTTCTAAATTAATTTTAAGATTGTATTTTTCTCTCTTTGTGAAAAAGACCATTGGAATTTTGATAGGGATTACACTGAGTTTATAGATGGCTTAGGGTAGAATGGACATTTTAACAATATTAACTCTTCTGATGCATAATCAGAATATCACGAATGATCTTTCTATTTATTTGTATCTTCTTCAGTTTCTTTCATAAAGGTTTTATAGTTTTCAATGTATAAATCTTTCACTTTCTGGGTTAAACTTATTCCTAAGCATTTTATTGTTTCTGATGCTATTGTAAATGGAATTGCTTTTTTTTCTTTTCAGATGGCTCATTGTTATTATGTAGAAATGTAACTGATTTTTGTATGTTAACTTGTAACCTGGAACTTTACCAAATTCACTTATTATACTAAAAGTTGTGTGTGTGTGTGTAGTCTTTAATATTTATTATATGCAAGATCACATCATCTGTAAACAGAAACAATTTTACCTTTTTTCTAATCTGAATAACTTTCATATCTTTTTCTTGCCTAATTGCTCTGGCTAGGAGTTCCAGTTCTAAGTTGAATACAAGTGGTGATAGTGGGTGTCTTTGTCTTGTTCATGATCTTAGAGGAATAGCTTTCAACATTTCACCATTAAGTATGATGTTAGATGTGGACTTGTGTCATATATGGCCTTTGTTATGTTGACGTATGCTCCTTCTACACATAGTTTTTTGAGAGTTTTATCATGAAATGATGTTGAATTTTGACAAATGCTTTTTCTGCATCTGAGATGACATATGATTTTTCTTTTTCATTATTTTAAAGTGATATATCACATTTATTGATTTGTGTATGCTGAACTACCCTTGCGTCCTGGGCATAAATCCCTCTTGCTTGTGATATGTAATTCTTTTATTTTTATTTTTATTTTATTTTATTTTTTTTATTATTTTATCTTTAAAGATTTATTGATTTATTTATTCATATTTCTTTTCAGTGTAACAGTATTCATTGTTTTTGCACCACACCTAGTGCTCCATGGAATCGGTGCCCTCTCTAATACCCACCACATGGTTCCCCCAACCTCCCACCCCCTACCCCTTCAAAACCCTCAGATTGTTTTTCAGAGTCCAAAGTCTCTCATGGTTCACCTCCCCTCCCAATTTCCCTCAACTCCCTTCTCCTCTCCATCTCCCCATGTCCTCCATGCTATTTGTTATGCTCCACAAATAAGTGAAACCATATGATAATTGACTCTCTCTGCTTGACTTATTTCACTCAGCATAATCTCTTCCAGTCCCATCCCTGTTGCTACAAAAGTTGGTATTCATCCTTTCTGATGGAGGCATAATACTCCACAGTGTATATGGACCACATCTTCCTTATCCATTCATCCGTTGAAGGGCATCTTGGTTCTTTCCACAGTTTGGTGACTGTGGCCATTGCTGCTATAAACATTGGGGTACAGATGGCCCTTCTTTTCACTACATCTGTATCTTTGGGGTAAATACCCAGTAGTGCAATTGCAGGGTCATAGGGAAGCTCTATTTTTAATTTCTTAAGGAATCTCCACACTGTTCTCCAAAGAGGCTGCACCAACTTGCATTCCCACCAACAGTGTAAGAGGGTTCCCCTTTCTCCACATCCTCTCCAACACATGTTGTTTCCTGTCTTGCTAATTTTGGCCATTCTAACTGGTATAAGGTGGTATCTCAATGTGGTTTTAATTTGAATCTCCCTGATGGCTAGTGATGATGAACATTTTTTCTGTGTCTGATAGCCATTTGTATGTCTTCATTGGAGAAGTATCTGTTCATATCTTCTGCGCATTTTTTTTTATATGATTGTCTGTTTTGTGTGTGTTGAGTTTGAGAAGTTCTTTATAGATCCTGGAAATCAACCTTTTGTCTGTACTGTCATTTGCAAATATCTTCTCCCATTTCGTGGGTTGCCTCTTTGTTTTGTTGACTGTTTCCTTTGCTGTGCAGAAGCTTTTGATCTTGATGAAGTCCCAAAAGTTCATTTTCACTTTTGTTTCCTTTGCCTTTGGAGACATATCTTGAACGAAGTTGCTGTGGCTGATATTGAAGAGGTTACTGCCTATGTTCTCCTCTAGGATTGTGATATGTAATTCTTTTAATGTGCTGTTGAGTTAAATTTGCTAGTATTTTGTTGAGGATTTTTGCATCTATATTCATCAGGAATATTGGCCTGTAGTTCTCTTTTTTTACAGTGTCCTTACTTGACTCTGGTATCAGGCTAATGCTAGTCTTGTCAAATGAGTTTGGGAGTTCTCCTCTTCAATTTTTTAGAAGGGTTTGGAAAGAACTGGTGTTAAATATTTTTTATATGTTTTGTACAACTCACCAGTGAAGCCACCTGGTTCTGGAATTTTTTGTGGGGGGAGGATGTTTTGATTACTGATTCAATCTCTTTACTGGTGATTGGTCTGTTGGGATTTTCTATTACTCTATGATTCAGTCTTGGTAGGTGGTATGTTTCTAGGAATTTATCCATTCCTTCTAGGTTGCTCAATTTTTTGTCATATAATTGCTTATAGTAGTCTTTTTTTTTTTTTTTGAGGAGAAGATGAGAAATTTTATTAGCAACCCACCACATAGATTCTATAATTTGTTGTAGTTATGCTTAAATCGACAGAAAGTGAAGTTACACTGTATATTATATGAAGATTGTTCTATAATACAGTGTGATATTTTTGGTGTCTTTTAAAAAAATTTATATTGTCATCATAAATTTATGAATCAACTAAGCACTTCAGGTAAATTATAGATACCTATCTCAGTTTAGACTTCACCTAACAACAATTATTAAGAATGCACTGTAGGAAATATTCTTTGAGGACTATAGTGGACTTGAAGGACCATGTTTTAATACTTTTTTTTTTTAATTTCTTTTCAGCGTAACAGAATTCATTGTTTTTTGCACCACACCCAGTGCTCCAGGCAATACGTGCCCTCCATAATACCCACCACCTGGCTCCCCCAACCTCCCACCCCACCCCCTTCAAAACCCTCAGGTTGTTTTTCACAGTTCATAGTCTCTCATGGTTCATCTCCCCCTCCAATTTCCCTCAACTCCCTTCTCCTCTCCATCTCCCCATGTCCTCCGTGTTATTTATAGTAGTCTTTTATGATCCTTTTTATTTCTGTGGTATCAGTTGTAACATCTTTTTCATGTATAATTTATTTATTTCTGTCCTTTCTCTTTTTTTCTTGGTAAGTCTAGCTAAAGGTTTGTCCATTTCTTTTTCAAAAACCAATTCTTAGTTTTGTTGAACTTTTATGTTGTCTTCTATTCTCTATTTCATTCATTTCTGTTCTAACATTTGTTACCTCCTTCCTTCTGCTATCTTTAGGCTTAGTTCTTCTTTTTCTAGTTCCCTGAGGTATAAAGTTAGATTGTTTATTGGAAATCTTTCTTTTTCCTTAACATGGGCACTTATCACTATCAACTTCCCTCTTACAACTGCTTTTGCTGTGAGCCATAAGTTTAGGTGTTGACATTTGTGTACAACTTTTTTTGTGGTCATATTTTAAAAATTTCTCTTAGATAAATACCTAGAAATAGAATTGCTGGTTCATCATATATACAAGTGCCTAACATTAAAAGAAATTTCCTCTGTTTTTTCCCCTAGAAGTTTTATAGTTTTAGCTTTTGCAAATAATTTTGCATTCCAAATTAATTTTGTGTATGTTGTGAGGTCTGAGTCAATGTTCATTTTTCCCCCCTTGGGGATACCCAGTGGTTCCAGCATCATTTGCTGAGATTTTCTTTCTCATTGAATTGCCTTGGTCAAAAATCAATTTATCATGTAAATGTGAGTCTACTTCTGGATTCTCTTACTTCGTTCCATTTATCCATATGATCATCTTTACACCAATAACTTGGTTACTATAGTTACATAGTCAGCTTTAAAATCCAGGTACATGGATGTATATTCCAACTTCATTCTCAATCAAAGTTGTTTTGGGTATTTTAGGTCTTTACATTGTCATAAAAATTTTAGAATCCACTCTTTAATTTATACAATGATACCTGGTAATATTTTTATTATAATTGTGTTGAATCTATAGATCAATTTGAAGATAATTAATATTTCACAACATTGAGTCTTCTAAAACATGAATACTGTATATCTCTCCATTATTTGAGTTTTAAAAATTTTTCTCAGGATTGTTTTATAGTTTTTAGTGTAGAAGTCTTGCACTATTATATTAAATTTATATTTATTTTGTGTTTAAATGTGATTATAAATAAAATTTTAAAATATTTGACGTCCCAAATTTTTGTTCTAGTATATAGGGATGACCTTGTATCCCATAACTTTGTTAAATTTACTTATTAGTTGTAGTAGTTTTTATGCAGCAACCTTGGGATTTTGTAGGTAGAAGTCATGTAATCTGTGAATAAAGACAATTTTACTTCTTTTTTTTTTTTCTTTAATAATCTCTATGCCTATTATTATTATTTTTTCTCATTGTCCTGATTTGGACCTCCATTTACAATGTTGAGTAGAAGTAGTGAGAAAGAATATATTTACTTTGTTTCCAGTCATAACAGAGAAGACTTCAGTCTTTCTCCATAAAGAAAATTAACATAAAGTGTTATGTTCAGTGTGAAATTTTTTGGGTTGCGCGAAGTTCCCTACATTGTTGCTTTGCTTTTTTTAAAAAAATTTTTTTGTATGTAATGTGCCTTTTCTCTTTAGCTGCTTTTAACATTTTTTCCTCTTTATCACCAGTTATCTGCTATGTGACTATAATGTGCTTTGGTGTGAGTTTCTTTTTTATCCTGCTTGAGATTTGTTGAACAGCTTGAACAAGGACACAGGAATTCAGTTTTTCATCAAACATTGAAAATTTTTTTTATATTACTTTTAATAAATTTTATTTATTTATTTATTTTTAAACATATAATATATTTTTATCCCCAGGGGTACAGGTCTGTGAATCACCAGGTTTACACATTTCACAGCACTCACCATAGCACATACCCTCCCCAATGTCCATAACCCCACCCCCCTCTCCCAACCCCCCTCCCCCCATCAACCCTCAGTTTGTTTTGTGAGATTAAGAGTCACTTATGGTTTGTCTCCCTGCCAATCCCATCTAAACATTGAAAATTTTAAACCATTGTTATTTCAAATACATTTTCTGTCTTCTCTTTCTCTCCCTCTTCCTGTCTTTTTCCTGGTACTTTGTATCTTTTAGATCACTTGATAGTGTTACATATGTCATCAAGGCTCTGTTCATTTTTCAGTCTTTTTTGCTTTGTGTATTTTTGTCTGAAATTTTGTGTCATTTTTTCTGAATAGTTTCTATTGACCTGTCTACAATTGTTTAACCTATTGTCAAACAAATCCAGTGAATTTTGTTTTTGTTTTAAATATAGTTTTTGTTCTAGAATTTCCATTTAGTTATTTTAAAATATTTTCTAATTTTCTATTAAGATCCCTTGTTTGTTCTTTTATTATGTATATGCTTTGTTAGAATTTTTTTTTTTTTTAATTTTTAAAAGTTTATTTATTTATTTGTTTGAGTAATCTCTATATCCAACATGGGGCTTGAACTCATGACCCTGAGATCAAGAGTTGCATGCTCTTCCAACTGAGCCAGCCAGGCACTCCACTTTCTTAGAAGTCCTTGCCAATATTTATATTAATTATAATGTTCTTGTCATGGTTCATTGTTATAATCATCTCTGTCATTTCTGAGTCTGTTCATGTTGACTAATTTTTTTGCCTGGTTATGGGTCACATTTTCCTGCTTCCTTGCATGTTTAGTAAATTTTAGTTGTTTGATGGTTGCTACATTTTTATAGATTCTGGGTTTTTTTTTTGAAGTTTTTATTTAAATTCCAGTCAGTTAAGATACAGTGTGATATTAGTTTCAGGTGTACAATATAGTGATTCAACACTTCTATACAGCACTTAGTGGTCATCACAAGTGTACTCCTTAATTCTTTTTTTTTTTAAATTTTATTTATTTATTTGTCAGAGAGAGAGCACAAGCAGTCAGAGTGGCAGACAGAGGCAGAGAGAGAAGCAGGCTCCCTGCTGGACAAGGAGCCCAATGTGGGACTTGATCCCAGGACTCTGGGATCACGACCTGAGCCAAAGGCAGTGGCTTAACTGACTGAGCCACCCAGGCATCCCTAATTCTCATCACCTATTTAACCCTCCTCCCCTGCCTTGTTTCTTTCCATCAGTTTGTTCTCTATAATTAAGAGTCTGTTTTTCGGTTTGCTCCTCCCCCCCTTTTCCCTTTGCTCATTTGTTTTGTTTCTTAAATTCTGCATGAGTGAAATCATATGGTATTTGTTTTTCTCTGATTGACTTATTTCACTTAGCATAATACTTGTTAGCTCCATCCATGTCATTGCAAATTTCAAGAATTCATTCTTTTTTATGGCTGAGTAATATTCCGTATCTCACCCCCACACCCCCACACCCCCACACCCACACACCCACACACCCCACACATCTTCTTTATCCATTCTAAGTCAATAGACTCTTGGACTGTTTCCATAATTTGGCTGTTGTAGACATATAGATGCTGTATTTTTGAGTGTCTGTATTTTGTTGTCTAGGTTAATAAACACTAAATTTTTTTCTTATAGGCAATTAATTTTCTTGAGGATCAACTTGATTCTTCTCAGCCCAGTTTTTAAATTTTGTTAGGTTGAGTCACGAGTAATCTTTACTTCAGGACTAGATTAGTTCCATTTCTAAGGCATAGCTGTTCTGGGATTTCCACTAAAAGCTTTTGGTTTTCAGCTGTCTCTTAGTCCTGGGAGGGCCCTGGTAACTAACCAGTTCATAGGACTTTGTAGTTGTCGATTTCCTAGCAGTTGTCTTTCCTTGACCTTGTGGAGTCTCAGCTTGTGCATACACAGCTTGCTCTTTAGGGAAGGGTTCATGAGGACCCATATGCTGATTTTTGAAGCCCCCTCTTTTCACAGCTCTCTTTAATCTGCTGCCTTATTCTACAAAATTCTGACATCTCAGTAGCCTTGAATTCCAACTTCTAAGCCCTCAGCTCAGCCAACTGTTGTATTTTATTTGAGTTCAACTTTCTTGCACTAAAACCTGAAAAGAAGTTTGAGGCAGAAAACTGGAGAGAGAATGGAGTTCAGTTCATTGAGCTCATTTTGCTGTTTTCCTTCTGTCAAGGATCATAGTTCTGTGCTGCCAGATATTCAACATCTTGAAATACTTGTTTCCTAAATTTTGTCTAGGTGAAGTGCTAGTGTAGTACCAATTTCCTTCATGATCAAAAGTTGAAATCCCTTACTAATTTTTAAAACTTGGAGTCTTTTGTTCTTGCCATTCACAATAGCTTCATTGTTGACAGATCACAAATGTTGTTCAGTGACAAATTATAATCCTTCAGATCTTGTTTCAGTTCATTTAATAAATTCACAGACAGGTGGTTTTCAGTTAGTAAAAATATTAAAAATCATTCATAACATATTATACTAAAATACGTGTAGAGAACAACCTCCAGATAATCAGCACTTGTCACATATATTGTAGACTCTACCATAACAGAATAGTTTCAACTTATGACTTAATTTTGTACATATTTTCTAGTATTTCCATTAATTCTTTATGAAATATTTTGGATAAATTAGTCACTTTTCTCTTTCTTGTTCACCTCTTCCCAAGTAAGTGATCGTGATAAGTGGATAAAGTGTAATAATTAGCTTGATGATTCCAATCTTATTTCTGTTATTTGAAGGACACTCTTTTCTATGTAAGAGAAAACTTCCATCCTGTAAGTAATGTAGTAACTGGTATTCTTCTTACAGTGCCTCAAAATTACGTTCTTTCTTATCTGTTATTAATATATCAGTTCTATATATTTTTCCTTTCCCACCCTTTTAAAAATTGTTATGTTAGCCACCATACAGCTCATCATATATTTTTTTATTTAAGTGCAATTCAAGCAAACAGATCTTTATTGTACTTTGTGAAATTTTTATAATTTTTGAGAGATTTTAATATATTTATCCAGTCAATTTGTTCAAGGTAATGTTTGTCTCGAAAGTAGTTCACCAACAAAATGAATAACACAATGACAAAACGATAACAAAATTTTTAGTTTCGTAATAGACTACCCCAGGTCTCAATAGTTTCAAAATTTAACTTTTATTATTAAAATATATTTTTAAGAGAACAATTCTAAATTTTATTGTCTATGCTGATTTTTTTGTAATCTTTTTTGGGATATGTAATTTTATTTATTTATTTGTTTTTGTTATACTCACAGTTACACTTCATTTAATGAAAAGGCTACAGGTTAAAATCAGCCAAGGGGAGAGGCACCTGGAGCAGAATCTAGGGGATTTCTAGCACCGACTTCTAATTGCTTCTCCCAGAAGAGTTGTAGACAGCATTAATTCTTCCCAGCAGTGATGGTTGATAGTACACATGGAATATTGCCAACCAGAGAGGATCATACAAGCCTTGGTGTCTAGAGCTTTTATAGTGGTTTGGCCATATAGATGCATTTGGACACCTATGTGACTGACCTTGATTTCCAGCCTCACTGGAAATCAAGCTGATAGCAGGTGGCCCAAAGGCCCATCATAAATCACATTGTCAAGCTATCTGGTGTGGTCCAAGGCCTTCAGTTAAGAAAGACACTCTTGCCAGACAGGAAATCCCAAGGGCTTATAGATCATTTCCCAAGATCTGAGGACGAAGACCAGACCTCTCTTCGGGCAAGGTTAATTCTTCACTGAAGACTGTAGGATACATGATTTTAACAATTGAACTGTCTTTTACTAAAGAATGCCTAGTGAAATTATTTCTTATTGTAACAGATCAATGGGAAAGATCACAGTACAAATTGAAATCAACAAATTCATCAACTGAAGCTGCCACTGACTTTCATGCATGCTCCATTGACTGTAAAATTGCATGTATTATTTACTATTCCTATCATCTTCTATTTGATTTTTATTTATCTTTATTTTTAAATTTTTGTTTCCTGGTTGTGAGTGTACTGCTTCTCATAACATTATTTATTTATTTATTTTTGTTGTCATTTTATTGTTTATCTATGCCTGACTCTTCTTATTATTTTCCTTGTGTTCCTAAAATTGATTATCATAGTTTTTTTCCCACTATAGTAATGTTAAGAGTTTTTGACATTTTTGTTTATAGTTTGGCATAATTTCAAACTTAAAGAAAACTTCAAAATTTAAAGAAAACTTCCTTTCCTTAAGCTTTTCAGTGTAAGTTGCTGATATGATACACCAGCCTGAACACTTTAGAATACATTTCCTTCAAACAAAGGCATTTATCTATATAACTACAACAGAACCATCAATATCACAAAATTAATATTGATGTATTGTTATTACTTAATCTTCAGATTCCATTCCAATTCTACAATGATCCCAATAATGTACTTTATGGTAAAAGGACCATGTCTTTATAGTCCTTCAATCTGGAGCAGTTCTTTAAACTCTCCTTGTTTTCATGACCTAGACACTTTTGATGATTATGAACCAGTTATTTTGTAAAGTGTTCCTTTAGATACTGCTGATATTCCTTCATGATTATATTCAGGTTATGCTTCTTTGGCAACAGTATCACAGTTGTCATGCAGTTTATGTCTCATTGAATTATATTAAATGGCGCATGACTTGGATTTTTCTTATCATTAGTGATCTGGCATTAGTCACTTGATTAAGGTGATGTCTGCCAGGTTTCTTTCAATGTTTCTTTTTTCCTTTTGTAATTACCACACATTTTGTAGGCAAATTTGGGGAGAGTATTTAAATATGCCATTTGTTATCAAACTTTCACTCACTAGTTTTAGTATCCATTGGTATTTCTTGACTAAATGAACTATGATGGTTATTAAATGGTTATTTTCTTTAAAAAAATTTAAAAATCATTTTACTGGGGTATTGATACATAAAAAATGTGCCTATTTAGTGTATGCAACTTGATGAATTTAGAGTTTAGATAGATCAAACTATCATCACAACTGTGTCATAAGTGCATCCATCACCTCCAAAAGTTATTGTGTATGTGATAAGATCACTTGATGTAAGGTCTACCCCCTTAGCAAATATTTAAGTATACAATAAAGTATTATTTATTATAGGTGCTATGTTGTTCAGGAGATCTCTAGGACTTACTCATTGTTGCATAAGTGAAACTTTGTATCCTTTGACTATTACCTCCCTGTTTTCCTCTCCCCTTAGGCTTTGGCAATTGCCATTCAACTCTCTGTTTCACTATTTTGTTTTATTTACCTTATTTTTAAAAAGATTTTATTTATTTAGAGAGAGCACCAGCAAGGGAAGAGGCAGAGGGAGAGGGAGAGAGAGAATCTCAAGCAGACTCCCTGCTAAGAACAGAGCTTGATGCAGGGTTTGATCCCATGACCCTGAGATCATGACCTGAGTCAAAGTCAAGAGTCAGATGCTTAACTCACTGAGCCACCCAGGTGCCCACAAGTTTAACTATTTTAAAGGTTTTATTTATTTATTCAAGAGAGAGTGTGTGTGAGAGAGAGATAGCACATGATAGCATGAGCAAAGGGAAAGGCAGAGGAATAAGGAGACTCCCTGCTGAGCAGAGAGCCTGATGTGGGGCTTGATCCCTGAGACCATGGGCCCTGAGACCATGACCTGAGCAGAAGTCAGACACTTAACTGACTGAGCCACCCAGGTGCCCCAAGTTTTAGATTCCTCATGTCAAGAGCGTCACGTAGTATTTGCTCTTCTGTGTCTGCCTTAGTTCACTAAGCATAATGTTTAAATGGTTATTTTCTAATTCAACTCCTCCTTTTAGGTTCATGAGTTGATGGAAGATAGGCACTTTTGTTTGTTTATTCATTTACATTAGTAAGGACCCATTGTTTACTAAACTGTTTATAATCTGTTACTATTATTTATTTCAGTGCTGAAACTGTGCCAGTTTTAGTCAGTGGTTGTCCCCTCAAGCTGGATTTCATGTTCCATTTACGTTTTCTTACCATTCTTGGAGCCCTTCCTGACTTTCTACCACAAGATAATCCAGGCTTATCTTGTATTTTCCCTGCCATAGACCTAAAGTTAGCCATTTTTTTTTTTTCAAGAAGTTCTGGTTCCTTTCTGTGGCAAATGGTATGTGGAAACCATGATGTGTGTGTCAGGTGTGTTCATTGCTGTTAGGTAGTAGACAGTGGACAGAATGAGAGAATATAAGTATGTATATTACAAATATAGTATACATATTTCTACCTACTCTCTCTATCTATTTATCTATCATCTATCATCTATCAAAAGTGAGAGTTCACACCAATACTTCCAATTTTGATTCAACCTTACAGACAGTTGAACACATCCTAGTGTTTTCCCTTTTCATCTTTGTAACTATCTGCAATATAATTACTTACCAGTCTCCTGCCACCAATACTGGCCTCTACCCATCCCTCCCCCTTGCTGCAAAGACATTTAACCCACCTAGCTTGGGCTCTAATATTCTGCCTTGGGCTGCCACTACCACTCTCTCCAATGAGGATGCCTTCCTTACTTTACTTGAGGCTTTGACAACCTGCATGGTGCTACCTTCCCCCCTGGTATGGGTTCCATTAGCCTATGCCAGGCTGCTGATATCACCACCTTCCCATTACATGGACACCTTCTGCACCTGGTTCTGGCTCCAACAGTCTGTGTTGGGCTGATGCCATCCTCCTATGAAGATGGCTCCTCATCCTGCTTGGGATCTGATGCTGACTGACTGCTCTCATTATCCTACCCCATGAAAACCTCTTCCTCAACCTTCAGCCTCTGACAGCCCATGTTGTGTTCCCACCATCCCCCAGATGGTACCCTCTTCATCTTGCCTGGGTTCTAATGCCCCAGGCTGGGATGTTGTCACTCCACCACCTTGCTTGGTCCCATCTAAAGGTATTTTGTTTGAAAGAAGAAAGAATGATATGAAGAAGCAAGACAAATAGAAATGCTTGAAGAAGGTTTTTGGTGTTTTTTTTAAGATTTTATTTATTTGACAGAGAGACACAGTGAGAGAGGGAACACAAACTGAGGGAGTGAGAGAGGGAGAAGCAGGCTTCCCACCGAGCAGGGAGCCCGATGTGGGGCTCGATCCCAGGGGCCTGGGATCATGACCTGAGCCAAAGGCAGATGCTTAATGACTGAGCCACCCAGGCACCCCTTGAAGAAGGTTTTTACATATTGAAACTTCTACAAGTTTTCTCTCTTTTATTTACATTTTGGCTCCCACTAGGATTCTTCCTTTTAGTCACATATGAATCTTAGTATGATCTAGAATTTTGAAAATATTTCAAAATTTATCTGGAAGTAGGGCATGAACAAGAGCAATTTGAATGCATTTTAAAACTACTCCCACGTTATACCTACTTGTATAATTGTGTAGTCAAATTACCATTATGACATACATTATGACTTATTGGTGAATATGTGTGGGAGTTGTCACTGGAATACTTGTCTCTTCAGCCTGATTCACTGCATCAGTGAAAAATTTCATGGTATTTCATTTGGAACTACCAGACTCTATTAGGTTTAGGCACATCAAATTTGCTAAGATGTGATCTGATACTTTAGGATGCATAAAACATGAGTCCACATGCTGATGTAATTGCTTGTGTGATGTAATCTAAAAAATTTTCAAAATTTTATTTTATATTATTCCCCCCAAAACAGACATCGTATATTTAAAATTATATATGCTCTAATATTTAGTGTATATCTAATAGAGAGTTTTTTTCATTTGGTATTGATAAGAAGTGAACTCTTAGCTTGTAAGTACACAGACTAGCTTCTAGCTGTTTACATCTGAAACCTTACTTCTCCCACATACTTCCAATGACGAGCACATTAAATCATAGTCATACCGTGGCATATTCCTGTTCCCTACATCTTCTGTGAGGAAGAGATAGCAATATTCCTAGAAGTCATTCTTAGGTTAAGACAACCTTCTGCAAGTTCCCTACACACAATAGGGAAGTGAACCACAAAAGCGTGTCCAGCTAGATATAGAATGAATCTATTCTCAATTCACCTTTCCTTTATCTGCATCCCCCAAATCCCTGTGGATAGCCCAATGCCACTTAACACAAAGGGTGGTGTGACAGAGGGAGAACTGCTAATTTAACTGATTGTTGTTGAAATACCTTTCCTTTTGCAAATTTTACAATATTTATGACCAGATGACAATCAAGCTGGGACCCTTCCAGGGCTTTGAAATGGTATGAAGCAGCTTAAGTTTTGTTAGCTTTCTGGTCAGTCTGCCTAGGTGGGGACTGCGAGGGAGTCTTTGTTCTGTGCAGCCACATCATCGGAAATACATATGCCTTCAACCTTCATCTGATATATCCCAAGCTCTGTCACTTTATGACACCATGAGAATCTGACCTTAGCATTTTTTATTCTCAGTCCATAGCTTTTGGGAGGAATACAGAGAAAAACAAAAAAAGGCATGTTTTTAGGTTGGTGTAAAGGAAGAGAATTTAAGCAGTTTTATCAGGGGAATTATGAACCTGTTTAATAAATGAGCATGAAATTAAATTCAACTTGCATTTACTTGAGAACTGTTCACATAAAGCATTATATAGATGATGTGGAAAACACAAAAGTTACACAAATCATATGAATTAGCCAATCTTACCTGAATGGCCTTACAAAATGGTTAATTAAGCCTGATATAGGTTATTCAACAAGAAAGATAATTTATTTTGTAAATCAAGAAGTGTAACTTTATACTTGTAAGCCTTGTCTAGTGTCTATGTCCTTGAGATGAATACTTACCAAAGCAGATAATGAATTAGACTTCTAAGACTAAAACGATACTGCATTCTAGCAGGTAAGATATAGTGAAATCGTCACTATTGATTTATAGAGTAGACTACCTAGACCATCAGGAGATTATCAAAAAGCATATCTTTATTGTTAAACTTTGAAATAGCTTTTCACTCATCTTTTTCACATCCTTCCTTTCTCCTCATATATAAGAAACATAATTAAATGTAGTGGAATCAAAGGGAAATTATCATAAAAGTCAATGAAATTAGGTCCTGCTAAGAGAGACTGCATCTTTAGAGAAAAGGGCTATTGGTTTTTTTAAAAATTTCAAAACAATTGTTTATTGTAATATTTCAAATATAAAGAAATATCTCAAAAATAAAGAAATATTTCAAATATAAAGAAATATCCAGAACTCAGATTCAAATTCTGTATGTCCCTCTCTCTGATCTCTGTTAGTGGTAACCACAACCTTTAAATTGGTGTCTATACTGTTCATGAATGCAGCCATATGCAATGTGGAGTATTACTTTGGAAGCTCTTAAACTTTGATTAAAAGGTATAATATATAGATTATTCTGTAACTTGCTTTCACATAAACATTGTTTTTGAGATATTACCATGTTGACTAAGCTATCCTCATTTCTATGCAGTTGTTAGCATATATATTACCTTTTTAAAAAACCTTATGACTTATTCTAAGAAAGAAAGGTTATTGTCTTTATCTTAAGCTTTCTTAATATCTAAATCTATAGTTGATATTGCTTTTGTACTCATACTGCCCACATTTCAATTTGGATCCATTTAAGGATCAGCCATAATGAGGCCATGCATCTACTTTCATTATCCTTTCCTAGAATTCCAAAATCAAATGGTTTTCAAAGGCACATGCAAATGAGTCAAAGTAGAGAAGGGATGCATAGGGGAGGCAGAGATGCTGCAAACCCTCCCTGAGGCCAGGAGAAGGCAAGTGAAAAGAGCTACTGAGTATCTGAGATGAGGTCTAGGAGAAGAGGCAACACTGAGTCATGGTCAGTTCCCAGTCCGCTCAGCCCTTCCCGTCCTTTTTCAGGACTTGGTGCCAATGCCTTTACTGTCAGGAGATTTGATGTCAGCACTCGGTCTTTTGAGACATAAGAAATTTCCCTTTTTCCATAACATCATTTTTGTTAATTCAGATTTCCCTGAAAGCTTAGCTCCTGTGCATTTAACGCCCTAAGAATTCAGAAATAACACACATCTATATTTCATTCTAAATGGGACATCTTTATACCTGGAATTATAGGCTTTCTCTTCGCTGAAAATTACTTCAGAGGCGGCAAAGGGACAGACACAGGAGTGGAGTTTGAATGTCACTCTTCCTAGGGTTGGTTTCCTGCTGTCTTTTCAGATGACAGACACAGAAAATGGCAATTATATCACCGCCCTTAATGCTGATTCTTTACAAGACAAACAATCCCAATTTTCTATGACTTTTAGTATGGTTCTAGATATAAAGGCTGAGACTTTATTGTTAACAGCCCCCCTCTGCTCTGCTCTGTAGAAACCTTTTTACCACCCCCTGGTAGGTAAAGTAAGAGAAACAAGATCCCTTCAGTCCAAGGCCAAAGAATGAACAAACTGGTTAATCTGGGGGAGCGGAGGTGCAGAGGAAAGGAGGAACAATATTAAGTATACATGGAGCTGTGAAGTGGGCGATAATTTGGTAACTCCCGTATTTAAATGTCCTGTCCCTATTTTGTAGTGCCCACCATTGGGTCCAGGCCCTTCACTGTTACATTCCTTCTGGTCTACCACTTTGGCCCACCCTTCCTACCCAGGGGTCCCCAACATTTCCCATATAAAGGAGCCTCTTTCCCAGACAACTTGGATGGAGGATCAGCCTCCATCTCAACATACAGTGTTCAGCTGTTTTGCTCCTGACAGTTTTCCCTCCCAGACCTGTCTTCTCATTCTTAGTGATCTCAAAGCTTATTCATATTCTGGATACTGGTTAGCTTGCAATGTGTCTATGCAACACAGAGTACCACATGTTTCCCAATGAATTTATGCCTCCATACGTATGCAGTGTTTCTCGAAATTTTGACCTCCTCCAACCTGCTGATGCAGTTAACATTTTTGGAGTCTGGAATTTTATTAGTTGCTGAGTCCTTAACATCTCTTTGCTTCCGGACATTTATTTTACTACTTCCTTTTACTAATATCCACGGTTGTTAGTTGGAAGACTATTGTCATTAAAAATTGGTCCTCAGGTGCTGTGGAAAAAGCCGAGGAATTCAGCTAATAAATTGGAAAGTCTCTGTCTCTTCTTGTTACTTCTACCATTTTCATTACTAACAGTCCAAGTGCATATTGTCCTTATTGATAAAAAGTTGTTTACAAGGGCTCATTCATGAGGCCCAAGTTACAGCTTATGAGAGAGGTAACAGAATTCTTGTTTATGGACGCGTGGTACAAGCATAATTCATGATAGTCGACTATCTCGGTGTTTCAGCTCAGAGTGTTGATGTGGAAATGTTAGGTAGGTGTTATAGAAAATGTTATAGAAAATGCGAAGTCTTATAATAATAGATCCTGATAATTGGAAGTGATTTTAGAAATCATCTTATCCATTCTCTTGTCTAATTCAGAACCTCATGGAACCATAACCAACAAATGGACTGGACACCCAACCCCTGGTTCAGCATGTCCAGGTTGAGGACTCCCTACCTCAAGTGGCTGTTTGGTTCAATGTGGGAAGCTGTATTTGTGGGTAGGTCAGCACACGGTGCCCAGTTTGGAGATAGAAAATGAACTCAGTTTTGCTCCTTTCTGTTGTCTTCATCTCTAAGTTCCTAAACCCAGCCTCACCCTGAACCCCAGTCTCAGCAACTGAAAGAGCTCTAGAGTGATTAATGTTATCTGCAAAATTGTTTAAAATCACTTTGGCAGGAATATGAGCAGTGAAAAAGGCTATTTCTGACTCTTTGATTATGTCTTGAGGGTGCTTGTTATAGGAAAATGGGAAACAGGGTTCTGGGAAAACCTGATTCAGATAATTCAGGTTAGAATGCTTTAGGATATTCCATTTCCAGGGAGGAGCAGAAAGTCAATGGACTATGTTCAAATGAGCTGTGTTCAATGATGGGAGTTTTCATTCTCATCCCACCTTGATCCCCATTCTCTTTTATATTATTTAGGCTTCAATGCTTGGGCCACCTCTAGAAGGTAGAATGGCAAAAAGAAAACAAATTGCCTAGAGACAAAGTGCTTTGGACTTCAAAGGCATATGGGAAGTGCTTGAATGAGAGTCACCAGAATGACAGAGTTAGTCTGGACTCTAAGTACCAGGGAGAAAAACACTCTTTCCCTAATCCATTAGGTGGCCGTTATGACCCTTCATTCATTCAACAGTGGTTACTGACAGACTACTCTGTACCAGATACGTAGTGCTATATACACCAGAAACACAGACTTTCTTTTGTAAGTTGAGAAGTGAATGCTTACTTAAATGGGATCTATTTTAATCATTTGAAACTGTTAGTCATTTTTGGCAAAGGAAATCATCGTGATGGGTCAGCCAGATACTACAACTTCTTTCAACATTTGGTACAAATTGTCGGTGAAGCCATGCCAAGGCATAGCAGAGATGAAAAGAGATAATCAACTTTAAGATTAAAGGGTATTATTTTTCCACATGTTAACATATGGTCTGTCACACAACCTCTGCTGCATTTACTGGTTTTTATACACAATGAGGTAGACCGCAGCTGAGATAGCCTGAATATTAATGATGAAGACTGTTAGTTTTCTGGGTTCTTTCCTAAGCTTTATCTGTATGCATTGAGGTGAAAACATCAACTTCTCTTTCTCTCTGGGATTATGGTATTACCTTCTTAGGTAGAGAAGTACTAGTTGGTCAAAGAGGCTCATCTGGGGTCTGGTCAGATGACAGTCTTTCAAGAAGGAAATCCTCAAGTTGATGTCTTCTCTTAAGGAGGAAAGAGCCCCAAGAAACTTTATTGGAATTCAATTAGTATTCATGGAGATCTTCTTTGGCCCAGGAAAGAGGACAACATAAAACAAAAAAATCTGAATGTAGTCAGAAACTGTGGCTTCATCAACTTGGCACTTCTAAGAATAATTTTCTTACACAAATTTCATTGAGGAATAACTAAGATAGCTCCCAATGATTCCTGTTTTCTGATATTCATGCCCTGTGTAATTCCTTTCTCTTGACTGTAGGCTGGACTCAGTGATGCATTTTGGACAGGATATGACAAAAATGATGAGTGTCACTTCTGAGGATAGGTTACAGAAAGATTTTGGTTTTTGTTTTGCTCTCTTGCCTTATCATTGTGACGCAGGCCAGATGTCCAGTTGTGGAGAGGCCCATAGGACAAAGAACTGATGCAGGCTGCCAGTCCACAGCTAGCAAGGAACAGAGGCCCTCAGTGTGCCGGTCTGCAGAGAACCCATGAATGAGCTGAAAGCAAGCCTTCAGATACACTACAGCCCTGGCTAACCTTGACTGTTGCCTTTTAAGAAATCTCGAGCCAGAGCACCTAGTTAAGTCTCACCTGGATACCTGAAAAAAAAAATTTTTTTTTCTTAGATTATTTTGCATGTTATGAACGTTCTTGAATGCTCTTATCTTTTGGTAAATGTATATACACATTTCTGAAAGAAATATACCTAGGAGTTGAATCACTAAGTCACAGTATGTGTTCAGATTTAGTAGATAATTGCCAAGTAGTGTTTCAAGTCTACACTCTCACCAGCATTGCCAGACCAATCACTGTTTTCGGCAGGACTCTCTGCTATGTCTCAGCTCAGCACAGGACCTAGTGTGCCGTGGTATTTAAACAGCAAGTTTTATTAGTAATAACACTAATGAAAAAATAATAACAGTGAGGGTAACCTTTTGGATACCTAATTATCTAATGTATTAGTTTTTGAAAAGCTTGTGCAGCTAAGACTTCATCATGTGTTATTACATTACATGTATGGAGCACTAACAGAGCAAAACATTAGTTAGGATACGTAGATACCTCGGCTGTGCCTAAACTAGATTTTTAGGGAGATAACCAGGATTAAAAAAAAAAAGAAGTGGTGGAAGTAGAACACTTTTATATAATGTTTTCAATGTTTAGGTTATTTAGGTGAACCCAGACTTTTTTTTTTTTTTTTTTAGTTCACATTTCCCAGATAATAACTGTCCCTTTCTGCTTAACATTACTAATGAAGATATCATGAAATCCTATTGTTTTTCATTGTAGAGAGAGGCTTTATTTTATTGTACCTATTTTTAAATTTTATCTCAGTAATGACACTTTGTTGATTTATATGGGTTTTTAGCATTGTATACTCAATAAAGATAACTGGGATATTATTGAACATACCTAGCATCTCTTTTAATGATTTAATCAGATTCCTTTCTTAGAGACATATTTTTTGAATTTATAGTTATCACCAAAACAAAAGAATAATACTCATGAGCTTGGCCTTGTGTCTGTAGTAAAAGCAATGTACAAAAAATAAAGTCTTTTTGTATCATGGGTACATCAGCCTGGACAAGTCTGGTTTGGGTAGGGGAATATTTGGTGGCAGGGTGAACTTCTCACTTGAAAATCCCCGGATGCTATAGGTGTCCTGTTTTGAAATATGGGTAACATTAGCCATCAGAAACTAGTCCCAGAAACAGTAAAGAAAAAGTAAATGATAAATATCATTAAAAGCAAGAAAATAAAGGTGTCACTATGGTAGGAAACTATTCAAAGTCCATATTAAATGCCATAGTTTGTAATATAAGGTCATGGTCTGCTAAGCTTAGGAATCTCTCTTTTGAGGAAAAGGTATAGAGTGGCAAATCAGATTGTCCTCCACTTCCTGAGGGCTGTATAGTGCTGAGAAGCACAGGTGAGAGCAACAAGCATTCACTAAAGACTAGCTCCCAGTGCCTTCTCTCAGGGGTCTTGGGGAACCAGCTGGAATACACCTTCTGTGGTTTGGGATGTTTTGATGAAAGACTGCACAAAAATGTGACATAAAGGCCCTTGTAGATGAGAGGCTGGACAGAGGACAGCTACTCATTATGACTACTGGTGAGTGCTGAGGACACCTTTTTTTTTTTTTTTAAGTCAATGCAAAATTGCTTCTACTTTTTTCTTTCTTTTTTCTTTTTTTCTTGAGATTAAGAGTCTCTTATTGTTTGTCTCCCTCCTGAACCCATTTTGTTTCATTTTTTCCTTCCCTACCCCCAAAACTCACACTTTGCCTCTCAAATTTGAGGACACATTTCTAAAGGGCAAGATTTCTCTAGGGTCACTGCCATCAAATGGCTAATATTTGACTCAACTTTAATTGAACACTTCAGGTTTTAGGCCATTATCAGGCTTATCTGTAACTGTGGCCAAAAATTTCAGGTTTAGGTATAACTGATATAAAAATAAGTTACTTTATTCCATTTTGTTTCACATAGTTAGAGCCAAATCAGTGTAGACCTATGTGCAAATCAAGGGATTTTTGAATATTCAGAGAGAAAACAACAGCATGTAAGTTCATGACCAGATACTTCCCTAGTACTTCAGCTCATGGGGATGCTGGATTTGTGGGGGAAGTAGAGGATCTGACATTGCTTTGAGGTTCTCAGTGGAATGGCCCTATTTCCTAAGTCTCTGTGGGAGAGCAGTGTCATCCTCCATCCTTGTGTTCTCTCTCTAATGTTCAAGTTATCCCTTATGACACCTAACCAAACCTCAATGAAGTGGATGAAGATGCCAGAAAAGCAAACTTTAAAAGGAAGAGTTCAAGGAACTGGCAATACTGGAACTATTAAACTTGGAAGTATACATGTTAGGTCTCTTCAGATACATGGGAGCTGCTGAGTAATGACAATCTATGCATTGTCCTATTTTTTTTTTTTTTTGAAAGAAACAATGAAGTTCAAACACATAGCATTTCCTCAAAGCAGGAAAAGCATTAAGCAGTAAATCGCTCTCCTTTCTGAGATGGTTGGGCTCAGCGCTCTGGTTTTATCCTACTGTATTGCAGACAACCTCAAATCTAGTGACTTAAAATGACAACCATTTTATCATAGCTCATGATTTGGTCAGGAATTTGGGCAAGGCTTGGGAGAATGATTCTTCTGCTCTAAGTGACTGAGGTCACTTGGTGGTGGGTGGTACACACTGGTGGATGGGCTGATTTGGGGAGTCCAAGATAACTTTATTATCAAAAATGGTACCTTGATGGAGGTTGCTGCAAGGCTGAGTTCACCTACGATGGCTGATCAGGGAATTAACATGTGGCTTCTCCAGCATGGCAGTCTCAAAGTAGTTGAGCCTTACGTGGAAACTCAGACCTTCCAAGGAAAGGATTTCAAGAGACAAGAACTGAAAGCCACTATTCTCCCAAGCCCTGGGCCTTAGAACTTGTAGCATTGTTTCTATCACATTCTTTCAGTCACAGCAATCATAGAGCCTGCCTAGAGTTGAGGGGTGGGAATGTGGACCCCACCTCTCAATGGAAGAAGTAACAACAATTTTATGGTATTTTATAATCCACCACCTTTAGGTAATAAACTCTGAATGTAATCATTTTTACACTCTCTAACCTTGTTGTATTTTTCCACCGTCTAAACTTGCTCAAACCAAAAAGAGAAAAGGATGCTTTCTGTGTTATAGGTATTTGCTATGTACTAATAGAAAATACTCATTAGGACCCCTTGTATTTGAATTAGTTTCAGGGCCGGTGAAACATTGCTTAGATAATTACTTAAGTCCTGGAACAATGATTAGTGTGAAAACTAATAGGATTTCATTAATTGTGTCAGCAGTAAGCTGACCAAGCATCTTTTTGAAAATGGCCATTGTCTTTGGAGGTTAAATGTACTCAGAGTAATCCCAGCAGTTGAGGTGAGCACAATCTCTTAGTTACTCATCTTACTGCAACAGAGCTCTTTGTTTTTTCTTCTCATGTATTTATGTGTTTGTTTTTATAGAGTGGTTTCTGACAGGCACACTCAAAAGATGTTTTTCTGATCTTGCTTTCATTCTATGGAGACAGGAGGTAAAACTGAGTCTAAGTGGGTCAAAGTGCTGAATATGGAAGGAGTGTCTGTAGAAGCATGTGGATTTCTTGGGTACTGAGTTGGAGAAGTTGGCCTTTACATAGAAGTAAGAATAACCCTAGGAATAAGATCCTGGGTCTTCATCAGTCTCTGCCAATGGTAACTACTTGGTTTCCCAAATTTCAGCTTCTAGGAACTTATTTGTCATATACCTATATCAGTCTTTGAAATAGACAACCTTGACATACTACGTTTCTCACTTTGTATTCACTTGGGCCTTGGTACACCTAATTTCCTATTCATATACCCCAATGTGGCCACGCTCCCAACCTTATACCTCCCTCACTGACCGGAGTTAGACATTCCACCACATACTCTCTTGACCTCATCCCTCCTTGACCCACCCACTATAGTTCTTAGTTTTGGTCCAGTTTTTTTTTTTTTTTTTTTAAATTAGCAGTCTTTCTTAGCCTTTCTCTACAACACAGGGCAGAAGGAACAAATTCTCATTAATGAAAGTGCTCCAACTTTGACCCATACCTGCACTTCTGTGGCTGAAATCTCTGTAGATACCATTTACAAATGATCTCATGAGTCACTATAGTGAATATGGAGAGCCTTGCCTCTTCTTGCTGGATACTGACCATCTTGCCACACCAAGCTAATTGCAGTTCCCCAGAAATTGCTCATTCTCTTCTCTAGGCTGTTACATGAGCTTTTCTTTGTCAAATGATCTATATCTTACCTCTTGCTCTTTTTTTTTTCATAGTTCAAGTTTGTTCTCCATTAATGGAAATAGTAAAGGAGGCTTTTTCAGGCATTTTTTTCTCTTTATTCCCATGGTATGCAGGGCAACTCTCTATTAATCTAGTGTCCCCATGTACCTTATCTATTTATATATCTGCCCCCCACCTCTGGATATGAGATTTTTTCTGGGTAGGGGTCATAGGACTTTTCATTGTTGAATTCCCAGACTCTAGGATGATGGCTAATGTTCAATAAATATTTGTTAAATTCATGCTTGCACAATTAATTCATGCATGAATGGTTAAATAGATTGTTGGAATAAAAATGGATATGTGGTCGTACGGCTGGCTGGTGGGCTAGTTGTCAGGAGGATGGCTTGATGGTAGAAAAGATGAATGAATGGATGGTTGGGTTGGTTGACTATTAGCTTTGTAGTAATATTGGAAGAATGTTCATAAATGAAAACCTTACGTCTGGAATTTTGTGACTTGATTGCACAAACTCGATTTCCTTCCATATTTTTATTATAAGTTTGTACATATTTTTGTTGTTATACTGCAGCTCTATGAAGAGTCTTGAAGTTGATTTTAATTCCGTATTCTTAAAAACTTTGAGAGACAAAAGATTTAAAGAATATACAGTAAACCTATGGTGAGCACTGTGAATTGTGTAAGACTGATGATTCACTGACCTGTAGCCTTGAAGCAAATAATACAATATATGTTAATAAAAAATTAAAAAAAAAGAATATACAGTAAACCAAGGGTTGATTTCACCACTTGCTTATATCTGTAGCTCGATTTGCCATGATGTGTGGCTTTCTAGGCCTTTTTAGGATCTTTATCAACAGGCTGCAAATAATTATATTTATTTCTTTTACAAGGTTGATGAAGTGAAATTACTTGGAAAAATGTATTCATGCAATCTCTCTCTCTCTCTGTCACTGTCTCTTTCTATCTATCTACCTATCGTCTATCTATCTACCTATCTCATTGTCTATCATCTATCTGCCTATAGTTTTGCATGTGTTGCTGTTAAGTTTTTCTCCATATATCCCCAGAAGAATCTTGTGGAAATGTAAGTATCCTTACTCCTCTTTGGTCACTGAAGCTATAAACATGAAGATTTGTTCAGAAGCATGCAGGACTAGCAGGGGCAGAAACTAGAATTCAGAGTCTCTTTGCTATCTGCAATTCATTGCTTGTTACCACTGCTAAAATGATTTTTAGAGCCACAGCATTATTATACAGTGTAGAATCCCAGCTGTCAAGAGGGGATGGGCTATCTCTTAGGCATGATGAATAGGTTTTATTTTGAGTGCCAACTCTAAATCAGTTGGTAGTAGCTGCCTGGAGTACTGCATTGAGGAGGATTCTGAGGTCCTATCTGAGCTGCAATTGTTCTGTGATGTTGCCATGAATGTAGGATCTACCATACACACTTGCTGTATATTTTCCATCTCTGTTCTAAGACCACAAAAGATGTTTGTTATGATAGGTGTTCACACTGGCTTGTCCACTGATTCACTGTAATGATTCGTGAGATCATTCATGAAAAAGTATCTACAGATATTTTGCAGTTTCTGGAAGCTGGTGTTGAATGAAATACATTTCGTCCTTTGATGAATGTGGCTAATAAAATGAAAAGAGAGCAGCGAGGAAAGCTAACTAACTGTGCATGAGTACCTATTAAAGTCATTTCCTTTAAAGGAGAAATGCTTGCTTTTCTAGCCAGGGTAGGTCATCTACTGCTAAGGAAGGGTGGTTTCTTGACCACTTGTGGTTAGTAGTATGTTGTGTTGAAAATTAAAAATGTTCACTTTTATGCAGATGCAAACACAATCACATCAACTTTATTTGAAGCTTTGATTACATTCTCATTAATAAGCATATAATTACATTAAGCCAGTTTAACCATATAGCAACGTGCATTTCATTTTAAAATTGGGTATTGGAAAGCTCGGCAAATGCTGGGATTATTAATTACTTAATAGAATTAGATATAATGCACATAAGGAGGTGACCAGCAGTCCTCATGGATCGCTGGTTCCCAGAAGAGTCTCAAAGGCTTAGAAATGTGGTTATGCATATCAGAAAATTTCATTCTGGCTTCTTCCACTTTGTTTCTGTTTTTGCTAAGAATCATACCTTGGGCATATTGATAGATAATTTTGATCATAAATCAGCCTTGCAAATAAACAGCAGGTGGCCTTGCCAGTTGGAACCTTGGAGCATAATGCAAAAGATGTCAGCATCTTCTGTCACTGGGTCTGCGTTAGCATTGGTCACCTGCATGATGGCGTCTGTATTACCTTTTAGTTTCTGAGTCCTAAGCTGAGGTGATATGAAGGACACTCATATCACATGAGTGATATGAGAGACAATAGGGAATTAGTGGCTGCCCATCTTTCTATATGTCTGGCCACTAAGTCTGCCAGATTCTTCAACTCATAGGGCTTATTCTCTCTCTAAAAATGTACCTGGGCTGGCATCAATGTGCGAAGGAGATGATCCCAGAAAGACAGATGAAATATAATCACTAATAAAAGAGACCAATTCCTCATTTTTCCTGTCCCAAGTTAGCCTTGTTACTTTCTAGTCCTGTGGCCCCCAAAGAGTTAAAGTAAAGGATATTGGTTCCTGCTTATCAGGCCACAGTGTGACACCTCTTATAGAATGCACCATAATACTACATTATTTAATAGATCTGAGTATTGCACCTGCTATCTTATCTCCTCTTAGGTGATTAACTTTCCCACAAATGCAATTTGTTAATATGGGGCCACATCTTCTCACAAGGTAAATCTGTGAAATTTGGCAGATTGTTGTTTTGCCGCAGGTGCAAGATGAAAGACCTTGCCCTGGCTTTGCCAAGAAGAAAAATGATGTTGTTCTCAATATCTGGGAAAAATAGTCTGACATAGAGCATAGAACCTGATTCCAAAAAGGTAGTATAGAACTCTAGGACCCAAATCATGCGCTTCTCTACCTTTTGGGGAGTATATTACCTCCAAAAGCCTGAGTGGGAGATCAGAGTCTTGTTTTTACATGAAACCAGGTATTGAGCAAATCCCCTTGTTAAGAGAAGTCCTCTGATATTTGGAACTGCAGCCATTTCTGATGATAAATGATGACTTTTACTCTTATGAGCTATGAGAACTTAATTAGAGCTTAATTAAGGCTAATGCTCAGAATCCTTTGGAAGGTGGAGTGATTAAAAACTAACTTCCATATTGAATAGTCACACTGAAAAGTAGTCTTTGAAATACATGGCATCTCTACTCTAGGGCCCCTTGTAGTCCTGGTTGAGTCTCCACACCTAGGTTAAAGCAAGAGCTGACTATTTTTTGCATTAGAATTTCTTTAGCCAAGACTACAAGAGGCCCAGTACCCAGGTCCATCTCAGCTCCATGTGCATTTATGCAGAAGGTCGTCTCTGAATCTGCAAATCCAGCTCGCCATACACGTGTCTCAGGGCGTCACTGGTCATGCTGGCTATCAACTTCCGATGGCCAGACACCCAGGGTCGACACACTTCTTCCCATTGCACGGTGGAGTTGGGCTGGATTTCACTGAAAGGATGACAAGGAGAGGAAAGGTTTACTTTGCAGAGAGGCAGATCCATTTCCCCACCTTAACCAGGAAGGAGTGAGAACCCCTGCTTCCATCACATGCTCTTTTTCTCTCAGTTGATGGTAGAGGAGACAGAAGGGCTGATTTTACCAGTTCCAACCCAAATGAGGTCCCTAGATGGGGATGTGCCAGTGAATGACTCATTGGGTCATCGTTCCTTCCACTTGGGTGCATCAACTGGCATCTGCGGCCACGCAGTAGATATGGTCCATCCAGTGCCTGGTGAAGGGCTGAGTCTCCTGCCTTGAGTCACCTGAGGTCTAGCTTATACCCCAGCCTCCACAGTAGCCTCATGAATGTGACTGATCTTCCTGGGCTCATTTTGGGTCACTCCAGTTCCTTCCTGAATTAGACTCCTATCTGAATCCTCAGCTGCCTTTGCTGAGGTCCAGATATTCTAATTGGTTCTTGCCAATCCCTTTGGGACAGAGCTTGTTCCCAGGCCCAAGGCCTGGAACATAACCGTACCTGATGCCAACGGATGGAGTGTGTGCATGCTCCATAATTCATAATCCTGTTTAACCACCAAATTGGATCCCCGTGCCCAAGCACCTGTCTGCTATTCAGTTGTATCCATTCTGATAATGGGGCTGGCCTTTAATGGTTCTGGTATTCTCGTCTCCCTCTGCAGCCTATGCTCTGAGATTTTCCTAAGCTTCATGGCCAAGCCCACTCCAGTGAATGACTGAGATCAACCAGGGTTGGGAAGATTGAGGCTTCTCTGGGGTGCTTCACATGTATTACACTATGGAAGCCTCAGGTGGAAGTTACATGCAAGTTTTACATGCATGATAGTCCTTCGAGGCAGGTACCATTTGACACACTGAATAATTAAGAAAAATGGAGGAATAAACAAGTGAAGCAGTTTTTCCAAGATCACACAGCTGTGAATGGGCGGAGATGAGATTTGGAGCCAGGTTGTTCTGATTCCCAAATCTATGCTCTTTCTATTATTGTATACTGTATTTCATACCATAGCCTCCATGAAGATGACTTTTCTGATCTCTGTGCTAGCTTTTTTTTTTTTTTTAATAAGAAAGACAGATGCTCTTTTATTCAGTACTAAGAGCTTCTTGCAGTATTGTTCATAGAAGATTCCTGGTCTCTGCTCGCTGATCCTCAGGAAGAGCATGTAGTGGGTGGCCTTGCTGGGGATCTTGGGCCAGCACTTCTCTGGGAGGACATTAGGGAGATGAAGGGAGACCACCATAAGTGGCTTAGACAGAAAAGGGACCTGTTTTCATGGGGATTACTGAGGCACAGCAGGTCAGAATTGGAAAGGACTTAGAAATCACCTAGTCCAGCTACCTCATTTATAGGCAAAGAGGATGAGATCCTAAGGAGTCTTATGGAATCTTCCACATTCATAGCCTAATGGCCCAGACCATGGATGAACAAAAACGTGCTGGGGAAAATGAAGAGTGTACTTATGCTTAGATATGAGGAACATGCTGTGCAGAGGAATTCTGTGAGTACATCCCTAATGGAGGGTGCTTCCTACTAGTACCATGGAGGGACTGAGGGATCAAAGGAGCTGGGGATGCTGTAGCTTCAGACTGGAGTGGTGGTTGGAGGGGTCATGAGGGAGGGGAACTGCCAAAGAAAGTCTGGAGTGGTTCAAAGGGCTCAGCTGTGTGATCCCCTATTTGCCCTGAGGGTCCAGGACCATAGAGCATCACCTTAAACACAGCCAAAATTCAAGGAGAAATGGGGGCCACATACCTGTGCTTGACCTATTCTATGTAAAGTTAGAACCCCCAAATTTCCTCAAATAGAGCTAAAACGATATCTATTTTAGATGGCAGTGGGTGTACATCCTCTGGGATAGATTTCTAAACCTTAGAAATGTAGACACTAAATAAGAAATCCCTTTCAAACTCTTCTACCTGTGTTCAGTGAATTGGGAAAGGCCTCTAAGGCCTTGGGGACTCCTCTCTTTGGAACAGCTCCAGGCATGGACTCTGCCACTGCTGGTCTAAATGTCTCAATTAATTTGGTATTTGCTAATTCTCTTCTTTATTTTTGTTCTTTATAAATGTAGTTCTATAAATTATTTTCACCCATTATATAAAAGCCAAACTGGGTGAAAAGTACACACATATAACCTAGATAGGTATTGCTCAAACTCAGTAAATTGATTTTATGATTCAAGGGTTGAAAAACATTGACCTCATCATGTGTTTCCTTGCCTACAAAAGGCAGACACTACAGAATATTGAATAGAGTGTGTGGGCACCTGGGTGGCTCAGTTGGTAAAGTGTCTGCCTTTGGCTCAGGCCATGATCCCAGGGTCCTGGGATCAAGCTCCATATCAGGCTCTCCACTCAGCAGGGATCCTGCTTCTCCTCTCCCTTTGCCTCCCACTCTGCCTACTTAGGTTTGCTTGTGTTCTCTCTCTCTCTCTCTCTCTCTCTCTCTATCAAATAAATAAATATTGAAAAGATGAATAGAGTGTGGAGAGGGGTGAATTATTATTTGTACTGCACTTAGAAGCATGGCATATATGGCAATCGCCAAGTGTCATTTAGATTTGTATTACTGTTGTTGTTGCTATAATTACTATTATTAACACAATCACCCTTGTGGTGGTTGTTTCCTCTGCCTCAACTCTGCAAAAGAACTAGGAAAGTAAGTTCCTCCTGCCTGATTGCAGAGAAACAGTTCTTTGTCCTCAATTTACAGTGATTAATTCAATATAAATACATGTTTTAAGATATTTATTTCTCAAGAGCTGGGCTATTTTTACCCTAATCCATTCGTTCTTTCTTCCCTGGTTTCCCCAAGTGATCAATCAGAAACACTTTGCAAAATATTTGTCTTGCTTCGGGATCTGGCCTGGGGCCATGTAACGCAGGTGACTACCTCAAATGGAAACTATAATCCCTGAGCTTCACTTCATTATTGACTCCCACTCATAAACTCAGCCCCATAATAATATTCACATACGTATCTCATACATGTATAGATGTCTACTCAAGACTATCATACAAAGATACTCATACATGAAGATGCACATGCATGTCTAAGTCTGCGTTTATTCATAGATAAATATGTCCAGAAAGAGAAAAGAATCACTCACTCATATTGGTAAGTGGAGTAATACTGGAATAATCCTATTTGCCTGAGGATAGATGTTGTGATAAATGGTTCTCAGTTAATGTGCTGAGCTATCAAGATACACTGGCCATTTATCATCTTGAATGCATACAGGCAAATGGGATTATTATTACAATAAACTGCAACTATCTATGGGTTGTTCTCCATGTGTCTAGCCCTCAGCTTCTGTCCTACTAAAGAAACTCAAAATTTAAAAAAAAAATCATGAAGTCGGGGAACTTTTCTCTCGAAATAACTTACTGAACCTGATCATTTTTTAAAGACAAAAATGAATCTGGAAGATGAATTATTTGATGTTCTGGAAGTATCAAGTACAGAAACTTGAAAACTGAGAGTCTGTGGGGGCAGCACTTTCAAGCATCTGAGATAGGTGGGAGGTGGTGGCAGAAGGCAGGAAGGTGAAGCATCTCGGAGCGAGTTGGCTCATACCCTGAGCAAAAAGTGAAACACCACTGCTTTCCTCATTCCTAGTTCAATTCCCTATTCTCTAGCTCTTGCCTTCCAGGACCCCTGCTTTGAGCTTGATGCCCTTTGTCTTCTAAGGCCCTGGCAGGACTATGGGCGGATACGTGGGGGTAGTGATTCCCTTGACTATTCAAGATGTGTATCCTAGAAGGGAATACAATCTTGTGAACGATTCTGTTTCTACACATTGCTCTTTTAAGGGTCCAAGTTGCTACATGGATCTGTCACTCTTAGATCAGATCTTGGCAGCATAGGGTACCCTGGAGTGCTTATAATTATCTGACAATATGGATGTGGGTGCTGGCTGGCTCAGGTCTTGGTTGTGAATGTGTGTGCTGGAGTCAGGAGGAGACAGGGTAAGTGGTGCTCTCTCCAGAGTCCTAAACCCACCCTAGATCTTAAATATTTTCCCTCTCAAGTTCTTTCCAATTGTTGACAGTCTCAGAGAAATAAAGCTACTCTTGCATTGGAGAGATCCACCCCCTGCATCTGGATTCCCATAAGAGATTGAGGACCTTGTTTTCTGTCTGTTAGCTATCTGCCATGGCTGTGTTGGAAGTAACGACAAGCAGTACCTTAAGGAAGAGTGTGGGCAGGGCATTTGCCTTGTGTCCATGTAAGGGCTGGACTCTTCCATCCTTTCCATGATTCACTCCACTTTGCCCTACTGCAATGTCAGATATTACCCATAAGCACCTGGACACTCCACCCACTTAGAGCCCTATGCATCCCAAATGGTGGGTCATTCCACTGTGTGAAGATTAATCTTTCTTCTAATACACAGATTCTCCCTTTCAATGCATTGGTCTGTGATCAACGTGGGGTTTTTGCCACAGCCAAGGTGTGCTGGTAGCAGGAGGTTCTAGTACCCGCAGATGAGGTTTCTAGGGTTACCGTTTGAGAAGGAAAAATTGGATGCAGCGGGGGGTTGTTCTGAGGAAGAAACGTGTTTCACTTTGCCTGAGTGATTCTCGCATCTGATTCGAGTGGGAAGGTGTGAGAAGGGGTGAGTGAGGCTGTCGTTTCTGACGAAAGCAGGGCTATCACTGCTGACCTCTCCCTCTCGCTAAGGATGATTTCTAATTTAATTCTTTTTTTCCCTTCAACGTTCTTATTAGCACAGGAAGCATTGTTATGTTTTGTGCTTGCATTTTTAAAAAAGCACTCAAATTATTTTCCCTGTTGTTTATTGCATTCACGGGCAGCAGGCATCTCTTGGACAATGGGATTGCAGAAGCTGTGAACACTGTAATTTGAAAGAAATGCAGAGAGCCCTTAGTGGGCAAATTGTTCTTTAAAGGCATTCCGGAAGGGGTGAAGGAGGCCTTGGCCTGGTCCCACAGATTCAGAGGGGGTAACTTCCAGAAAGGGTGTTAGGGAGATTCCTAACATATCTCGCTATCAGGCACTTTCTACAGCCCTCCACCTCCCCTTCTATGCTTCAGAAGTTCACCCCACAGGAAATATGCTAGACTGATTGATGCTGACAGGGACTTATTTGTGGTAGAAATGAAAGTATTAAGCCTCAAAGATTGGGATCCATTCTGGGTGTCACACTTTAAGAGGAGCACAGATGACCTGGAGTATGTGGGAAAGCGGCGGAAGCTAAAGCCACATTAGGGGTCAGGAGAGGGTTAGAGAAGATGTGACAGTTGTTTGCAAATATTTCTAAGGCACCAGATGGAAGAAAGATGGGCTTTATTCTGTGCTGACCCAAATGACAGAATTAGGATCAGCAGGTAGGATCAGAAGGTAGAATTGTTTTTGAACAATGAGAGCTACCTGACTGTGGAATGGGCTGTCTTGTTGGGGGACACTCTTTGTCAGCAGAAGTCACAGAAGCTGAGCCCCTATAAGGCACAGTCTGATGGGACTAGATGTGAAAGAAGCAGTCTCATTCATTTTATCACAGAGCCTGAGGTAGTTATTGGTCCCCTAAATAGAGAACCAAGTCTGAAACTCTTTAGGCTCCCCTTTATTTTACAGAAAACAACAGTTCTAGAATGCTTGTATCAGGGAAATCTGGAAGGTGGGGCTGGAAAGAAAGGACCCTTGAAAAGGGACATCTTTCAGCATAATATCTGACACAAACTGGGTACTCCATGTATATTAGTAGAATTGACACCTGAGGAGGTGGTATGGCAGAATGCTTGAAACATAATTTCTGAATCAGCCACCCTGAGGCTGAATCTGGGCACCTCTTATAATCTGTAAAACTTGGGGGAAACCAGCTGACTTCTCAAAGCCTCTGCTCCCCAAAGGGTGATGATAATAGTACCTATCTCATTAGGGTGGTCGTAAGGATTAAATGATGGAAATGCCAGCCAAACCAGCCCTACTTTTACCCCCTGACTCCTAGAAATGGCCAATAAGAAGGCGGCAGCTTCTCAGACATATTCATCAGGTATTAGATGTAAGTTTGGAAAAGACAGAGAAAGCTAAGCCATCCCACAGTCCCACGTCCCTTGTCACCTTCTCAGTCCCCAACCCACACCTTACCGGAACATCTTCCTCCTTGGCTTCAACACTCCAGGACCATCCAGGTGTATCCACACATTCCTCAGAGTTTCTTTTAGAGGATTGGTGAACTCAACTGTCACCACCATGTCAGAACCGACCATCCTGGCGCCGCGGACCTAAGACAGGAGTTGGAGGAGAATGCAACTCATTAGCAGCACATAAAACCTTTCTGCTCTCCTGTGTCCTTAGCCATCTTCACTTTTGCTGGTTCTACAGAATGGTTATTTTCTGGCAATAGAACTCGTGTGATGAGGATAGCTGATTGCTTTGACTGGGGGATACCTATTGAGATAAAGATGGAAAATTACTAATTAGGATCACACTCTTTTTCTCATTATAAAAACCACCCTAATTAGAGCTCAGGTTAATAGCCGTGACCACCAGATGCTCTTTCTCAGCAGGAGGTGGAAGTGTATTTGGTGAAAAGCAATGCATTTCCATGGTGAGGGTGGCCAGGCAGACTCTGCTTCTGGACAGGACTCAAGTTTCCTGCCAGCACACAGGGGATTCCTGCGTTCAAGAGGAAAAAAATGCTCCAGGGGGGCTGAGCCTTCTCACCTTTAGGTACACTAGAAAGAAATATGGCCAAAGAGGAATTTGGAAGAAAATGAAGAAAAGGAATTTGGATACTAAGATAGGCAAAAAAAGACTTTTCATCTGCAGTTACAATGTCTGAGTCCAACAGAGTCTAAGCCCTTTGTTGGCAAGTTTATCTATGACAAGTCTCAGAAATATCAGGTATTTGGCAAAGGATCTTATGAGGCGGCCAGAGTTCAAGGTCAGTTCAGCACTTACTAGTAGTGGGGCCTTGGGTGACTTCCTCAACCTTTTTGAGATTCAGTTTTCCTGTCTCTAAGACTGGACTGACATTCTAGTGGGATGATTGATGTGAAATGCTATTATTATTTGCTCCTAGGCTGTGTTTACTAGGTTCCAGGAATAGTATGCTTTCCCGACACCAACACAATGAGCTGGAAAATGGCCATGTGGCTCTGGGGTTGGTTGGTTTGTTTGTTTAAGAGATAATATGTGCAAAATGGATAGATCTGACTAACTTCTACATAACTTGGGAGATAATAGTAATAGTAATAGTTCCTACCTCATGGGTAGAATGGGATTATACATACAAAGCAATAAACACGCTGTAGGACACAAGGCAAAAGCCCCATACTTTATAGCTCATACTGTTTTTGGAATAGCAATGCTCAAGGTAGGTTGTTTTATTCACCATGTATTTAGTGTACTTTCAACTCCAACATCTAGCCAGTGCCCAGCAAATATTTGTGAAATTAGATTAACTGCTTAACAATGGAATTTATTGACTGAGTTTCCTATGTAAGGACTCAGCCATTCTTATACCTTATTTCTTTAAGTGTCATATACTATAGAAAAAAATCACATGGAAATGAGCCTTTCTTATGAACAGAGGAAAAGAGGAAGGACAATTCCCAGAGAAAAAGACTCTCACTGACTGACTTTGCAGTAAAGAACAAATCTTCATGGGCTTTACTCTTTGAGACACAGTTTGTGTCTAAATTTTTGTGTCTATGGAATTTTAAAAATCTAGGAGAAAAATGAAAATTGCACCCAATTCTCCATGTTTATTACATTCAAATCAATATCTGCTGGGTGGGATGTGGGGAGTGGTAGGGTCAGAGGGATCAGGTGTAGAACAGACAATGATCATGGTGCTGACCACAGCATGTGTCATCAAGAGAGCACAGATCATAGGCCAAGTGGTTTCTCCAGTGCTTCGCCAGTGGTCTTCAGCCTGCCATGCATACAGAGTCACCTGGGGAACTTTAAAATCACAGAGGTCTAGGCCCACTCCCAAGCAATTAACTCAGAATCTCAGACGGAGCCTGTAATAAGTTTACTCTAAGCACCCCTGTTGACTTCTAGGAGTCAACTTAGAAAAGTGCTCCCTAGGTAAAAATCTCCGATATAGAAAAAACACTTAGAAGACAAGCTGAAATTTTCACCCCCCCTTCCCAGACGTCCTGATTCTCTCAATATATACGTTGGAAGTACAAAAGTGCTTTATGAGAATACTCTGAGTTCTCTTGGTTTAATTTTCGAGTGTGGCCAACATATTTTTCCTAAGTTGGCAAAAAAATTTCAGATTACTTAGATATTTAAATATGTAAGATAAAGATAATATTTACAAAAGCTGTCTGAATTGGAGAAAGTGGGGCTGCTTCAGAGACCCTATTGGTAAAAGTCTGATCACTTTAAATTCGGGGGGGATATTTTGTAGCCATCTGCTGTCTTCATGGCATGCTATTATAGGTATGGACAGAAGCCCGTTACAAAAATCTGGTACTAGCTACTGACCCTTCCTCAACACAGACACACAAATACAAGACACATACAGCCCTCATGTGTGGTTTTTGGGGATTCATTACAGACCCAGAAGATCTGACCTCCCCAGGTTCATGGGCTGCAGGTGAAAAATGATTTCCATGTGTGAGGCTAGCTCTACAGGAAAATTCCTGCACTGTGGAAAGCAAAGTGTACCTTTCCAGGTCACTTTTGACAGTGTTGGGGAAATTAAGTGTTTGAAAGTCTGGCCTCTGTTCTTTGGGTCTTCATGGACAGGCTTTAGATTTGGCCATGATTCGAAGATTAAGCCTTCTCACATAATGCCTCACCATGCCTAACCAGTTTCCCTTCAGATGTTATTTCTGTAGCGGGCTGCTTCCATGGGTGTGTAAATATTCCCTGGGCTTCCCTAATCCTGAGTAGGCAGGAGGCCAGGGAGAAGTGGGAGGGTGAAAGGAGAGGTCTCTTCTCAGGTTGTAGAGTGTTTCTTTTGCAATTAACAAAGACTCAGTGTCCCTTTCCTGACATTCCTCTCCTGCACCCAGAATGTAAACCTCCTTTGCCTGACTACTGAGATGCTAATGAACCTTAGAGACTCAAACCAGCCAAATAGAAAAGCCTGCCTAACAGTCAACATCACTGTTTCTGTGTGGGAGACTAAGTGGAGATATGTTCCTCCCTTCTTTTGAGGAAAACGGACATAGTATTTTCACAGTACGTGTTGATTGAAGCGAGGCGCCATGCTTTGGTATCTGCCAAATGCTGAGAAGACCATTGTAGATGAAAATGTCCAAATCTAGTTCTTTAAGGAACCCACACTGTTCCCTTTTCTTTAATTCTGTAAAAATAATTCCCTATATTGTCATTGTATTTCTGAATTTCTTGCTCTTGCAAGAAGTTCAACAAAGGGAACCTTGAGCAATCCAGAGAAGGTTAGGTCAGGAAAAAACTTTTATGTGTACTCACTTATGAGAAGAGTAGCCATTACTCAGTCCAGAGAAAAGGATAAAGGTTATGTCATTCTTCATGACATCAAAGTCTCTTCTATGTGTTTGATAGTCCTTATTGTTTTCAGTATTCTATTTAAAATATCTTCTTTAAAAATTTTTAAAATATTTTATTTATTTATTTGTCAGAGAGAGAGAGAGCAAGCAAGTGCACAAGCAGGGGGAGCAGCAGGCAGAGGGAGAAGCAGGGAGTCCGACTTGAGACTCAATCCCAGGACTCTGGGATCATGACCTAAGCCAAAGGCAGACACTTAACTGACTGAGCCACACAGGCATCTCTAAAATATCTGTTTTTAGGGCACCTGCGTGGCTCAGTCAGTTAAGTGGCTGCCTTCACCTCAGGTCATGATCTCAGGGTCCTGGAATCGAGCCCCACATCCAGCTCCCCGCTCAGCGGAGAGCCTGCTTCTCCCTTTCCCTCTCCCTCTGCCTGCCGCTCTGCCTACTTGTGCTGTCTGTCAAATAAATAAATAAAATCTTTTTAAAAAATCTGTTTTTAAATATTGACTTGGATATGATGCTTTCCTAGTTAAACATTCACCAATACTGACATACTGAGCTCTTGTCTTTTGTAGGACTTCATGATAATGAGAAACTATTTTGTTTCTTTGGTCAAGGAGAAAGTTACTGATAGGTGCGCACGCACGCACGCACACGCACACGCTGATACACACTCTTTAATCCTCACACCCCTATGAGGTACATACTATGAGTCTCTGTTTTCGAGAGGAACTGAGGCGCAGGGAAGTGAAGTAACTTGTTCGAGTTCACATGGAAGTAAGAGGGAAGGCAGGCAATCTGGTGCCAGTCACTGCTCAACCGCACCCCCACACGGACTCTGATTGGTATCCCTGATAATAGCACCTCGCATGATTTTTAGTGTTCCTTTAGTAATGCAGGCTTGTGTTTCACTTACATTATCTTGTTTCATCCTCCCTACAGCCCTCCTTATGGGCTTGGGGGCAAACATTATCATTATCTTCACTCAATTGACATCAGTCTGACACTTAGAAGGTAAGCAAAGAACCCAAGTGAACGGCGCTCATAAACTGGCAGAACCCAGTGAGCAATCTAGGTCTTTCTGACTCCAAAACATTCCCCTTTAAGCCCTACATACACTGTCATCTCTGACAGCAGAGAGGCAAAAATAGTGACTTTTTTTTCTGATGGAAGTAGCTGCTTTATCTTCTGAAATCCACTGATGAAATCATTCACGATATTAGCTTAGGCTACCATTAAATTTCCAGGTAAGCGCAGTGATTATAGCCTGACCCTGAACTAAATTTGAAAATGTATGTATAACCCAAGTCTTTGTTTTTGACTTCATGGGGGGAGAGAATCCGATTCTTACGACAGAGTAAAACGTGACAAGGTAGCCCCGGGGCCTTGACACATTACTTGACGATAATAGGATTTTCTATTTAAGGTAAAGATAGAAATATAATTTTAGAAAATAACTGGTAGCCTAAACAGAGTGGGATCATATGAAGGTAGATAAGATTCATTATTCTTGAGGTTTTACTTTGTATATATGTTTCTTTTTTAAGATTAAATATAGCGAACGGGAAATGTATGGAAAAAATTATGTCTTAGGCACTCCAGTTAGCAGTGATTTCTCATTTTTGTTCTCAAATACAGGTTGTTCAGTAGCTGTGCCAAGCAGGGAAATGGAAATGCACACTTATAGTGGCAGGGCTCGCTCAGAGACGTCGTCTAGGATGTGCTCTCCTGGCTGATGGAGCATGTGCACCGTCTGCTCCTCTGTGACAAACAGCCATGAATGGCCAGAGAATCAGCTCCCCGAGCATGGAAAACCATGGCTGGTGGTGCCCCATCTGGGAACCTTTGGGGTACATAGGCTACACCTGCTCAGAGCCCCTCAGGATGGGACCCCATAGACTCATATCCTTGTTTATCTCCACAGACTGAGAAGACAGTGCCAAAGACAGTGCCACTGCAGTGGGTGGGACACAGAACAGGACCACAGTCGGGGGGAGCTGAGGGAGTGCTGCACTCAGGGTGTAAAGACCAGGGGATGCTGCTGTGTGTCCTCGGACCAAGTCCTTCCAACTCTCTGGGCCTTGTTTCCCTGTGTGGTTCTTGGGAGGAAATGTGAAATCACCTGACAAAGCATATGAAACGTGGCACTTATTGAATCTAAATGCAATTGACGTTTAGTGGGAGAATCTTAAATGGCCAGCATGACCACGAGAACTTCCTCACCCATAAGTCCTCTTCTGCGGAAGGACAGATATGGTTTCTCAGGTACTGGAATAAAGAGCCACAACGAGAGAAGCTGCCAGCCTCCACCAACACTTGAAATAGAAGTGGAGAAGCTCAGGTCCCCATGCCCACCAGCCTCCCGGTGACCTATGGTCCTCCTGGTGGTCCAGACATGCAGCAGAGTCATGGAGAACCCAAGGGAGGTTGGAACGGATACATGTGCTTGGTTGGTGACATCGGAGGGTTCTATTGGCCAGGGTTCAGGAGACTGAACACAGTCTTTGTTTCCTTCCTTCCTTCCTTCCTTCCTTCCTTTCTTTCTCTCTCTCTCTCTCCCTCCCTTTTCCTTCCTTCCCTCCTCCCCTCCCTCCCTCCCTCTCTCTCTCTTTCTCCTTTCTTTCTTTCTTGCCTTTCTTGCCTTTCTTGCCTGGCTGGAAAGTTTCAGATGTTTATGCTGTCACAGAACAAAATGATTTACCCAGTAGCTGCCATGGGGGCACTCACTCCTCAAGCAGTTCTGCAATTTTACCTTCCCTCCAGGAGAGAGGCATGTGAATTGAGATGCTGGAGGAACAGGGCTCAGGCACTCCCCATGGCAACCCTCTGCTTTGCTCTCCTCTGGTTAAAATAGGGGCTTTGGGGAGCATGAGCAGAGGGGGAATGGAGAGGATTCTACATTTAACCTCAGTAAGACTGCTGAGTTCCAGTGAAGAAAAATCAATAGTGTTTCAAATCAGAGCAGATGTGGATGTGAAGACTGTGCTGGGGTTTATCTGTGCAAGTTAGGCAAGGGCACCCCTTTTTCGGGGCCGATGCTGCTCCCTGTATGGTACGCAGGTGGTGAATGGGTTGGATTTGGTTTCCTCCCTGCATCCCCCATCCCCAGGCTGGGTTATCTGCACCAGTGTTGGCCTGGAGTGGGCCTGCCCAAAGGAAGATCTCAGCACACTCCTGGGCTGGAGGTGGGGGACACTGGGGACATTTCCTGTGGGACCTGTGTGGTCCTCAAGGCTGCAAGGCCAGAGGACATTCTGCATGTTGATTTCTACGAATCACCTCCCCTCGTCGGCCCCTGAGTTAGAACAGCCAACCTGAGCTAGAATAGAGCCACAGCACTTCTGGAGCGGACTGAGGGCAGCCACTGCTAGAAGGGAAATCAGCAGTCTCTCCGCATTTCAGAGAAAAAGTCAATAAAAATGTTCCCGGTGTTGAGATTTTCCTGTTTTTTTTTTTTTTTTTTTTTTAAGCATTTGCTACAACTTATTTACAGAGTACACACCAAATAACTATTTGTTGGATGGATTGAATACCTGAATGTGTAAATGTGTGAGTGGCTAGATGGGAGGAATCAAAGGGAAGGAAACTCAGCCAACGGAGCAAATAAGCAAGGAGCACATGCCTGTTGCCATCTTGCTTGCGGGGCTCTTGCCCAACACCTAGTGGGGAATGGGCCCAACTTGGGGTGGGAGGAGGCAGGGAGCCATGTCAAAATGGTATCAAAAAAAGCTTGGAAACTCTCAATTGTTCTCATTTTGAATGCTTAAATGATTTTTTCCTTTAAATTTGGGGGCGCCTGTGTGTTCATGGTTGTAATTAATTTTTTTTTAATTTTATGTTTTTATTCTAATTCCAGTTAGTTAAAATACAATGTGATGTTCATTTCAGGTGCACAGCGCAGTGATTCAACACCAATACCCAGTGCTCGTCGAGACAGGTGCACTCCTTAATCCCCATCACCTGTTTCACCCAGGCTTCCACTCCCTCCCCTCTGGTAGCCGTCAGCTTGTTCTCTATAGATCAGAGTCTGTAGGTTTGTCTCTCTCTCTCTTTTTAGCTTTGTTTGTTTGTTTTGTTTCCTAAACTCCACGTATGAGTGAGATCATATGGTATTTGCTATTCTCTGATTTATTTTGCTTATATTCTCTAGCTCTATCTATGTCACTGAAAATGGCAATATTTCCTTCTTTCTATGGCTGAATAATATTCCATGATACACACACACACACACACACACACACACACACACACACACACACCACATCTTCTTTATCCATTCATCAACCGATGGACATGGGCTGCTTCCATATCTTGGTTATTGTAAATCACGCTGCTATAAACATCGGGATCATGGTTGTAGTTTTTTTAATCACACACACAGGAAGTGGTTATGTTTTCTCCTAGCAAAACTGTCCCTGGTTCATATGAGGAAATTAGTTTTTTCAGTGTATTGTGATGTCCTATAAAGGCTGCAGGAAGGGTTCCACGTGACAATACTACAGAGCTGTTTTATAATGGCACTTGGATGAGTTCGTTTCCCAGATCCTGAATGGAGGTCATCTGAGGAACATGGGAATGCCTCCTCTCTCACAGTCTCATGCCGAGCACTATAAGAGTGGTCTCCTTCCTGGGCATGTTCCCCAGGGAACAGAGCACACACTGCACACCCGGGGGTCAGAGTCGATGCCACCAGGTGAGGTTACGTTTGCTCTAGACCAGAGGGCCACATGCTACCCAAAGCAATTCTCAGGGATGCGCCTGCTGTATTCCCAGGCACACGTGGGACCAGGCATGGAGGGAGGCAGGGGATATTTATCAGCAACTACCAGGTCCTGGTGTGGGCTAAGCATTCTCACAAGCATCCCTGATGTTAATGCTCACAACTTGGAGTTTTGCATCAGATTGTACTGAGTAATAACTAATAATTATCCATAATATTAATTAAAAGAGTAATTATTATTAATTAAAATAAGAATGAAAAATTAAGTGTTAATCATTCTACAAAAGTGGGCTCAGAAGTTCAGAGAGACAATGTGTGTGAGACGGAGAGAAAGGAAGAGGAGGGAAAAGAGGAGGAGGAGAGAAAGCAAGATGGTGACCAGGTGTGAGTGGTTGAGTATGTGCTATGATTACCATGGTTTCTTGCTAGACTCTTTATGGGGATTATTTCAATGATCCCTCCCAGAAACCCAACCAGGCCAGGACTCTTATTGGAGCCATTTTACATAGAAGGAGGTCAGTAATTAGCCCAAACCAGCTCATATGGGATTACGAATTCAGGAGATCTGACTCCAGTCTTTGAAGTCACTATGCTGTTCTACCTCTCTACAGAGGGACTGCCGGTGTCCTTCCTGGAGTTCTCATCTATTTGGCTAAAGAACCTGAAAATCGAAGCCTTCACTGGTAATGGAGAACTGGAGAAATCCACCAGAACTGTTTCCACATTACACACCACAGATTGCAAGCAAGCCAGTCTCTAGCCTGGAGAACAGCCAGATTCCCTCTACATCCCCGTCCTCTCCAAAAAGTAGCTGTTCACTAAAAATCAAAATGGTGAATCTTTTCTTGACTTACAGCATCTTACAACTATCAACACATGAGAAAAACTCCATGTCTGATTTAATAAAACATACTTTTCTCTTCAAAATATTTTGATAGCACAGATAAAGAGCTGCGTGCTCATTAAAGTTTAATGAGTGTCTCTCCCTGCCATTTTCCACATGAGGATCAGACAGTATGACTCACGCATGGGGGATGCCGGGAGTAGTTAACTGGGAGCACCATTTAACCCAGTCTCAATCTCTGTTTTCACAGGGACACATGCAGCCCCAGACAGGGTCCATTAGGGTATAAGCACATGTCCACTGACCTTCCTGCTTTGAGAGTGACATAGGTTCAGACAGGTGGGAGCAATAGTGCTCTTGGTTGATCTTTATTTGCTCTAAAAAGGGAGGGAGGTAAGGATAGGGGCACACCGGTTGCCAGGCGACTCCAACTGCAAGGCAAAGCTGGGGTCTCCCAGAAGAGGGCAGTGCCTTGGACAGAGGTTTATCTTCATTAGTCTCCTGCTGCCTGCCTGGACTCCATCCAGGGCAGGCCTTCTAGATCTTTCTGTAGACTGCCTACCACTCTCCTTGCTTTTGCTCCCACTTTCTCTAGCCTCTGGGATGGTCTCTGCACCCACGCCTACAGACTGAGATGTTATCTGTTCATTGAGGATTGTCTACTGTTCTACCACCTCGAGTTTTGGTGCCTCGACCTGATGTGATCTCTCCTTCCCAGAACAGCACACACCGTCTGTTAAGGCAGGCACTTTCCACGGAAGTTCTCATGTAAGAGCAATGCAGCCTTGGGGTTATCTGCACAGACTTCCAATCAGAAAGACTCCATTCTTTCCCTGACCAGCACGTTATTATGGGCAAGTCAGTCATGGACAGAATAGTGACCATACTAATGACGGCCACCTGATGCTCGGTGTTTACTGCGTATGGAGCATACAGCTCACAACAACCTATGAGGTGAGTATGGCGATTTGCAGATGAGGAAAAAGAAGCTATGAGAGATTCAGTGATGTGTCAAGGCTCACACACATGAGAAAGTAGGCTTTGATCTCACAGCGTTTGGTCCCAGAACCCACGTTTTTTATCATGATGCTATCACCCACTCGGGGACTCTGTTTTCTCATCTATAAAATGGAGACTGTAATAATGCCCACCTCTAGGATAGTCACATGGACTAACGAAGATAATACCAGAGAAGTACAATAATCGAGAGCTCGGTGGCTTCTAGCTGCTGTCATTGTCATCACCACAGGCTGGTCTCATCCCTCTCCTGCCCCAAAGTGAAGGGTGGGATGGCCAAGTCCTCCTAACACTTTGTCTCTCACACAGCGTCACCCTGTGCCCAGCATTCCTCACAGGGACCTTGAGAGGGTCTGTCCACTGTGGGCCTGACCTAGGCTCAAAGAGATTGACAACGTGTTCTAACGTCTTCCTAGAATTCGGGGACGTGCATCCTAGATAACTGTGGACCCCTTAGCCATTGTGCTTTTCTTCTTTCATGGCCTTCACCCCCTTGCCAACTCCTGCTTTAGACAAGTAATTCAACCCCCCTTCCTGAGGTCTCCTGGGCCAAGGTTCATCATAACCTTCTCTTTCTCCTCTCCTCTCACTTCCTCCTTCCCTCCTCTTCCATCTGCCCCCTTCCCTCTCCCCTTCAACACCTTCCTTCCCTCCTCCCCTCCTCCCCTCCCCCCCCTGCTCCTCTCCCCCCCTTCCTCTTCTCTCTACTCCCCCTGCTTCCCCCTCCTCTACCCTACCCTTCTCTTCCGTTTCCCACTTCCCTACCTTCCTTTTTGTCCCTCCTCTTCCTTCCTCTCCCCTGCTCCTCTTCTCTCCTCCCTTCATCCCTTCCTTCCCCCCCAACTTCCTCTCCTCTCCTCGCCTCTCCTCTCTTCTCCTCTCCTCTCCTCTCCTTACCTCCTCTCCTCTCCTCTCCTCTCACTCTCCCTGTTTCTCCCTTCCCTCCTTTTCTCTATGTCCTCTTTCTCTCTCTCAGTCACTCTCAGGATGATCATAACTTCAGTAGGCCAAGCAGCATCCCAGATCCCTGGCCCTGGAGCCAGAGTTTCTGGAACTAGGGCCTCTACAGCTTGGTGACATCTGGGTGGCTGTTAGGGCCTCTACAGCTTGGTGACATCTGGGTGGCTGTTAGGCTGTGAGGTGTTTTATGAGGAGCATCTCTTCCCTTGCTTGGATTTAGTTAATCTCTGGGGTTGGTATGGTTAATGAGGTTAGTGGTTCAGGGGCAGCTGAGGTGAGGATGTTCCTGCCTCCTTTCCTGAACAAAGAGCACTGGGCAGCAGCCAGGATCTCCATCTCGCTCTGGCTGGAGCCCTGGTCAAATGGCCCCGCCTCTAAGTAAGTTTCCTCCAGGAATAGCATCTCCCATACCTTTATGGAAATAAAAATTAAAAAACAAAAAACCCATAACTCTCTTAAAGGACGCTGCTGTTTCCCGGGTCACTCCACTTGTGGCCAAGGGAATTTCCACTCTGCCCCAGGGGAATTTCACTGCTCTTTAGGTAAAGCCAGAAGACAACCAACAAATAATCTTTCACATTAATGATATCTCAAAGATGAAAGGTATTAGTTTCCTTTATACATCCAGTTTATTGTCAGTGGTGCAATTAAATTCTATCCTATGCTGTGGCTGGAGCATCCCACAGCTTGGAGGGGCTCTCTCCTGAGACCTTCACAGGGACAGCGCATTGGTTCTTAATGAAGTGGGCCCCACCTCTGGTGGGACAGGTCTCCCAGGGAGCACCTGCCATTGTGGAGGGACCCTGGTTACAGGTCGGGCACCTCTCGCTACTGAATGCCCGTTCTCATGGCATTGATGACCCCTCTGGAGGAGCCCTATCCCACCCTCCATTTGCAGCTATTTCCTGTTCTGTCTGAAGACCCTGCCTGACCCCATTTTTCAATTATCTTCTCAGGCCTCTTGTGTGGATGATACTGTCATGGGCTGTGGGCGGTGCCTGAGGGGGAAGGCCTCCTGATGACTTAAGCCTTTCTCAAAATGAAGGACTTGGGCTGTCTGGATGGGCATGGTCTGTCTGTGTTTGTGTAAGCTCTGGCCTGGGGTGACTCGTTCATTACATGGCGGTCCTCTCGTGCCATGTGCACAGCACTAGACCCATTGACGGCTGCCCTGCTGAATGAATTAGCTTTACAAATGATTCACAGCAAAGGATTCATGAGACCCAGGGCTTACTGTCCCCCCACCCCTGCCACCTCTAGGGCCATTTAAGATATGCGCAATTTGGTAAACTTTGATCATTCCTTTAGAAGAATGATGCTTACCATCTGTGCTAATATTTTTAATCACTTTTGGGAAAAAAAAAATTCTCCAGCACCTTGGAGTAAGGCTGACAAAAGGTGCCCTACCCCAAGGACATGGATGGAGACCTGGGTTTCTGCTCACAGGACAGGAAGGTGTCTCAGGATGTGGCTACTTATGGTGCCAATGTTCCTCCAAAGAGGGAGCGAACAGGTTGCCATATTTGTGTTCCATTTCCATCCGTCCTCAGCCCTTCTCTGTTAAGTTACTTTGAACAATTTGGGCAGAGATTTTTGGTGACAAATGGAGTGACAACGTAAGAACTACTAGGCAAACAGGCAAAATAACCATATGGTGATAGAAGTCAGAAAAGTGGTTCTCTTGGTGATGAGGGAAGGGGTTATTGACTGGAAAAGGCATGAGGGAGCTTTCTGGAGTGTTGGGAATCCTCGATGTCTTCATCTGACTGGGAGTTGCCAAGCGTCCACGTATACACAAACCCACTGTCGCCAAGCTGACATCTCAGTGAGTGCCTCCTACTGTATACAGTTAGATCCCAATGAACAAGATTACCGTCCCAAAGGCAGGCAGGACACAATCCCAGTGGTTTCCATTTCTTGCCATGCCTGACCCACTTTATTCTGGAGACACTGACATTCTATCTGCATCCATTACACATCTTTATCTTCCTCCACAAGTATGTTTATACCCACAGGTTATATTTATATCTGCAGCCGCATCTATATATTTAAATCTGGAGAGCAGAGGAAAGTGTTATATGTGTGTGTCTATATATAGGGTAGTTTACTTCTTTCAAAGAACAGGAGGATCTTAGCCCCCCCCCCCCTTTCTTTTTGTTGAGCAGGACACACACACACACACACACACACACACACACACACTAAGTATCCCTGACTGCTTATCAACAACCTTGCTTTCTCCCTTGCCTGAGATGGTGAAACTGACCTTGATGACGAGCTGGGGGATGGTCAGCATGGTGGACTTCTGTTTGGCCAGAACATCCTTCGTCTCGTTGATACGCGCTGTGACGAAGAAATGCAGGTACGCTTGTTCCAGCAGATGGCCCATGTACTCGCCTGCTCTGATCAGCACCTCCTCTTTCTTGACTGGCAGGAGGAGAAACAAACACACAGGGCATCAGGACCTGAGTGAGATCTGCTTGACTTTGCCCAAGTGCCCCGTCCTCTTCCCCATCGGGATTCAAGGGAGCAAAAGGATCTCGGCATCCACCAGACGCACAGCCAAGGTGAGGGACGAAGACTCAATCAAGGACAAAGTCTCCTGCCTCTTGGATAAAACAAGAATGTGCTGGAAATTTAATATTCAAGAAAGCCTTACTAGAGAACGTGTCAGTTTTTCCAAACGGTGCTTTTGCTGTTGTAAAAACGCAAAGCCATGGCAGGCCTATTCAAGATGAAGGACAAAGGGGTTTTAACTGTGGCTGTTTAGACTTGACCAGGGACAATCCTGAGATGACAGATACGGAGCTGTGAAACCCAGGGCCACCAGTCCATGCCCTGCCCCCTTGTGCAACAAGAAACCTCTCCCAGGCCATAGGCCACCCTTGAGCAGAACTGTCAACTACCTGAACCTTCTCCTTACAGCTCTTCAGCTTTTCTTTCCAGCTTTTTCTGTACCACTCTTACATGATTTTTCCATCTAAGACAAAGAAGCCTATGAAATCAGTTTTTACCTGAGGCATCCGGCTCTTTCCCATCCCATTCCTATTTGCAACATAGAGGACCTCTGTGCCAAATGCCCGTTTCCTGAAGTCACTGACCTTAGCTTTTCGGTGTTGAGGACAGGCCAGGGAGACTGGCACTTGGAGGCTGGGGAGTGGTCCGGGCTCCCCTCTGTTCACCATCTGGGCTGAGGGCGGGAATGCTATCTTGTGGCTCTAAGTATAACAGAGAGGTCCTGTTCAGCTGCCCTGCCCGCTTTCTCCATCACTCTCATTTCCCACTGCTCGGGATTCGAGAGAGCAAAGAGGCCAACCTGGGCGGTGGTGTAGCACCTGCTGCACCTGCTCAGAGTCAGGAGCTAGTGCGGCGTGGACTGCCAGCCCTGCAGGGCAATGGGTGGTGATGCCTCCATCCCCGTGCCCGGAACATAGGCTCTGCAAATGCTCACAGGATGGAACATCTCCCCTACTGCTTCCCTGCCCCATGTCTGCCTTTGGTCGAAAATTCCTCCTCCCTGTGGACGTTATTAAAGGGAATGACTCCCAGCTTCCGTTGCTTTACGTGAAGGTGCAGGGCATAGTCAGTCCCCAGTGAGCAGTCATGAAATGAGGACAGGATACTGTGTAGGACGAGCCGGGGTACAGGGAAGGCCCCCTGACTTGCTGGCCCACAGGCAAGGGTGCATCAGCACGCTCATCAGCGGCTTCAAAGCCCCTTCACAGATGAATAGGCACTGTGATGTCTCTAGCCTCCAGTGAAGTAGAGTTTAGGAGGCTGGGGTCCAGGCATTATTTTACAGGTTCGCAGCTGACTTTAATGTGCAGCTGGGGTGGGGAGACATTTCTCCAACAACCCAGAGGGCCCCCACAGGATCAGCTCTGTAGAAGCCTTGGTTCATGTAGAAGGTATGGCCCTTCCCATCAAGGAGCTTGCTGCTCAGAATGTGGCCTGCAGACTATCACCTCTGAGTTCATAAGAAATGCAGGTTCTCTGACCCCCCACCCCCACCCCAGCCCCACCCCCCAACTCACTGAACTAGAATCTGCTTTTGAATAAGATACTCGTAGGATGCATATTCAACTTTGAGAAGCTCCCAGATTTAGGAGGACCTTGGCTTGAACTTGGCCCTTGAATTCTGCTTTTTTTTTTTTTTTTTTGAATTCTGCTTTTTTAATGACCCGTTCATATTGCCTTCTTTGGGCCTGATCCTGGAACCTACTTCCTCCATGGCTCCCCTGGAAATTAATTGTCCAGACACATAAGACTCCATCCCTTGACTGGGTACAACCTCAGATGAGCACAAGGGGGCCTGTTTTTCATGCCCCCAGCTCTGGATGGATGGAGTGGCAAATGGTATGCCTTGAAGAACAAGTGTTTTGTCTCCAGCTGTCTCCAGCAATAATAATAATAATAATAATAATAATAATAGGCTTCCTCTGGTTTTTACTGGCAGAGGGCCTGTGTTCAACCACTGAGTTCCTTAAGGCTGGTGAGATATGCCAGACTTCTTCCTACCCATCTTAATGGAGGCTTTTGCTACCTTTATAATGTTGGCACCAGGACAATATTCTCTGGGGTAGAACATTCTCTAAATCATAGCACTAAGGAAACTGGGCTGTGCTTCCAAGCCCAAGAGAACAGTGCTCCTGAAATAGTATGTTATGTAAGTGTTGTGTTTTGCCACTGCACAAGAAATTGTTCTAGATAAAGTTTATTAAACGTGGCAAGAGAAAGAAGAATAGGTTTTCATTCTATGAGTGGTGAAGCTGGGCTCCTGCCAATATCACTTACTGTGTCTGGGGAAAGCCGAGGGAGACACAGACAGGAGCTGCCTCATCTCTTTTTCCAAAAAGCAAAGAAAACTAAATATAGCCAAGTGGAAATGATAGCACCTTTGAAGGTACTGGAAGGTTTAAGTTATTCAAATCTTCCAAGCTGATTCTAGCCCACACATTCTCTTTAATCATCAATCTGGAAAGTATGCCTCCCATTCTACTTGGAAAACTTTCTTTGCAATCGAGCCTCCTAGGAGTGTAGTCTGACCTGCTTGATCAAGGTCTAGAATCAGGTGGCTTTTTGCAACACGTTGTGATTTATTTTATTTTATGATTATTATTATTTTTTTGCAATTTATTTTAGATTGCAGTTTGCAACCTATTGCATACAGTTAAGTCCACCTGGTCACTGTCCCTAGATCAGTGACGGAGAGGGTTAATGTATCATGCCATTCCAGCCCACTAACTCACAGAAGCTCATTTTCTTATTGGATTAGGGAGAAAAGGGGAAGGAGATGGAGAGACAGAACTCTTGTGAGGTGGTACAGGATAGTGCATAGTGAAACCTGAGTTAGATTACAACTCATTTCTGCTCAAAATCCTCTAGCGGCTCCTCTACTCACTTGGAATCAAAGCCTAAGTCCTTACAAGGCCCCACAGTTCTTGATGTGGTCTAAACCATGCACTCTCTCTTGCCACCTTTGCTCCCAACTCTGCTTTCCTTGCTACTCCTTGAACACATCAAACAGGCTCTGGCCTCAGGGCCTTTGCATTTACAGTTTCTTCTGGCTGCAAAGCTTGCTCCTTTCCTTCTGCCAGGTTTCTGTTAAATGTCATCCCATTAGAGAGGTTTTCCCTGATCATTCCACCCCCGCCAACATTCCTTCCTTCCCTCACCCTGTTTTATATTTTTTATTATGTGCATTACTATACTATATGGGACTTTGTTTATTACCCAGCCCCACCTCTTAAGACCACAAACCCCATGAGGGTTGACACTTCTGCTGTGTTCATGGCTGTGTCTCCAGCACCAAACAGCATCTAGATATAAAGCAGCAAATAAAGGTTAGGGGAATGGATCTACAATCCTGTGATGTGGGTGGTATTGTTCCTATGCACAGAAGAGCTCAGATTAGTTAAGGAACTTGCCTTGGGACACACAGCCTGTAGGTGACATAATCACACCTAAAATCTCCATTTGTCTAATTCCAAGTCTCAGTTTCTCTAAACTCCACTGTTTGAATCCTTTATACCGACTACTCTTGTCTTTAAGTATTCCCCTTCCTATCTTGAGGGATAGGAAAAGTGCTAGATCTCTCAGTCCCTCCCCCCCAACCCTAAATGTACCATGATGATTTCCTAATTGTTAGTCATGTGACAGTAGCTCTGGAAATTTGTTGCCCTACGGTTGGGTAGGCTTCTTGGAATTAGGATTCTTAGGAATGTTCCCCATTTTTCTGGGAATATCTTTCTAAAACATTACAAGGGTACTGATTGCAGCTTGGGACAGCCCCCGAAGCCAGAAAGCCTGAAAACCACTGGGATGTGTGAGTCGGTCATCCCCGAGGGCCATATTAGTCTTGCTTGCCTTCACGTTGTGAAACTCGTTATTTGTACACCTTTAAAATTGTTTTCTTTTTCTTTGCCACACGTCAGGCCAACGGAAATCTAGTGCTCTGAAGGGTTGGCCTGGAGACTGGTTTCTCCTGGTTAACTCATTTTACCAGTTGTGTGACCAACCTCTGTGCTCCCTAAATACTTGTACCCCAAGAACTGAGATTGGTCGAAACTGTAATCTCCAAGGTAAGCTGAAGTCTGTCGAGCCCAAGCTTGGTTAAAATATCCTGAAGTTTTACCCTGAAGGAGAGGCTTTGCAAGGGCATGTGTTTGAGGGAGGCTGGACAGGATCAAGGATGAGAAAGAGACCCCATGAGAGGTGGCAGAGAGAACAAAGCCCTTCAGAGGCTCCTGGAAAGCACGCCCCGAGTCTCTAGTCTCTTCTCCCAACGGTGGGCTCTCCCCTGTCCTGATATATCAGCAGATGAGTTTTCAGAAATGGCCTATATACAGAGCTCAGATCTTTTACCTTCTCAATGATAAAACAGAACACATCATTCCTGCTGGGGCAGTCCCCCAAAATGTTACCTGATGTGGGGATAGAGATACCAGCAGGTGGGGTAGGGGGATTGCTTTCTGACACAGGAAAGCATCGCAAACTTTCCTGGGCACTAAAAGCCCCTCGGGATTTTGTTACAATGTAAATCCCGGGTCAACAGATCTGGGGTGGGGGCTGACAGTCTGCATTTCTAACCTGCCCCCCCCACCCCCACTCTGGTTGTCGGTGGGGATTCCGATGTTTCAGGTCCTTGGCCAACACCTGGAGTTGCAAGAAGTTACATTTAATTTTCATGACTCGGGGGGCTCTAGGCCTTGAAAATTTCAGTTTTCACATCTACGCATGAGAGGGGAAGCTGGAATCTGAGGTCCTCTGGCAGAAAGGGGTTCTCCTCTGGGGTTCATATTCCTGAGCTCTGAGGTAGAACTTCAACTTTGACAGGAAGTTATTATTATTTTTTTAAAGATTCACTTATTTATTAGAGAGAGAGAGGGAGAAAGAAGGAGAGAGTGGGGGAATGGGCAGAGGGAGAGAGAGAGAGAATCCTCAAGCAGACTCCTGCTGAGTGCAGAGCCAGAAGCAGGACTCAATCCCATGACCCTGAGATCATGATCTGAGCCTAAACCAAGAGTCAGACGCTTCACCGAATGAGCCACTCAGGCGCCCTGACAGGAAGTTATGAATGAGTGACAGCACCAAGCCGGACAGGGAGGCAGAGAACAAGTTCCCAGGAGAAGAGCCCCCCTCGTTAGCTTACGAGACAAGGGCTCCAGCGTCACTTCGAACGTCTCCTTCTTGAATTCCGTCTTGGAGACCCCCGTGTAGAAGACAATGTTGCCGGAGAGATAGGCTGAGAGGGTGTAACGGTTGGGGCTGTTGTTCTGGAAGGTGATGGTAAGCTTGAAGTCTCTTCCCAGCACAGCATTTTCCACTTCAAAATTCATGGTCACATCAGACCTGGGTTTGAGGATGCCGTCCGTGTTGATGGGCTTTTTAGCCCCATACATCAGGGCAGTTTCCAGGGCCAGTCTCTCCTCTTCTTGGCCTAGGAGAGACTCAGAGATCATGACGGGGGAAAAGAAATGCAATCCGTCCAAGAGAAATTATGAAACACTTGGCGCTCTGGGCACTGTGTGATCTACTCATCCGTTGGCCTCTGTAAGCCACTGACTGCCCTTCGAGACAGGTGTCATCATTATTCTGGGGCTACCAATTCTCCAAAATCAGGTTTTCGGGGAACTATGACCTGCCTGGGCTGCTGAGTGGCATCTCCAGGGCTTATCTGAAAGGGGGATGCTAAGGGGTTGCTCTCGGGGCTGTTTCTCCAGGGAAGCTACTTTGGGGTTCTGTGGGCAGAGTTGGCCCAGTCACACTCTTCTCAAATGGTAGCACCAGTTTGCTTCCCTCCCCAAATCCTAGCTAGAATTTGGGGATCTCTAAGCAAAGATTTTGGCCATAGTTGCATCTTGCTATTCCATATTGTGCTCTACGAGTTTTCTCCTATTCACAGATCTGATAAGACCTGTCTTCTTCGTTGTCTCTCTTTCCATGTGGGCCTGTCCCACTTGCTACTGCTGACCTGACCCCTGGGCAGCTGCTGTACTGCCGCTCTACTCCTTCCCCTATTGCCATTCCCCCCTGACAGAGTGCAGAGATCCTTTTTTTTTTTTTTTTTTGCATATAGTGCACAGCAGCACCATATACTCAGATCTGGCAAGTCATTAACAAGCCTTCCCTGCCAAAGGGCTCTAAGGTCAAGTTCCCTTAGGGAGCACTGGGTTATCTAGCTCCAGATAGATGTTCACTGTCTTGATTCCAGCCTATCAGACGTTCTGAGCCTGAGCCCTACAGTGAGGAATCTTAGTTAATATAAGGCTTCCCAAAACTCATCTGATGCAAAACACGGGTTTTTTTTGTTGTTGTTTGTTTGTTTTGTTTGTTTTTTGTTTTTTGAGGAACAGCTATTGGCATCTGGGGTACACTGAAGTTCTAATGCATTTGGAAATGTGTGTGCTTTTTTAAGGAAAATGTCTTCTGTGGGGTATCCAGGGTGATGGTGGAGGAGATGAAGGTAGGGACAGAAGGAGAAGGGGTGAGCTCTGGAAGAAACAAACAGTAGCTTTGGGCAGGTGTGGAAGCAAGAAATACTGGTACAGGTCAGACCTCAGGGCTTGCTCCTCCTGGCTCCGAGCTAGGCTGACGTTCCTTACAGAGCTCTGGACAAAATGCTCGCTTGAGGGGACAGAGAGAGTCTCTGTTCTTCTTACCACCTGAATACCTTTGGGTACATCTTGGTACATTGTGGAAGACACAGGAAAATTCTTTGACTTGTAAAAACTAGTCATGGGAATGGCTAGCAAAAAAAGAATCACCTGGAAATAAAAGCGCAAGCTTTTAAATTAATTAATTTTAAGATAATGCCTTCTACTTTACTTAGCAATGAACTGCAGGGCAGTTGAGGAAGTCAATTAACAGCAACAGCTATCACTGAGAGCTAACTCTGTGACAGGTATTGTGGTGAAGTGTATACTGGGCATTGTCTCCTTTAATCCTCAGAGAACTCTACAAGGAAGAGGCTATTATTACTATCCATGTCCTTGTTTGTAAAAAAACAAGGGGGGCTACTTACATCAGAAGGCTTTTAGGAGGTCTGGAGGCATGCATAAGAACTGGTACTTTGCAAAGACAGACAGTGCCAGTAGGTCTCGCAAAAAAACGTGAATGTGTGTATGTGTTAATTTCTCTGATTGTCAGGATTGCAAGAATGTGCTAGGAGCAATTGGTCTAGGACAAGCATTGGCTAGAGCACATGTTTATAGATCAATAGGAGGGAGACATTATCTCCCTGTAAAGGGAAGGAGGGGCTATGACAAGGAAAGCTCAGTGAAATATTTTAACAGAAAGCACCTGGCCAACAGCTCCTCTGGAGAGCTTTATTGACGATCGCTTTGGATGGGCACCAGATATGCATTTAGACAAAATGCAGGAGGGGAACACCAGCACCAGGGACCTACCTGGCAGAGAGGTGCCATCCCGGGGGAGAGAGGCCGAGCTGGCCCAGATTGGGGGAAGGGGCAGTGGAAGGCTTGTGGCAAGCCTTGAGACACTTTCTATGGCATCATAGAGGAGCCTCTGGTCTCCTCAAGGGATCAGCTTCCCGTGAGCAGGAGCTGCCTGCCAGTTGTTCCAGGAAGCACAGGCCCAGATAGGAGGCAGGAACATCAGGGTTTCCCCAGAGCTCTGCAGAATTCCCATCTCTCTGCAGCTGTGCTTTACGCTCTGACATCTTACATAATTCAGGGCCATGAATTTAGTGCTGTGGGAGAATGATCCAAAGCCAGATTGTATTTTCTGAGATTCCTCTGCAGCCTCCAGGAGCAAGGTCAAAAGCATCTTTCCATTAACCAAGATGTAATGAAAATGCTCTTTTATGTTTGATAAGCTTCTCATTGTTCAGATTTTTAGCTCAAATGTCACCTTCTCAGAGAGCACCCCCTTCCATCACCCTGTGTAATGTGTCCCCAAGCCTAGTCCTCTCATCTCTTCCTAACACGTTACCTGGTTTTTGTCCTTTTCCCAGCACTTGACACTGCATAACATTATTTTCCTCACTAGAACATATCTCCCTGTCCCCAGGACCTATGACCCAGACTGGCACAGAGGCTTTGAAGGATCAAGGTTTGGAAAAGACTTTGCTTTCATCCAGAGACAGAACTTTCATCTTTATAATGGATATGAAATAGTCTAGTTTTGGGGTATGTGATGTGCATTTAAATTCACCTGTGGAAGTGTCACCTGCATTAGCATTCATTTGACTGTTTGGTGCTGCTGGAGCCACTGTGATGTCCGGGCACTGTGTTAGGCTCAGATGAGAAGCACAAGCCTTCCCTCCCTTGTCTCAGGGACACGCGCAGAGGGATTGCTATGTGTATCCATCACAGATGCCAGGTCAGATGTTTGCATGTGGGGCAGGCAACAGGGGGAGGGACTCAACAGCCCCTAGGGGCAGGGAAGACTTCTCAGAGAGGTTTTTCTCCGAGGCATGAAGGCATGAAGAAAATGGCAGCCTGGCTCTCAGGAGGACCGTGAGTGAGCAGCTTTCCAGGCTGCTGCTTGGGGAGCCTGTGGGTGTGGTCAGGAGGAGGAGCTGGAGGGTCCCAAAAGGCAAACAACAGAGGCTTGGTGAGCTCTGATTGAAGGGCCCTGCAAGGCAACAGAGGAGATCAAGGGCTTTTAAGCAGTATCCTAACAGGCTGAAATTTATATTTTAAATATGTCACTTTGGCAGCAATGCACAGGTTAGACAGAGGGAAAGAGAGGATGTGGCGGGAAGGTAGCCTTGGGAAGTAACCCAAGGTAGCCAGGAGAAAAATACTCATATACTGACAATAGTAGGAGTATTGTAGTAAGAAAAGAATTACTAGCAGGAGCAGAAAGTAACTTTTTCGGACATTTATTTTGTATCAGGTACGATGCTAAGGGCTTTCCACACCTGATACCACTGAATTCTCAGAGTGCCCACGGTATAGAGAGAGAGGAGAGGAGATGAATTTGAACTATTTCAAAGGGGACATTTTCAGGGTTTGCTGCTTGACTGATTCTCGAGTTGGTAAACTTGGGGGGACTGTGGTTCTCTTCACTGGATCCAGTCTGGAGTAGGGGAAAGAGATCCAGGCAAGGGAGGGAGTGAGAAAAGGTGACATCCTAGAAGGGTCGGTTTCGGGTTTTTATAGGAGACTTAGGGGAATGTGAAACTGAACAGAGAAGCTGGGCCAGAGACACCAATGGTTGTGTGTGTGGAGGGGGTGATGAGTAGATATGTGACTCAGACACGGAGAAAGAACATAAAGTGGGTAGGAATGAAGCTTGAGGATTGAGCCTGGAATGAGTACCGTTCAGAGGTGAGGGGAAAAGAGGAGCTTAGAGTTGCAGAAAGGGTTAGTATAAAGAGTCAAGTAGGTTGGGATGGAACCCGGAGGAGTGGTGTCTTAGGAACAAAGAGGAGAGAGAATTTCAAGATTTGAGGGGTTGAGCAGGAGCATCAGAAGGTACGAGAAGGTACGAGGAGCTCAGGCAAGCTGAGATCTGCGAACATTTATTCCACATGGCAATCAGGTGGTGCTGGCAGTTTTGAGAAGAGGAGCTCCAAGGGGCGCCTGGGTGGCTCAGTCAGTTGAGTGTCTGCCTTTGGCTCAGGTCGTGATCCCGGAGTTCCAGGATGGAGCCCTGCTTCCGGCTCCCTGCTCAGCAGGGAGTCTGCTTCTCCCTCTGCCCTTCACCCCGCTCGTGCTCTCTCTCACTCTCTCTCTCAAATAATAAAAATAAACAAGACCTTCCAAAAAAGAAGAAGAAGAAGAAAAAGAAGAGGAAGAAGAGGAAGAAGAGGAAGAAGAAGAAGGAGAAGGAGAAGAAGGAGAAGAAGAAGGAGGAGGAGGAGGAGGAGGAGAAAGAGAAGAAGAAGAAGGGCTTCAGGGATCTGGGGCTGGGAGCAGAATGCAGGGGATGGTAGGTGAGAAAGGAAAGGAAAAGGCACATAATGGGCTGCTAAGGACAGGAAGCTCTTTCAAGATGCCTGGCCGTGGAGAATAGCGGGAAGAAAGAATGGGGCATGTTTGGTGGGGAATATATTGCTGAAAAAAGGTTGCCTATTTTTTTTTTTTAAACACAGGTGACACCAGATCCTGCTTAAATGCAAATGAGAAGGAGCTAATAGGGAAGGAGACATGGAAATACAAGTGACAGAGGGAGTGATTGATGGAACAAAGAGGAAATGGGATCCAGATACCATCATAAAAGAAGACAGATGGCCGCAGAAGTTTTAAGAATTCTGGTTTTCAAAATTTTATAGTTTCCTTATCTTACATATTTGAAAAAAAAGTGTAAAATTAATATTAAGCTTTAGTTCATCCACATGAAAAATGATCTTTTCACGATTTAGTTAATTAAAATAGTTAATCCCTGAATCTGGTAATAATTTCTTCTCTATGTTTTTATTCATCTCCACATTTTAGTGGCCACATTCAGCATTTATGATTAGAGAAATTATATGAGAGATTCAATAATGAGAATCAGAGTGACAAATGTGTGACCAAGGATGCCCGCAGCCTTTCCTAGGCGCCTGTGGCAATGTCTATGATCGCTCAGTCGGTCCCACCAGATTCAGGCGTGGTCTCTGAATCCTTCTGTAAAGTAGCTCCCCATTTGGTCATTCCTAAGGTCAGAATTTAAAATGCAGCTCCCATTCTTGATTAAGAGGCCAATTAACCTCTTGGGATCAAACTCTAGCCCAGAAGCCAGGTGGGGTGTCTCATAACTATCTATGCAGATTTAGGGATTCTTTTGCTTGGACTAGACCCCCATACTGTCTACCACCCTGAGCCTTGTCTTCTTGTCAAACTCTGGAAGCCTGTACCTCAGCTATCTTCCTCATCTGGAGTGGGCACATGTTACTTCTTTTTATTTATTTATTTATTTATTTTTTAATTTTTTTTACATGTTACTTCTTTTAATCTGGTGTCCAGCCCTGGTCTAGCTCCAACTCCTCTTCTGTTGGACTGGACTTTGGTCCTTTCTCTTTTGACATCTGACCCTGATTCGGTCTTCACTGTCACCTCCACGGATGACAGCTGATGACAATGGCACTCTGCTGTGTGGTTTAGAAGAGTCAACTGGTTGTCTGGATGGCTCCCTGTAGGGCCATGGCTTTTTCTCTACACTGTCTGTTCAAGACTTCTTCCACATCAGTTTATCCACAATCCCTGATGGGCTGCCTCTTCCTGAAGAAGTCTCCCCTCGTAGTGTTTGACCTGGCCAGTTAGTTCCTGTTTCTTCTTCTGTCTCAGTGAGCCCATCACTAATGTCCTTCAGGATCCCAAGTCTGATTTGGAAACTCCCTTCTCTGTGCCCTGTTCTGGGCACCTGCTGCACAGCATGGTGAGGGCTTGGTTCCTGATCATCTGTCCAGCTAGATGAGAAAACAGGTCTGTGTGTCTCATCCCTATACAACAGTGCTGGGAATATGGTGGGTGGTTAAGAGCAAGTTGTTGAATGGATGAATGAATAGATTATGGAATGTTGCAGCTAGTTTCTTTCTCTCTCTTTTTTTAAGATTTTATTTATTTATTTATTTTTTGTTAGAGAGAGATAGAGCATGCACAAGCAAGGGGAGTAGCAGGCAGAGAGAAACAGGCTCCCCACGAGCAGGAAGCCCGATGCGAAACTCTCCCAGGATCCTGGGATCATAACCTGAGTGGAAGTTAGTGCTTAACCGATTGAGCCACCCAGGTATCCCTCTTTCTCTTTTTCTATGGACTTTTATTTTTCCTTTTCAAACCTTTTTGCCCATAACTCTACAACAAGAGGACATTACTTGTTTGCTTTATTGTACTTATGGGTTTTTAAACTCTCATTTCAGGAAAAAGCCAAAAAGGAAAAAAAAAAAAAAACAACCCCACATTTGTATCTATGTTGTGCAATGGATGATAACCACTAGAAGAAAAGAATGAACCATTTCAGAAATACAGCAAAAATTCACTAGTTCAGGTGGCAAAAATCCTGAATTTCTAATACAATGCGTGAGAATTCTCAATTCAGCAAACTTTCTCTTTATAGTGCAAATTGCTTTTTTAAATAAGAGCTGAGAGACTATCTAAAATATTTAAAACAAATTCTGCCCTCCTTAGCACTTCAGGAATACTGATGAATATTTAGGTATATGCTAAATACTTGTCATTTCTCTCCATTCACTAAAATAAATGCCACTCCTAAGAACCTCCGCTGGTGAATCATTTGTAAAATATACTCCACATTCCCCATCAAGAAACCTAAACTCCTCTAACTCCTGTCCACTACCGACCTTGGGCAGCTTTGCCTCTAGCCACTGGCACTCTGAGCTTGATGTTTTTAGAACCCTAAACACACCGACTAACTCACACCTCCCAGATGCCTTTGGTCGTGTTCCCAGTGCCTGGAAGCGCCCATCTAGATTTCTTTAATTGTGACCTGTGATTTCTCTCACTCTGCTCTGCTTTTTCTGAATCTTCTGGCTGGACTGAGTGTCTTTCTTTTTTGCTCCCCAAACCCTCCACATGATGATCCTATCACTTTTCCAGGAACAGAAACTGAATCCTGCTCACCATGGGGATCCCTGGCACCAAATGTAATTCCAGACATTAGAGTAGGTGCCTGGTACTGACTGAAATGGCTTTGAACTCCAGAGCTCCCTTGGAAGCTCCCAATAAACACTATTAACATTAACGTTATTTTATGATTGAAATGCGACTTTGACCTAATGGACCTGAATTACTGAGACCACACTTCCTGTTGATATTGTATTATCTATCTCAAGGGGCTTCCATGATAATTCAACGGAACAATGCATGTAAAAATAGTTTGTTAAGTATTAAACAGCTGTGAACGGTTGTTTAAATTTCTATTATTGAACTAAAATCACATCAGTTGCACAGTGTTTTCTATTATTGGAAGTTAAGATTCTTCCATGTTTTTGTGGGCAAGAACTAGATTCTGTTAAAAAAGACATGACTTTAAAGAAGATTGTCTTCACAAGTGATGCAAAGGGGAATTCTGCTCAGAGCAAATCAAGAAAACTACAAGGAGAAATTGTGGGTGTGAGGTGTCTCCCTCATGAAAGTTTAGGGTATTTTCTCCAGAACACATTTCATAGTGACAGTAAGTAAGTATTAAACAAACTTGGGCAAAGAAATCTTCATTCAGGGGCATTAAGTTACCTTCTTGGAACTTGTAGGTATCAGTAATATCCTTTATGCCATCTCCTCCAATTTCTTTGGTCACGATCAATTTCCCAATGTGAGTGGTATCAACAGCTTCAACCACATGAGTGCCATCTTTCTTGGCTGTAACGTAAATGAGATCACTGTTGACCTAAAAACAGGAGAAGAGAGCGTTAGCTACCCTCTGAAGTCCTTGTCATCAAAATCTCTCCGTGGTGTACCGTCCGGGATCCCTAGAGTGGACATGTTCTTCTCTTAACAACATTGGATTCACAGGGCTGAATTTGTTTTAAAATGAACCTGAAGGACAAGCTAGCTTATTTTAGTCATCAGACATTATAAATGAAGAGTATTTGGATATTGATTGTTTAAACATCATTCACTCTTTCTCCCATTTTTCTTGTTGGTGAATTCTACCTCTTCAGAAAGGAGCCCAAACCATCACACCCGTTATTCACTTTCCCAGACTGCTCTTAATCTGGCCGTGGTTTTGTGACCTCCTTCTGGGAAGAAGAGGAAGTCTGCTGGGTGGCTTCTTGGAAGGATTCTTCTCTGTTATAAAATGAGAGGGTTTGCCCTTCCCTTCCTGCTTTTCAATGTTTTCACCTGAAGTGAGGTGATGCTTGGACCTTCTGTAGCCACCCTGGGACAGTGAAGAGAAATACTGCCAACAGTACAAAGATGGCCGTGTGGAGAGATAAGAGGCATGTGAGGACTTAACAATGCTGTACAATAAGTACCTGGGGTGGGGGGGATGCTGAAGATATTGCGAGAGAACCTGGGGCAGTGGAGTGGGGTGGGGCAGGGTGGGAGGGTGGTGAGGAAGTAACAGCCAAGTTGAAAGTTGGAAGATGCATGGGAGTCAGCGAACTAAAGAAACTCATGTTACTTGTTCTTACCAACCAACCCACAGAAGCTCACGAAAGAACACAAGGAAATTTGTGGAGGTCAGGGCCATGCCTATTTCCTTCATTGTGGGGAAGATGTCACAGGTGTATGCATATGTCCAAACCCATCAAGATATATCTATTAAATATGTACAATAGTTTACATTAATCATACCCTGTTAAAGCTAAAAGGAATAAAGAAAAAAAAATGGAAAGAGGAAGGTGGTGACAGGCAGAGGGATTGCCCCAGCCCCAGTTCTGAGAGGGTGGATCAGGGCCACTCTGGATTAGCTGCAAGAACCTTGGGTTCTGATCTTGAATGTGTACTTTTGGAAAACTACTTTATCCTCTCTGAACTTCAGTTCCTTCTTCTATAAAATGAAAATGGTTATACTTGTTCTGCCAATCTCATAGTAACACGTTAGTGAGACAGCACCGAGCGAGCTATGATCTATGTGAGCATGACTTGTAAACTTTAAAACTGAGTGAAAACGTAATGGTTTTTATTAGGTAAGGGGGAACTTGATAAAACCTGAACTTTCAAAGTTGAGGTTACAAAGAGCAACTTTTCTCTACTTTCTCACAAAACGTTCTGAATTTACATGGACTCTGACCTCTACTGAGGTGAAAGCAAGTAGCCGACATTTACTGAACAGCCACAAGGTTTCAGGGACACTTACAAATTATTTAATCTAAACCTCACAGCAATAACCACCTGTGAGGTATGTATTCTTATCCCTGTTTTAGAGATGAGTGTGCCAAGTGGGTTAAGAACGGTCAGCAAAGTGTTGGTGGTCCCATAGCTGTGAGCTGCTAGAGAAGGAAACCCTGGGCTAGCCCATAGCCTGTTCCCTGACCTTCACCCTGGGCTGGCCCATTCTCTGACCTGCACTGTGCATTGCCTCTCCCATACAACCCTACTGCACCACAAGGACTGCCATGAGGTGGGGAGATGGTTTCATGCTTGGGGTACAAGTGGTCCCATGCATGCGGCACAGATATTTGAAGGATGATAAATAGTGACCTCATTCTTCAGCAGAATAATCCTGGCTTTGTGGCACTAGCCATAGGATGTGCAAGACCAAAATATGAATTTAGGAATCAGGATAGGCCGTGATAGGGTAGACATCAGGGATATTTGTCATTTTGAGGGGGAAAAAAAAAAAAAAGTAAAGCTTCCCGAGGATTTTGGCTTTCCCTCTGGAGAAGGCCATGGGAGCACAAACAGCCTCCTCATTCACTTGCAAATTATAGCAACCGTGCTGATAAATATCCTCTTAATAAGCACCCTTACCGCAGTTTACAGTTTTCCAGGGAGATGAGGCTAAAATGAAAGTGGCTAAATCATCGTCTTCCCTTGAACATAGAGCTTAGGAAATTTACTTGGGCTAAAATCTCTGGCCAGCCCAGCAGCACAGTCCCTTGTGGAGACAGGCTAGGAGAAACCCACATATGAAATGGCTATTGCATTTGTACGTCATGGGGGTGTGGAGAGAAAGTATTCTTTCCGATCAACATTAGCAAACTTTCTTTTCAGTTTCAGCTGCCAGGGCAATGGTCTTCCAACCTGGCTGTGTATGAGCCACTGAGGGCTTAAAAGAGTAACGGTGCTAGGCCCCCAGCCAAAGCCAACTACATGTCAATGGCAGACAGTAAGTGCAGGTGATGCTGGAAAGAATATTGGATCTATATTGGATCTATACTCTGTGACTTTGGGCAAGACTCAATGTGTCTCAGCTTGGGTTTAATAATGCCATTCTTGCAGGGTGGAAAGCTAGTACTGCTGGAAAAAGCCCTATGTTGAAGGCTAACTTCTTTTGAAGAAAAGGAGTCTTAATGGCCATCTAGTCCTACCCCTATGCTTGAGGGGACTGTGGGCATGCAGAACCTGGGCATCCCAGCATGGAATCTGTGCCCACCACACCTTTGTCTCTTTGTCAGACATAGGAACTAAGCCTCTGCTCAGGTACTTACTGAGCTCCAGAGTCCCAGCAAAGGTGGACTGGGGTTGCAAGCTGAGGGTCCCCTCTCTACAGAGTTCAGCGTGTACCCCTGGAATGTAAGCTTATGTCTACTGCTGGCAGAAGGTATGCTCGTGACCACTAAGGATGAAAACCCTTTTTACAGGATGCAGCAAGATTTGTTTTGCTCCTTTGTTCCCAAGTATAGATAGCTACAAAAATAGGCTGTGGAGAGAAAGTGGTGCTCCTCTGAGAGTGCATGGAGGCAGTGGGTCCATGAACCTGGTCCATGAGCCTTCTGGCACAACTGCCATCCTTCTACTCTGTGCTTGCCATTCCTTCAGCCTGTAGATGCTGGCTATGAGGTCAGACCCCTGTGTGTGTTCCCTGCTGCTTTGTCCCTGTGCCTTGCCTCCCACCAGGATTGCCAACTCTGAGGGCACCATTGGGATCCTATCCTAATCTCTGAGATTCTGTTCTTAGCAGGGTCCTCTGCATCTGCTTTTGTTTGCTTGCTTGCTTCATTCAGCCATCCACCCATCATTCATTCATTCAACAAGTACATATCTATGACTACTTTGTGCCAGAACTTGCTTTCAGTGATGACAATACTTTACAGAGATTATGTTCTAGAAAGGAGAGAAATAATAACACTAAGGCAGGGTAGAAAGATAAAAGCAACGGGTCAGGAAGTGAGATTTTAGGTGGGGGTGGGATAGCGTGAGTTAAGGCCTCTTTGAGGAGATGACCTGAGCAGAGACTTGGATGCAAGGAGGGGTCAGGAGTACAAAGTGTGGTGGAGGGTAGGGGAGAGCTTTTCCAGAAAAAGGAACAGTATATATAAGGGCTCAGAAACAAGAGTATGTCTACATGTTGCCAGAAGGGCAAGGTCAGTATGACTGGCGGGAAATGAGCAAGGGAGGAGATGGAAAGAAAGCCAGGGGCCAGATCACATAGAATCTTGTAAAGACTTGTGATCAGTGTTATTTTAAGGGTGGTGGAAATCCACTAGAAAGTTGGGGGCAAGAGAATAATATGTTTTATTTACATTTTTAAAGGATAATTCTGGCTAGTTTGTGGAGAACAGATAGGAAAAGCCTCAGAGAAGAGAAGGGAGGTGGGCTAGGAATCAAGTTCATAGAGCTCAGAGTTGTACAGAGTTCAAAGGAGAATAATCAGCATCGCAGACTTGGTTGGATGCGTGTTATTTTTAGAAGGCATTTCTTTTTTTTTAAATTAACATATAATGTATTATTTGTTTCAGGGGTACAGGTCTGTGATTCATCAGTCTCACCATAGCATACATGGTCCCCAAAGTCCATCATCCAACCACCCCATCCCTCACACCCCCTCCACTCCAGCAACCCTCAGTTTGTTTCCTGAGATTTAGAGTCCTTTATGGTTTGTCTTCCTTCCTGGTTTCATCTTGTTTCATTTTTCCCTCCCTTCCCCTATGATCCTCTACCTTGTTTCTCAAATTCCTCATATCAGTGAGATCATATGATAATTCTCTTTCTCTGATTGACTTATTCTGCTTAGCATAATACCCTCTAGTTCTATCCACGTTGTTGCAAAGGGCAATATTTGGGGTTTTTTGATGACTGCATAGTATTCCATTATATACATATATCCTAGATCTTCTTTATCCATTCATCTGTTGATGGACATCTAGGTTCTTTCCATAGTTCAGCTATTATGGACATTGTTGCTATGAACATTGGGGTGCACGTGCCCCTTCAGATCACTACATTTGTATCTTTGGTGTAAATACCAGGAGTGCAATTCTGGGTCATAGGGTAGCTCTATTATCAACTTTTTGAGGAACCTCCATGCTGTTTTCCAGAGTGGCTGCACCAGCTTGCATTCCCACCAACAGTGTAGGAGGTATATACCCTTAGAAGGTATTTCTGGCAAGATGCATGAAGAAGATTAAGAAGAGAAGCCAAACTGATTCTAAAATCATATACATTATTTGAATAAATGGATGAACTATTTTAGATCAGAATAGGAGCCTCCCAAATGGGCTAACAAGTGGTAGCAAAATAACCTTGAATTGAGAAGGAAGCATCTATACCATTGGTATCCACAGTACCTCTGGCCCAGATCAAGGGAAATTGCTATGTAGCTTCTGAGCAATGGAGCAGTTACTGTGGCCTGGGGGATCAGTCATCCTTGCTGCAGAAATCATCTCAGGAACAGGGAGGGAAGGAGGAGTGGGCATGTGCTCGAGTGTGCATGTATGTGCAGTTTTGGGGTGGGCTGGTACGAAGAGGAGGACAGAGCCAATGAGAGGAAGCTAAAATCAAGTGAACACGGGAACTCATGAGATGACTCCACAGCTTAGCACTGTTCTGCTCTCTCCTCTCCCCCTTTAGAAGCCAACGGCCACCATTAGTTGGGGAAAGAAAAGGCAGATGGGCTTCCAGAAGGAGGTCCTCTCCATGGCACTGAGGGCATGAGAAAGGAGGAATTAGAGAAATAAGCGTCAAGCCCTGGAAACAATCTAAAAATGTGAAGAATGCATTTTTAAAAGAGAGGAGGAGAGGAAATGGGGCAGAGATAGGATGCTTCCCATGTACCTGCCTCTTTTTTTTTTAATTTTTAATTTTTTAATATGAGTCTAGTGGATACACAATGTTACATAAGTTTCAGGTGTACAACATAGTGATTCAACTTCTCTATGCTGTGCTCACGGCAAGTGTAGCTACCATCTGTCACCGCACAACACGATTACAACATCATTGACTATATTCCCTATGCTGTGCCTTTCATCCCCGTGGCTTATTCTATAACTGGAAGCCTACATCCTCTGCTCCCCTTCACTTCTTATTTTGGATTTTGCTTTCACTAAAGGATATCATGGCTCTGAGATGATCAAAAAACGTCAGTGAACATGATGTTTAATCCAGCCCGGAAGTGAGTAAGGGATGACCAGTGAGAGGCAAGAAAAGGCACACTGGGCTGCCTGCCTGGGGTGTGACAGGCAGGCTTACGCAGCCAGAGTATGGAGCAGGAAAGGGAGGATGCCATCTGAACCTGAGTCATGGACATTCTCATTAAAGTTAAATACGACGCCCCCCATGTGGTCCTACTTTGGGCACCCTTGAGAAAAGATTCCTCATACACTTTCAACAGCTTGAGCATCTCTTATAAATGGCTCAGCCCCAGGGCTCAGTCCGTGCCAAAGCAGCAAATCGTACGCTCTGTCAGACAAGGCTGCAGTGGCTGAGAGAGGAGTAATTATAATCTGCGAATCCTGATGACATGCATAACACCCCGATCTATATTTAATAATAGCAAAAAGCGTTTGCATTAACAGCTATTAGGCAATTCACTCTTGGAAGGCGGTTGCTCCCTCTTTCTCTGCAGCAACAAAGCATAATAAAAATATAAGAAACGTGGCTCTGTGAATATTAGAGTGATTTCCCATTAAGAGGTTCTCCTAGCATCATAAACTATCAGCTGGCAGCTGGGGAGGTTGGATAAATCTCCAAATCCCGAAGTGAAATCGAGGGGGATGAAATTCGAAATACAGTCTGCCTGTTTTCCCCAGGCTTCTAGCAACTGCAATGGAAGTCTCCATGTAAGAAATACTGTCCCCCCTGGGGGGAGGGGTCTTGGGGGGTGGGGTTATTATGGACATTGGGGAGGATATGTGCTATGGTGAGTGCTGTGAAGTGTGTAAACCTGGCGATTCACAGACCTGTACCCCTAGGGAAAAAATATATTATATGTTTATAAAAAATAAAATTAAAAAAAGAAAAAAAAAAGAAATACTGTCCCCTTTGTGTATTCAAATTCCTGATCTTGCTGTCTGAATATTCGCGGTAATTTTACTTCCTAAACATTTCCGGATGCTCCCTCCTCCTTCCCGCCTCTTGCCATTTGGGGAGCTCAGGCCCTGCCCTCTCGGGTGGGTGTGGGGCAAGCACAGGCTTCCCCCTGACCTCCCCACTGGGGCCACCTCTTTCAAGTCCCAGCTCCACTGGACTCAAGTTACTTCTGCCCGCATCTTCTATACCCCGGATATGCCACCTTCCGTGAGCCTGCACAACTTGTCATTTCCCTCACACACCATTCAGAGGCTCAGACTGTCCCCTCTGCCTCAGTTTCTTTCCTTCCTCCGGCTTCTTTCTTACCCACTTGGACTGAATAACTCCAAACTCTCCCTCGAGACACAGCTGAGGCACTAATCCCTTCAAGGAGCCTCCCTGTCCCTCTCTCCATGTGCTCCCACAGTGCTCCTGTCCTGTGGCTCTCACACAGGTGTCCTTATCGTCCGTCCTCATGTCATCCTCCCTGCCTGTTGGTGTCTTATAGCCTTTACTGTCCCACTCAGTTCCTGACCCGGGTTCCTCAATTAACAAATCTGTATGTATTAAATGCAGATCATTCTTCACCTACACGGCTCATCTGACAACTAGCTCCACAGAACCTCATGTACTACTGTTATTTAACCTTTAGTGTGCTATGTATTGCCACCTCCCACCAAGAATCTAATTTTTTTTTAAAGATTTTTTTATATATTTGAGAGTGAGAGCACCAGGGGGAGGAGCAGAGGCGGAGAGAATCTCAAGCAGATTCCCGTTGAACGCAGAGCCTGTCCAGGGGCTCCACCATCCAAAACCAAGAGTCAGAGGTTTAATGGACCGGGCCATCCAGGCGGCCCAAGAATCTAGTTTCGTAAGGGCATAGGATTCTGAGTTCCCTACAGGAGAGTGTCCACCACATATTTATAATAGGGATTTATCTGTCCCAGTGTAGTAGTAGAGTGTGGCGGTTACTGACATGAGTTTCATTCAGTCCCTGCCTGGCTTTAGATCTTAGCATGACTGTTTATTTAGTTCAATGAGTGTGGACAGGTTATTAACCACTCTGCCTCAATTTTCCTTTCTGTAAAAAGGGAAGAATCATAATACCAATTTTGAAGGGTGGCTAAGAGTCTCAAACAGTAGGCATAGTGATTACACAGTAACTATTCTGTATACAACTGACATTACTTCAGTGTGTTTATTGGTGAAATTGTACTCTGGGTAAAACTTGCCTCTTAGCCTCTGACATATTTCTCTGCTCTTCACCGCCTGCCCTCAGCCTTCCAGCCTCCCAGCCTTCTTCTTTACCAATACCCTTTATATTTAATTTGATTTTTAGAGATGTCCTTGGTGTATTCTCTTCCTCATCTACAATCAACCCATGAAGTATGCTGCCTTCTAGCTGTCATTCCCTCCCTTCCCTAGTTCAGCAGCTCTGCTTTCCCTCCCCAGTGATGGATGGCGTGGAGTGGCAGGAACTGGGCTGCAGTTCCCAGACTAAGACCCTCATTGGGGTGTGTCTGGATTTTGTTTTTATGTGAACTGCTATGTTAGTGTTGGAGTAAACTAATATTCTCTAGAAATTTCAATTCATGGACCGTCTCCACCAATTTTTAGTTGAGGGATTCATTTAGCCACTTAATTTCTCAGGAGCAGTTGGTATCTATTTCATGGGTGCGAAGAACTCAGCTAAGGTTAGTAACACAATTGCTTTTCAAGGAGAAAATCTCAAAACATCAAGGAGAGAAAAATGTTAAGTAAGAATTACATTTAGAATTAAGAGCCTTGAGGTTGGAATGATGTTTAGTCGACTTTGTAGACATGAAACACATGCCACGGACTTGGGAAATTTAGAAGTCACAACCTGATGTCTTATTTTTCAAGTGTTTAGAGGTTGGGGAAGAAAGTGGTGCTTCTCTCCAGCTTACTACTTACCTCTGCGAAAACAAAGGGTGCATCAAACTGGAAGCAAATATGGCCATGCTTAATGGCTTGAACAGAGGCTGGGCCACACCTATACATCCCTGCATCACACAAAGGAAGGGAAATGTGAGTTTGTCATCTCCAGTTCTGTCCAGATACAGATACAGGCTCTGTAGAGGCAAGTGTTCCCAACTTCAACATTGATATAGCCCCAATGCTTCCCATGGCCAGAGACGGCCAATGACCAATGTGTGTCATCAAGAGGGCTTCATTGAAAATGCCTCCTCAAACCAAAATACAGGGCATGACGATGTCTGTGTCTGGTCTCCCACCTGGAACACATAACTTTAGACGCTTGTGCTGATGCTGAGCAGTTTGCTTACAGAGGACTGATCCATTTCCCACAGGTAATGGAATGCTGGAGATGATAATGTGTCCCCAGTGATTGTGTTAATTGTTTGTTTTGATTTTTGTGTTTTGTTTTTGGACATTATGGATGGATGTCAAGTGTTAAATTGGGGAATCTGGACATCGATCAATGCCCAACATGCATTAAGCAAGTCAGTAGGCACATGATTACTTTTATAAAGTTCTTTACATTTTAACCAGCTATCTTTGGTTAATAAGAGATTAACTGCCATTCGTCATCTCTGACGTCTCCTCATGATACATAATTGAGAACAGAGAAAGTGTTGAACATTCTCCCTCAAAATCCAGCATAAATAAATCATGAGTCCCTTATGAATAAGTTATGAATATCTATGGATATATGCGTATATATACACACACGTCAATATCTCATATCAACACCTGAGGAAGTAAACATAATGTCCCCAGGCCACTGATTTTTATCATCCTATTAAAGAGAAATGGAGGCCTGTGATGTGATTTTATAAAAATCTGGGGGAGGTCATAGCTGCCACTCATTGCTTAGCATAGACTGCAAGTTAGGTGATAAATACCCACATACTTAGGTTTTGGAAGAAATCACACAACATAAAAAGAAATCAGGTTCTGGAAAAACAACTAGATCTGTAACTATATTTTGAGTTCTTTATTTTCTCTACTGTCTTATAGCTTATCACTGTGCATCACAGAGGGCCAAGGTATATTTTAGAGCCTAGTAAAAGTGCCTACATGGACATTTTTCTCTTGTCTTCAAAACTGCTTATCAAAGCAAGAGTAGATGAATTATATATGTTAAGTTTTATGAGCTTTTTTTTTTTTTTTTACCAGTTATAGAATAATCAGGGGAAAGCCGACCATTGAGATGAAATTAAACTGATTGACAGGCTGTTAATACTGTACATGGGCCCAGGAAGCATGCTTTTGATGTTGGTTCCCAGTGGGAGTGTTGCCCACACATCAAATGCAACCCTAAGAGCAAAAGAAAGATCGCCGTGAAACGAGTTCCCGGAGGGAGGATGCAATTTTACCATCGCTGTTTTCTTGCGGGGTGCTGTCCACAGCTTGCCACCCTCCAAATCCAACGGGAAGATCGGGTCTTGTCATCCAGGCTTCATTCCAGCAGTGGTAGTTCCTGAGAAAACACCACCCCAAGAAGATTAAACTTCCCGTTCCAGTCAACGCCCCAAGAAATCAAAAGGTGTCCAGAATTCCTGTGAGTACACTACCTACAAGTTGCTGGAATGGAAGAAAAAAAAACTAAATTGAAGTCTCGCCAGAGATGTCCTGGACTTGAGTTTGCTGGACAGATGCATTCTCATTGGCACCCTTGAGGGGGCATCAGGTAGCTGGATTTCTCTTCCCTGCTAATATCAGTTTCAAGGCCACCCAGTACACGAAACAGTTTTGGTCTTAACCATCCTTTGCTGCCTAATGAAACAGAGCATACTATGTGCTAAAAGGGTAGAAAAGAAAAGTTAATACTATGTGCTAAAAGGATAGAAAAGAAAAGTTAATTGAAACCGAAATACATATATCTTTGCATTTCTTTTGTATTTATGTTTATATTTATGCATACTAGATTTATAAGAAGCAGATCTCTTGTAACAATTAAGCAATAAAATGCTTGTGTTTATGGGCTTAGGCTGTTGCCATAGAAACTATAATGTTAACTCCTGACTATAATTGTCTCTAATTTGGGCAAATTTCCATTTGGTGTCCAAGAAGAAAAGGGTGTCAGGGTGAGTGTCTCTTTACCCTTTATCAAAGGTAGGCAACCCACAAGCCAAAACTTTACAGAACTTTGCATATGACCCTTGAGGCAAGAGCATGGAATAAAATGTCATCATGAATTGTATTATGATGTCCTTGGAAAGACCTGAAATTATATGACAGTACAGAAACCAATGAAAGCACATTAAGCCGTCTGTGCTATAGAAAATATTCATCTAGTAATAACGATTTAACAGTGGGGAGAAGTAGTTACAGCAGTCTTTGTCTATAGCATGGATGAATTTCAGTTCCCGCTACCATTCATCCTTTACTTAAGTGTCCTTCAATGTCAGGAATTTGTACATGTTCCCATCTCTGAGTTTGGCTCCTCTTTGATTGGCTCAATTTGGAGGTACTAATTTCACTGTGTACCCTTTATGTACCAGGCTAGGTGCTGGGGATGCGAGACTGACCGACACGTAGGTTCTTGCCCACAGAGACCCTCGTGATCTAGGAGGAATGATGAAAAGGTAAACCAATCCTTACAACATTTCATAGCTTTGCTGTGAGGCGTAAGCAAGATAATGGGTATAAAGCACTTAGAATAGGACCTGGCATGTGATAAGTGCTCAAAAATAGTTAAGTCTCAGACTTTTAAAAATAATTTATAGATGTGATGCACTGGAAATTCATTTGGGGTACAGCGGGGTCTCCATAGGGGAAACCCTTAGGGTATGAAGAAAAGTTTCACAGCAAAAGTGATATTTGAGCTAAGTCCTGGGGAATGTGGGAGTTTGGAAAGTCAACAAGAGAAGCAAAAACAAAATTGTAGAGGCATGAAATAGCCCACATGGTGTGTTTGGGGGATGGCACGCTGTTCGTCGTGGTGTGAGGGCAGCATGCTTGCATATTTGTGTGCATGGGGGAGAGGGGTGGCTGGTAAGGGTGGGCAGGGAATCACAAAACTAACAAAAATGCACAGCACTTACTGTGTGCCAGGCACTGTTCTAAAACTTTTATGTATATTAGCACACCTGACGTTCTGGTACCCTATTAGAAAGATACTACTATTATTATCTCCAGTTTGCAGGGGAAGCCCAGAGAGGTTAAGAATCTTGCTTGAGGTCACAGAGTTGGTTAGTGACAGAGCTCCAGGGCTCAAGCTCTTAAACAATGAACTGTGCTATAAAGGAGGATGAAACTGTGAAATCCTTTTATCCCAGATCAAATGATTAGACTCCATTCTTGGGCAAGTTAGATTTGCAAATCTGTCTTTGTGGAAGATGGGTGGGGAGGCAGGATGGGCCTTGGAGCTGAGGTGACTTCCACTCCCGTGGGGATGACTGGGAGCCATCAGCGGGTACAGGCATGTGGAGATGAGAGAGCTGGGTGAGTGGAGGAAGACTTTCATGTTTCCAGGGAATATGATGGTTCCATTGACCAAGACTGAATGAAGGAGGAAGGAAGTACAGTTTGGGTTGGGTGGTGTGTGTGTTGGGTGGCTGACAAGTTCAATTTTGGATGTGATGTACTTGAGAGCCAGTGAGAAACCCAGGAGACAAAACCCTAGAGCCATTTTTACATATCTGTGAGACCCTCAGGGTTGAACCAGTTGCTGGGCGTCTTCACTGACGGTGGAGGAGAATGGGGGGCAGAGCTAAACGAGGAGAGCATGGAAATGGAGGGATGCAGTGTAGTTTCTCTCCTCAGAGTGATCTAGGTTGTGAAGGGAAAAAGAGAAGATAGGACCATGGCTAGAAGGTAATGCAACACAGGCAAGAGTGTTTTGATTATTTTCACATTAGGAGATATTATCACGCTTATGGAGGAAGAACCAGGGCAGGGAGTGGGAATAGAGAATAGAGAGATGGAGTAAGAGGACATTCAACTCCCAAGAATGCAGCAGGATGAGGTTGACTGCTAAACCTTGCCGGGTGTGGGGATCGAGGCATTGTTCCCAGGGACAGGGAGGTGTGGGTGTAGATCAGGGTCAAGGTATGGACGTGTTGGACAGGAGCCTGAGGTTGGTTCCCACTTGAGAGCCTGTATCTTTCCTCTGAAGCTGGAAAGAAGGTCACTGGGAATTTAAACATGACTGTTAGCCTCCCTCCAGAACACTGAAAGTTGCATCATTAGGCAGAGAGATCCAGGAAAACAGCAAGGAAACATTTGCAATCCAAATGGATGTAGTCCTGCTTCCTACACAATCCGTGTAGGCAACCTGTGTTTAGCAAACCTGGCTCTAGCTATGATTTCACTGTTACACCACCACCCTAGATTAATAGGTGCCAGAACCTCCTTATTTAAATCCAAATATCCTGGGCAAGGTTAGCCTCGAACAAGATAAACAAGCTTTGCATTTCAGATCTCAGATAGAGAACCCAAGTTGAGGTTGGGCCTTAGTCAACGGGTAGAAAGCCAATGGCTGGGCTCCCAGGCTCGTCGTGAACAGAGTGGGAGGATGTTACCTCCAAAGCCACAGATTTTTTTTTTTTTTTTTTTTCCAAATCATGCTGTTCTCTATGCTCAAGAATGGCCAGAGAAAATGTGTCCTGGGCCACTCATGCCATGAGGGTTCCCTTTTGGCTGGATGTTAAGTATTTCTGGGTACACACGTTTGTTTTTCATTTTAAGGTCACCCATGAAAGGGGCTAATATTTACAGACATTTCTGAATTCCATTTGCAACAAGGTTGTCTGTAGGTTGGGGAATATATATGTTTCCTGAAAGGTTATTTTAAAGTTCCTTTATCTAGATCTGTCATAGTCTTTCTGTTTTCATCTTGTAATTTTATTATGCATTTGTTGAGGGATTGATTCACTTCTGGGACTCTGTCTTGTTCACCACACATTCCCAGCCCTAGAGCTAGGCCTTAGAAAGTGCTCAGAAAGTATCGCTTGATCGAAAGGCAAGGACAACTCCTAGCAAGCGTAGGACATCTCCAAGACAGGTGTAATTAAAATTTCATTTGCTTATTTGTTAAGATTCATTTTCTCAGAGCCCTCATTTGAAACTTGACTTCCCACTTCCCACTATATGATCAAAATGTATGGTGTCCCTTTAAAGGTAAAAGAAAAGTTAGAAACCTTCAAGATGATCTAGTTTTCTTATTGCCACTTTCTAAAGAAGCAGTGTAGAAATTAAAATAAAGCCCCATTTCATTGAGAGTTATTTAATCAAGTTGAAAATAACTTTTTTGAGGGAGAATAACGATGGAATGACAAGTGAAGAACACCACTTTGCTTTATGTTACTTTTTGCAGGTTTCCTGCAGTGACAGCTAGTGATTTCTAGAACTCCTTTCAAGGATGCTAATAACTCAGCAGAACTGGTACAAAGGACCAGGAGAATCTTCACCAAAGGCGGAGCTTTTCTAGAAAAACAGCATCATGCATTGCTGAGGGACCTTCGGAGAACGTCACTGTGTTGGTTTGGTTTATCCTTTGATTAACCCCTTTCCTTGGAATTTATGTGTAGCAAATAATCACACAGATGCAAAGACAAGTACTTCAGAATGTTCATCCTTGCATAATTTGGAAGAAGGAAAAATCAGAAATAGTCTCTCTAATACATAACTGTTTTGAAATACAAAACAGAATATTATTCAATCATAAAAGTGCAAATCTACATAGATTAGGCAGGAAAGATACTTATGGAATATTAAGTTTTAAAAATCATAGAACACATATTGTGTGTGTACTTATGTGTGGAAGGCAGAATATTAAATGACCTTCACCTTGGTATAATTTCCTCCCCTTGAATGTGGGTGAAATTTATGAATAGGATGGTGTATCACTCCTGTGATTATGTTACTTTACATGGCAAAGAGGATTTTGCACATGTAGTTAATATAATTAATTTGTGGGCTCTGAGTTAGTTAAAAGGGAGCTAGCAGGGTGGGCCTGATCTAATCAGGTGAGCCCTTTAAATCTGGGTCTAGAGGTTAGGGACAAAGCAAGCTGGAGACTGGAAGCAGCAGAGACATTTTCCTACTGACCCTGTAAAAGATGGAAGCTTCCATGAGTTCTATAGCTTCAAGGAACTGAATCTTTGCAAGAACTTAAATGAGTTTGAAAGAGAGTCCTGGACATCAGATGGGTCACAGCCTCCCCTAACATTTTGATTGCCATTATCTGAGACCCTGCGCAGAGGATGCAGTTAACTTGTGCCCAAACTGCTGACCCAGATAATAAACTTGTGTTGTTTTAGGTTGCTAAGTTTTTGGTAATTTGTTATGCAGCAATAAAAAATGAGGAGTTAGAAGATGGATGACTCTGACTTTTATATTTTTTTCTGCAACGTTTGAAATTTTTATAATAAACATGAACTAATTTCTACTGCCCCCCCCCACACATACACATAAGTGGACTATTTTTTTGTTAAAAGAAAATAAAGCACAGTTAAAAATCTGTCCGGTTTTAACCACTGGCTAAGGTCACATCTGGAGTTGCAAGAACCTGTGGGATGATGGAGAAATGGAGAGAAAATACAGTTGAAATCAAGATGGGCTTTGGTTCTCTACGTGTAAGATGTTCAAAGACAATAAACTGGATAATTTAAGCAAGGAGTCCTTTACTGCCTTTAACTTGGCTAATTGCTTTTAAATGCTCCACAGGGTGGTCTCATTTACAATTTGTCCAAGAACATTCCCCTACAAGGGAAGAAAGAGGTGTGGGCCTGTAACCCTGTTTCTGCAGTTTTATCATGGCTCAAGGGAAAGCACGAATAAGATTGACTGAAAGCCCTCAAGGAGATTTGTTGGGCCAATTTCAAATGTAAACAATTCTTTGAATTCTTTTATTTTAAAAATGGGAAGGAGTGGACGAAATGTACTTAGCTATCTTGTAAATTGTGTATTTATGGCAGATGCATGCAACCTCACTTCCCAGGCTCTTTTGGTATACTCTTAATACAGGCAATGCTATTGGTGACAAAAATGAGAGCAAACCCTGAAATTGTTGAGCTTTGGCCATTCCAGTGGTAGAGGGTATGGGTGGGCTGGGAGTTGAAAGAAGTATAGACAAGTTGATGGATTCTGAGGCTTGTCTAGCAAGACATTCCAAAGCAGAAACGAAAGCTTGGACCAAGAAAAAATTTGTCAGTTAGGAAAGGTAATGAAGCAAAACAATGAAAAGGAATTATTCAGAGAAAAGGAGGCATGCTGGAGGAATCTTGTATGGAGCTGGGAGATGGGAGCAGTACACTACTTCAGAATGTAGCTGTTTATTGTCAGGGGCTGTTGGAATGCTGAAACCAGGAAGGGGCATTTAAAGTCTCTCTGGGATCGTTAGTCAAAGGTTGGAGGTCCAATCTTCTGGAGACCAGGACAACCCCTCTTTAGAAACCAACTATCCACCAAGAAAAAAGTGAAGTGATGAAGGTGTTTGTTTTTGCTTATCCTTTGCAGGGAAGGGGTCCTCCAATGCTAATTGGGAAATCGGTTTAAGCAGTCTTCTGTAGCATGAAAGACCCCAATTGGGGTATTGAAGATAAAGGGGGTATGCTTGGGGATGTGCTGTTATTCCCAAAATGAAACTATGTGGTGTATTTATAGAAGGGGTAATAATCAAAATAATAACTGCTCAGACACAGACATGAACCAATTGGAAATCTCAACCAATCAGAAAGGACACTCAGCCTATATAAATGCTGTATGTACCTACCAGTACGTACTGGGTAAATGCCAGCCCAGATGTATTCAATTACATATACGGTACCACAGTACCTAAAAAGTTTGTTTCCATTTACGAAGTTTTCTGGGAGTGTGTATTTCCTTAGTCTTGAGCCTTTCTGCTCTCTTCTTAAGCCTTCAGGTACTGATTTCTTGAATATTTATTAAGAGCATTTTATAGCAGCCTTATTACAATGAGTTTTTTGAATTTTACTTTTTTCTCTTCTTTTGATAGCTTCCCCTCTTTTGATTATCTGTTTTACTTTTTTATTGTGGCATCAGAAAATGGGCAAGACAGAGAATGAAACTAAATTTGGCAAAAATTGGCAAACACAAAATAAATAATCCTTAAAATGCTCAGGAAGTAGATGCCACTCATCCATATGAACCACATTTGCCATTACTTCTTAGCAGAGAGCTCTCTGTAACTCTCCTGGGTTCCATGAACTAGATTCATTTTGAAAATAAGACCCTGTTCCCCTTTACTATTCTCTCTGGCATCACAAATTGGGAATTAATCTCACACCTGAAAATGAAGAAAAAATTAGATTTTGAGAATATTTTTTTGGATAACTCGAAAGTATAAAAAAAGTCTATAATAAATTATGGCCAGGTTTATCCATAATTATTGAAGGAATTTAAAAAATATATAGCCAATAGTTTAAATAGGTACCAAAATCACCATTTTGTACTATAAAGCTATTTATAAGTATAATATTTTAAGGTTGATAGCTCTTATTTATATAAGGATTTTCTAGAGCTCTTATTAATCATCAAAAGAAATTAATACATTCAATATAGCCTACATAGTGTTTATTTTATTAGCTTCTAATCATCTGAAAGCTGGCAAAATTTGAATGGTATATATGATGACTTTTAGGCAGAATTTATGATTAACCAAAACATGATATTTTTCTCATTATGGAAAATACCTTATTGTTTTCTATGTGGTTTATCAAATGGCTCCCACTTTCTTTTCCATTCTAATTTCCCGAGAGGTATTTGTAGTAACCTCTGATTTTTTTTAAACCTCTTAAACTCCTTCTTCTTTTTTTTTTTTTTTTTAAAGTGGATCTTGAGTAGAATAGGGACTTCAGGCCTCTTTGGAGATATTCTTCAGGACTATGATAGGAATGGGAAGAGAGTCTAGTGAAGGAATTTTCAACCTTCAAAAAACAATGTCCCTTCCTAGTTTTAAAACGAGTATTTTATAACATCTCTTTATTGTACTGAAATGAAATCCACAGATAATTTTTTATATACAATTTCTAAAAGAGCAATATAATGCTCTATAATGTACAAAAGAAATAGAGAAGTAAAAGGATATACATAAAATATTATGTTTTTTCAATAGGATGTCAGGAAGATGACACTAGATACTTAAATATTACTACAATATGTAAAACTTTCAAGGAGTGTGGTAGACTCCTAATTTGTGTTGTGGTTAAGAGTGTGCTCTAAGGAAACATTTCTAAAATGACAGAGTAAGGACTTCCAAGAAACTGTTCCTTCATAAAAACAAAGGGAATGTTAGGAAACATGATCAAACCAACTTTTTCAGAACTTTGGGAATGGATCAAAGGCTTACAATAATCTGAGGTAGAACTTGTTCAACAAAAACAAATGAATCTCATTAAGAATAGTGAGCTTTGTAGCATTGGAATTTGCCTTATCCCCACTCCTCTCCATAGCTCCACAGTAGTCATGAAAGTCAAGAGCCTCACAACTATCGTATAAAAACTTGCAACCTAGCAACAAATTAAGGGGAGAAAATTGGGTTTGGAACTCTCTAAAAGCCCCATCTCTAAAGAATTGCCACTAACCTGTCTGGGGGTTCTCTGAAAACTCCATTCTCAGGATTTCTTTTTATTTGATTAGATTCAGAATTCACCCTGTGCAAATAGCCTTATCCAAAGACTTTTTTTGATTAGATTCAGAATTCACCCTGTGCAAATAGCCTTATCCAAAGACTTTTTTTCAAAAACAATTAGAAGTGACTGCTTGATATCACAGCTGTCTTAAGGAATGATACCAATTTGTAATAATAAAAGGCTGACCCCCAAAAGAACTTAAAATGCAAACCTAATGACAGAGATGTCCGTAGCAGGCTTTGAACAACTCTGACATACTCTTAAGAGTCTGGATAGCTGCACAGATGTGCAGGTCAGTGAGCATGGCCTGGAAGGCCCTAAGAGGGTTCTAATCTCTCACCTCTTAGTGACCTTGAGATATGGTGGATGCAAACAGGATGTAAAAGCTACAGCGGAATTGCAAATTTACTGGTGGAGCAATACACAAAGAACTCCTTGAGGACTGAGGACTTTTTAATTCAATTAACTAAGGAAATTTCTGTCCAATTGCTAACTGACAATTAAGCTAACCCAGCAGAGACTTCAATGGCCACATATGATAAAAAATACAGACTTTCCAGAATTAGTTCAGGAAAGTCACTAAACAAAGAGTAGTAGCAGCAACAACCCTACAAACATCTACAACACACTCTGGAGAGCAGGTAATCTGATTTACAGAGTTGTCACATTGTATTATTTAAAATGGCTAGCACTTTTTTTTTTAAATGAAAGACACACAAAGAAACAGAGAAATATGGTCCATACACAGAAAAAAAAAAAAAAAAGCAGTCAAGTGTCACTGAGGAAGCCAAGACATTGGTTTTACTAGACAAAGATTTTAAATCAGGTATTATAAGCATGTTCAAAAACTAAAGAAAACCATGTGAATAATGTCTAATCAAACAGAGGATATCAATGAAAAGATAGCAATTATGAATAGAAATCAAATAGAAATTCTGGAGCTGAAATATATAATAACTAGAATGAAAAATTTAAAAATTCACTAGTGGATTTCAAAAGTATATTGGGGTAGACACGAAGAAGAAAGAATTAGTGAACTTGAAGATAAGTAAATTGAAATGAAAAAATATGAAGAAAAATGAACAGAGCCCCAGGGGCATGTGGGACACTATCAAGAGTACCAACATACTCATAGTGAAGGTCCCTGAAAGAAAAGAAAGAGAGAAAGGAGAAGAAAGAATATTTGAAAAAAACTAATAGCTAAAAACTTTCCAAATTTGATAAGACATTGATATAGACACCTGAGAATTTAAATTTCAAAAAGGTTAAACTCAGAGATATATACACCTAAATACCTCAGAATCAAACTGTCAAAAGCTGAAAAGAAAGGAGAATTTTGAATACAATATGAGAAAATGATTCATTATCTATATGAGTTCATCAGTAGGATAAAACTAACTACTCGTCAGAAACCACGGAAGCTAGAAGGCAGTGGAATGATGTACTCAAATTGCTGAAAGGAAAAATTAAATAAGAACTGTATATCTAGCAAACAATACCCTTTAAAAAAGAAGGCAAATGTAACTTACATAGAGAAATAGATAAAAACAGTATAAATTTATATTTGTTTGAATTCTTTTCTCCTCTGATTTTAAAGACAGCTTTATAAAGCAGTTATTATAAAATTGTGTTGATGGGCTTATAATATAGAAAGATGCATTCTGTATTACAGTAACAGAACAAAAGGCAAGGGGAATGGGACAATGTTTTTGTATGCTACTGAAATTTATTGGTATTATTATGAACTAAGTTGTTTCAAATGATGGTTTTAAATTGTAATCCCCAGAGAAACACTAAGGAAAAACCTGAAAAATATGTCAAAAGAAACAGAAAAAGAATTAAAACAGTATACTACAAAATATCTTTTTACACAAAGCAAGAAGTAATGGAGGAATAGGGAAAGAAAAAAGACATAATGCATATGGAAAGGAAATAGTAAAATTGCAGATATAAACCCTATTTATCAGTAATTACATTAAACATTAGTAGACTAAATACTAAAATCAAAAGGCAGAGATTGGCAAGATGGAAAACAAAACTGTATGTTGTATCTAAGGGATACACTTCATATTCACAGTTGCAAATAGGTTGAAGTAAAAAGATGGAAAAACATAAACTGTGCAAATAGAACATAAAGATAACTGGAACGGCTATATTTATATCAGACAAAATAGACTTTATGACAAGTATTGTTACTAGAGACAAAGAAGGACTTTTTTTTTAATTTAAATTCAACTGGCCAAGGAATAGTACGTCATTAGTTTTTGATATAATGTTCAATGATTCATTAGTTGAGTGTATCACCCAGAAGGACATTTTATAATGATTAAAGGGTCATGCTTTAGGAAAACAACAATCATTAGCATATTTGTATCTAATAAGAGAGACCCAAAATACAAAAAAGGCAAAACTGACAAAATCGAAGGAAAAATAGATAATTTAACAATTCAAACAGACATGGGAATAGGAGTAAGGAAAATGGGTGAAGGGGGTCAAAAGGTACAAATTTCCAGTTATTTGAAAGTTGGTAGGTAAGATCTTAAAAGTCCTCATCAGACACACACACACACACACACACACACACACACATTTTGTAACTATGTATGGCAACAAATATTAGCTAGACTTACTGTGGTGACCATTTTGCAATATACACAAATCATTACTGCACACTTGAAACTAATATGTCAATTATACCTCAATAAAAACAAACAAGCAAACAGAACAAAAATGCTTTAACAAATAAAATTTGGAGACTTCAATACTGCATTTTCAATTACAGACAGAACAAACAGGTGGAAGATTAGCAAGGAAATAGAAGACTAAAACAACACAATAAACCAACAGACCTCATGGATGGCTATGAAATATCTCACCCAACAACAAAGAAATACACATTTCTCAAGGGGAAATGAAAAAGTCTTTGGAATAGACCACATGTTAGGCCATAAAACAAATCTTAATATTAATATGTGATTCATTAACATTTAATCTAATTACTGATAAGTAGGACTTACATCTGCCGTTTTGCAAATTCCTTGCTATAGTTATTATGGTTTTTTCTTCCTCTATTCTTCATTACTTCCTTATTTTGTGTAAAATGATATTTTCTAATATACCATTTTAATTCTTTTTCTGTTTCTTTTTACTGTATATTTTTCAGTTTTTCCTCAGTGGTTTCTCTGGGGATTATACCTGACAATCTGAGAATTTTAATTCAGATTAATACCAACTTATTTTCAACTGCATGCAAAAACTTTGTTCCATTTCCCCTGTCCTTTGTGCTATTATTGTTTTTTTTTTATATTTTTATTTATTTATTTGACAGAGAGAGAGAGATCACAAGTAGGCAGAGAGGCAGGAAGAGGGGGGGGGGGAAGCAGGCTCCCTGCTGAGCAGAGAGCCCCATGCAGGGCTCGATCCCAGGACCCTGAGATCACGACCTGAGCTGAAGGCAGAGGCCTAGCCCACTGAGCCACCCAGGCGCCTCTGTGCTTTTATTGTAATTCAGATTACATCTTTCTAAATTACAAGGCCAGCAACACAATTTTATAATTACTGATATGTGAATTATATTTCAATAAAGGTGTTATTTTAAAAAAGTAGGCTTTAGGGTCAACGCCCTTGGATTTGTAATTCAGGCTCTGCCACTTTTCGGCTGGTAACTGTGGTTAGGTTACTGTGTGCCTCAGTTTCTTCATTTATAAATGCAGACAATAATAGCAAGTGCCCTAACAGGTTGTTAAAAATGTTAAAGGAGTTACTACGTGTCACCCATTTAGATCAGGACCTGGCACAGTGGTGAAAGCATTCCATAAGCATGAGGCATTTTGGTTCTTTGGAGGTGGCAAACAACTTTTTCCATCCTTTCTTCAAGACTTTGGTATAGATTCAGAGTGTATATTCTTAGTTCTTTAGTGACAGAGCTTGTGATCTTGTTTTAGGGGATTTCCTCAAAAACAATTTGGCTGACAGCAATGTGGTTAACAAGATAATCTACTTGAAAAGAAATATCTATGGTAGATGTTCAAAACTGGCAACCTAGATGAATCACCGGTTAATTTTACAAACCCTTAAACATGTTTAAGCAGTTGGGTTTATATTCAGAAAATTTTCTCTGCCTTTTTATTTGGAATTCATTTTTGTATAATCTTTTTTGCACATACAGTAATTAAAACTTAGTGTGATATAAGAACATGAAAGTCTAACTAGCAGGAACACACTGAACATCTACAACAAGACAGAGCGATTTAAATTTCAAAAACACGCCTACAATGGTCAAACCCCTATGTCAAGCGCAGAGACCGCAATGAGAATTAGGATCAGTATGGTACACAGTGCTGATTCCTAGGTGTGAAGGCTGTTTAATTTCTGCTCTAAAACTTGCTTCAAAAGAGCTTTGTTTATAGATTCAATACTACCCACTACGCAGAGTTTTTTTTTTTTTTTGTTTTTGTTTTTGTTTTTTGCATTTGAAGTGAGAAAAATAAAACAATAACGGCTGTACTCTTTCCAGCAAGCATGAAGGAAGTTGGAATTTTTTTTTTTAAAGAACCAGATCCACAGAGGCCAGAAATTACAGCTACAGAATTTTTCTGTGGTGTGTGCCTGATTTTTGTTTTTGTTTGTTGTTTTTGTTTGCTTTTCTTTCCTTGGGAGCTGATGTTAAGTCAGTTTGCAAAGCGACACTTATATGTGAGTGGGTGGATCCTAGCTGACCCTGTGCATGTGAATAGGTCTTCACACAGAGCACGTGGTAGAACCTGCTGTATATGGGAGGAAAGGCCTTCCTGGAAGAACAGTGATATTTATTTAAAAAATTTTTGGGAGCTAGAAATGACCCTAGAGCTCATTAAGGCTGAACTCATCCATTTACATAAGAGAAAATTAAGGTACAGAGAAATCAAGGAACTTGCCCGAAGTGACCCAGCTAATTAGTGGCAGAGCTAATCATATTGCCTAGCACCATGGAGAGAGAGAGGGAGGGCAAAATTACAAGAATAGTTTGACTTGATTTGGTGTTTTTCCATGATGCCCTGGGGAAAAACAGAATAAAATTGTGATTACTTTCCATGTGGATCACTGACTAATTCTTAGATTGTTGCAGCATTGAACTGAAAGTGAGAAATATATATTTGCTAGTTCACAATTATTTGAAAAAAATTAAATTGTAAAAAGCCAGTTTAATCAACCCTACTTAATTCCAAATGAAAAGGAAATAAAGACTTGCTAATTGTTATAGGACTCATGGTTTTTACAATTATCTTTGATATCATATAAAATGTTTAAAACTCTGAGTTAGGATGTTTCTACATCTGCCAATTGGCTAATCAACCAGAATCTGAGAAGCAGACCAGTCAGCCATGGGCCTGGGTGTACACATATATGTTCAGCCCCCTTCTCCTCACATCCTGAGAGCATGGAAAGCACATGCTTCCACCCACCCAACTTGAAGCTCCATTGTCAGGAAATGAACAACTTCCCTGGGAATGTGATCAGGATGGAAAGGGGCACATGAGGGAGGGGCTGAGAAGCTGGACAAAAAGGAGTCATGGGGTCTCAAAGCTGTTGGTTCCAAGAGGGAATCTGGAGCACTGTTGGCTGTTGGCCTCTCTCAAACTAAGAGTGAGGGGTGGGTTTATTTTAAAGGACTCAGGGATTACTGCCTATGGTTCACATATACAATGGAATATTACTCAGCCATCAGAAAGGATGAATACCCACCATTTGCATCAACATGGATGGAACTGGAGGAGATTATGCTAAGCGAAGTAAGTCAAGCAGAGAAAGACAATTATCATATGGTTTCACTCATATGTAGAACATAAGGAAGAGCATATAGGACCTTAGGAGAAGAAAGGGGAAAACTAAAGGGGGTTAAATCAGAGGGGGAGACAAACCATGAGACACTATGGACTCTGGGAAGCAATCACAGGGTTTCAGAGGGGAGGGGGGGTGGGGCGATGGGTTAGTCCAGTGATGGTATTAAGGAGGACACGTGGTGATGAGCACTGGGTGTTATATGAAAACAATGAATCATGGAACGCTACATCAAGAACTAATGTATGGTGACTAACATAACATAATTTAAAAAAAAAAAAAAAAGGAGGGGCGCCTGGGTGGCTCAGTGGTTAAAGCCTCTGCCTTCGGCTCAGGTCATGATCCCAGAGTCCTGGGATCGAGTCCCACATCGGGCTCTCTGCTCAGCAGGGAGCCTGCCTCCTCCTCCTCTCTCTCTCTGCCTGCCTCTCTGCCTACTTGTGATCTGTCTGTCAAATAAAAAAAAAAAAAGGATTCAGTGCCTAGAGGGTAGAGAAGTAGGAGAGGGGGTGATAGGTGGAGAACACAGAAGGAAGGATAGAAGGGTACATCCCTGCCCCTAAACAGTATTAACTCCATCTGCTCATTGAATGCACAGCCTGGGGGCATTAGCTCCTTCAGGATGGTGGGCAAAGAGCCAGCTGTTCTTGGTGTTTTAAAGGAAGGAGTGGCAAGGGGCTGGAAGGTGAGTTAGAACGAGTTTTGATATTCAACAACTGTGGTCATAAGACTATAGACTAACTCTGCATGAGCTTTCATTCCTTCCTGCTGGGTCCTGGAAGCAGATTGGTCTCTGGTTGTCTCATCTCAGTGCTTTTGACTTCTGTAGACAAACCCCTGAGTTTCATTTGTGAGCTAAGGTCATTTCCTGGGCATTCCGTCTGTGAATAGCACAACCAGAAGATTGCAGAGGGGATAATGGCTTTGAGTCCATGGCCACTTCCCACATGAACAGCCTTTCCCTTTGCTCCTCTGGGCTTAGGATGTAAGCCCCTTCCCCTTACCTCTGTGCCTCCCGCCTCATGTTACAATCTACCTTATATTTTTTAGAGTTCTATATGTGGTTGTCTCACCCACAAACATTGGATCAATCTCCTGAAGGGTAGTGACTCTAATTTCTCTCTGAATCCTTAGAATCTGGTATTTGGACATAATAGTGCACCATAGTGTTTGTTGAATGAATTAAATGACATTTATTCAGTTAAATGAGCATCAGAAATTTTTCCAACCAATTCCATTTATCAAGTTCTTGCTCTACGCCCTGCACCTTGTTACATGCTGACAAAACAAACGAAAACAAATTAGATCAGACATTGCTCTCCCCCATGGGGTCTGCTGTCTGGTGGGGGCTAGCCAAGAGGTGGGCATAGTTCTTTCACCCAGAATCATCAAATCTGACTACATCCTCTCCGGCAAAAAGGACACAGGATAATGCTTTCATTTAGAAGGAGAAGAGCCTTTCACTGAAATACCTTCATGACACTAATAAGTGCCACCATCCCTTTCTTTTAAAATTGTTTCCATTTCCACTGTGATAGTCATATAATGAGGTGATCAAACTGAGTTCTTGCAAGGTGAGGCCAAACCGACACTTTACCCCTGCCCACGGAGTGAGCCGTGTTCTCCCTCCTCAATGAACCGTCATCTCCCTATTCACTGTTCGCGCTGCAGCTAAACATTGTGCAAGCATCTTCATTAAACTGTCCGCAGTGATTCATAGTTGCCTTTCTCCAGAGGTTACACATAATTCAAAACCCATCAGCACACGGGGGACAGGCGGCTTAAATTGCTCCTTCCAGGATATGTTACCTTGCATTGGTCCACTCAGAATTTCATTTGCTACGGTGAGGTCCAATTACTCTGCCCAGCTGTGCCCTTCTAAGGTTCCTTGGCCCCTCCCTCTCCTGAATCGCTAAGAAGTGGACTCTTCCCTTGGTGGGCATCAACAGTGTGTCCACTCTGCAAAATTGCTGCTCCCGAAATTCACCTTGGAGGGACCTGAGGTGCCAAACTGGGAGGCAGGCACATAAGCAGTCAGCCCTCCATGGTCTGCGGTGCAAGAGGGAGAAGTCAGAGCACGAGCTGAAATCCATGCTTTATGCCCCCCACCCCCTGGCCTTGGGGAGTGCCGCGCATAATATGCCCTTGAAAGCATTCTTGCACTGGCTCTCTGAGCCCTTTGTACCGGTTTACTTCTGCCCTGGCCACACTGGACATGGCTGAGTCATGGGAAAGAGGACGACTTTCAGTCACGGAGACCCAGTTGGACAAATTAACTCACCACAAACTGTGTACCATCCATCAGGTTACCTCCATGTGAAAGAGATGCTGGAAGCACAAGACAGAGAAACTAAGAAGTCATTCTCATGGTTGCCTTTAGAAAGGAGGGGGCAGGGAAGGGAGCGCAGGAGCCATGCACAAACCAGGAAGGAGTTGGGGCCAGTTTGTCTGACTGGAGCCTGTGGAGGGAAGTGAGTCTGGGGTCTTGGGGGAGCCAATTGCGCCTGAGACCCCTGCTAGGAAATCTGTTAGGCCATTTCTAAGCCATGCTGTGCTGTCTCCTCAGTGATCAGCTGATGCCCACCAAATCCTCCCTGCCCTCACCTCAGCCTCTGTCAGCCTTCAGCCCCTCCCCCTCCCTTGCTCACCAATCTATAGTTCAAGCAGCTCCAGCTTCTTACCCAAGGCTATTACTAATCTCATTAGTAGGCATGGGGGAGCACACCCTCTGGGCCTAGCAGGTAAATACTTTACCTGTATTAGCTCATTTAATTGTCACAGCTACCCCATCAGGAAATGGTTACCCTTATTCAACTGAAGAAGAAACCGAAGCTCAGAGAAGTGAAATCATTTTCTCAAGGTCACACAGCAAGTAACTGTCAAAGCCAGAGCCAGAGGGTCCTAGAGATTCTTTTGGTTTTATGGAACATCTATAGTTTGTAGGGTCCACTAGTGTTTGCACTGGAGTGTGTGGGGGGAGACACACATTTCTGATTTTGTTTTAAAAATACCCCAAAGGTACAGAAATAGCACAGTCATCTTAGGACATGGGACACCCCCCCTTCTTTTCTGACTGCTTCAATGTGCTTAGGTTGATGGCAACATATTGCCTCCAAGAAATTCCAGCTGTGTGACTAATAATGAAGGCAATAATGACAGCTAACATTCATTAGGCACCTGTTATGCTCTGCTGTGGGCTGAGTGAAATAGGAAATTCTGTCATCTCCACTTTATAGGAGGAAAGAGGCACAGAGAGGTTGTTCCTTGCCCAAGGTCACACAGCTGGTTATTGACAGAGCCAGGCTTTGAACTCAGACCTGACTGAGCCCTTCAATTTTTGTGCTCCATGGTCAGACGTGTCCCAAGTTGGGTCCACATCAGCCAGTTAGTGAGATGTCAGTCACCGTACGTTGAAAACCCACCATGAGTCATGCAAGGGCAGGGAAGAGGAGCCTAGGGCAGTGGTCTGGTGGTGGAGGATGGGTGAGGCTCCCAGAGCAGGGAACATAGTCCCAGGGTGATGGGACATTTGTGGAAGGCAATGAGGGAGCAAAGGCTTGACAGAGACAGGGAAAGGAATTCAGAGTAGGAAGCCAAAAGAGGAAAGGGTTACCAAGAGCAAGATCTAACAGCTTCACAATTTGTTATCAATTTTGTTAAGGGCCTTGTGGGGTTATTTGTTAGGGGGTCCATGGGGATTCATGGTGGAAGCATTTAGATCAAGGAATAGGGAGGACTAATTTTGAACTTCGGTTGGCTACTAAGGCATTAAGCGTGTGTGTGTGCGTGTGTGTAAGTAAAGGCACAAAGTACAGAATACCAAATAATTCTCACTTTGCCATTTTCTACTGTCACAACAGGCTTTTACGGCAGCTATTTTGGTCTTTTTTTCTTTTTTAAATTCCATACACATGTAGGGATGTTATACTGTAATTCCAAGGGCTTAAATGATGCTTTAAATTTCTGTTCAATTTACAGAGGTGAGGTTTTTGTCTTGCCTGTACTCTCTGGCTTACCATTCCTCAGCTCATTCCCTTCAAATGAACTGCACTATTTTTTATTCGTAGTACCACACTGCTACTAGTTCCCTGATTTCCTTCTTTCCACATCCTCCAATGAGGGCTTCCCAGTACTGGCAAGTTAATACTGCTCCTACCACTGCGATTCATTCCTGTAACACGGGGGAGTAAAGGCACTTCTAACTTTTAATGTCTCTTCAAATGAGCTTGTAACTTCCTCCCATCCCCGTTTGGATGCTTTTACAACTGACAGTGTTTTCGCTTTATTACTTAAACAGAACAACCGTAGTAGACACACTTTTGGCTTGGACATTCCAACTAGTTCAATGCCTGGAAATTTCCTCCATTTAGACTTTTATAAATAGCCTTTACGTTTGGGTTTTTCTCCTGTTTTTAGAATATTGTTTTGGACTGAGTAAGTCCCATTAACATAGGAAATTTCTCTGGGATCTTAAACCCCCCGTAGCCAGCTCTGGTGCAGCTACTCAGAGCAGTGAAAGAAAGATGTGGTTGGTATTAATGACAATTGTAACTTTACTCTTATTCCTATCTCTGTTTGAAAGATGAGGTGACGAGTCTCGAAGAACCACATCTTTACATTCAAAGAGCATTCCCAAGGACACCTGGGTGACTCACTTGGTTGAGCATTTGACTTTTGATTTTGGCTCAGGTCATGATCTCAGGGTTGTGAGGTGAGCCCATGCTCATGCATGGGAGTCTGTTTGCGATTCTCTCTCTCCCTCTTTCCCCACCCTCTACTTGCACACTCTTTTTCTCCCTCTCCCTCTAAAATAAAAAAGTAAATTTTTTAAAAAATTAAAGAGCAGTCTCATACTGCAAAGGCAAAAAAAAAAATCATGGTTAAGGGTCAGATTCACTTGGGTTTTATTTTCAGCTTATGAGATGTGTGACCTTGAGCAAATTGCTTTAACCTCTCTGGGTCTCAGTTTCCTCTTCTGTAAATGGTGATATTAATAAGCACCCATAGGATACAGCTGTTAAAAGAATAAGATGAAATCATGTACACACAGACGCTGGTACATAGTAAGTACTTAATAAGTGTTAGCTATATTATTCCTGGAGTCCTGACATAGACAATACTCGACTCCACTATTTCTGCCCCTCACCATAGTATTCTCATACTAAAGTAGAGACAAGCGAGTATGGACTCTCACCCGAAGGCATAGCTAAAACCATGACCCTTTCCAGGGGTTGCTGTCGTAATGCAATGATTGATCTTTATTACTAGAAACGCAAACTGCCTGTTCAGGAACAATTCTTTCATTCACTAAAAAAAATCTCTACCAATCAGCCATTTTTGCCTGGCGTATTGAACAGCCCTTAACATAGAAGGGAAAGAAACATTAGACCCAGTCTGCCTTGTGGTTAATGTGTAATGTCACTCTAATTTGATATCAGCAAGGGCCCTTGTAAATCAAACTCACCACACCGAATCCTTGGTGAGTTTGGAGTTCACGTTCCCATCTTCTTCCAGGAAGATGTCCATTTGCAAATTGGCATCATTATCATGGGCTGAGAAGTAATTGGTAACAACTCTTGCTGGTATCCCAAGGCATCGCAAAACTGCAGGAAAGGACAGGCCACAGTTAAACCCATCACCAAAATTTAATATATACATAGCGAACAATTCCTTCTCATAAAGGACTTCCTTCTTTGTCCAAAAGAAAAGCCCTTTGCACATGTTTTATCCTCAAATGTTCCATACTGAAGAAGGGAGACTACTGTCAAGCTTTGGGACTGTGGACAGAAACCTTGCTATGTGTTCATTCAGAATTAATGGAATAAAAGGACTAAAATCCCAATAATGGGGTTCTAATTGTTCAGTTGCTAATCATGCTATCACTTAAATAGTATTATTTTAGTCCATCTAATAGGACTGTGTTCCTGAAAATAAATTTAAAAAAAAAAACTCAGCTAGATTTTATTTATTTATTTGAGAGAGAGAAGGAGCACAAACAGGGAGAGTGGCAGACGGAGAAAGGGGATAAGCAGACTCCATGCTGAGTGGGGAGCCCAATTCAGGGCTTGATCCCAGGACCCTGAGATCAAGAACTGAGTCAAAGTCAGAGGCTTAACTGACTGAGCCACACAGGTGCCCCCAGAGAAAGACAAATACCACATGATTTTACCCATATGTAGAATTTAAGAAAAAAAAAAAAAAAAAACAGATGGACATGGGGAAGGGAAGGAGAAATAAAATAAGATGAAATCAGAGAGGGAGACAAACCATAAGAGACACTGAACTCTAGGAAACGAACTGAGGGTTGCTGGAGGGGTGGTGGGTCAGGGGATAAGGTAACTGGGTGATGGGCTTTAAGGAGGGCACTTGATGTAATGAGCACTGGGGGTTATATGCAATGATGAATCAATAAATTCTACCTCTGAAACTAATAAAAAATTTAACTGAAAAAAAAAAAAAAGCAACCCTCAGCTAATAGGAGGTTATAATAGAGGTCCTCAGTGGGGTTTGCTCTCCTGGCTGGAATTTGCTCTTGTGACACTTGGTGGAGGGTGACACCACAGATTCATTTTAATTGCTAGATAATAAATTACCTGGATGCATCTCTTGCCATATGTACCTATTGATTAAACTCAATCCAAATGCCCTCCCTGGCTCCCAGGATGCCAGACATCAGGGCTCATTGAAAATAATTCAGCTGACAATTTTAAGATTAATGACTTGGCTTGCCTTTTTTTCTTCAGAATAGTTTAGCATTTTTAACTAAAGGCTATCCACCTCCTTCAATAGAACAACCTTGGAAGTCCAAACTTGAGTCTGGTAGCATTCAAGTGTCCTCATTATCTGACTTTACCTTAATACCCCAAACAAAAATGATGGCAGCCACCACCTGCTTCCTACTTCCATCTTCCTGTATTGATTCACAGACCCTATTCAAGCCACAGTTTTACCAGTAAGATGATTGGCACTCTAGCTCTACTTCTGGCTTACCACTAATTCACAGAATGAAAATTGTTTCAGACTTTGCCTGACCTCATAATTTTAAGACAGATGAAGCCTGACACTGGGGCACCTGTACCTTCTTCCTTCCCACTTCCCTCTTGGGATTCATTCTTACTCTAACTTCCCCACATGTTCTTCTGTTTTTTTGTAGCTTACCACCAAAGCCTGTTTTCAGGAATAAATCTGATGACCTTTTCATATAAAAGGCATAAGTGTTTGGAAGGTGTTCACTATTTTATCTGGTTCTAAGCCCGAGGGAATTATGGTGGGATAGTGAAATTGTAGACAGCTGGAGGAAAGGCAGAGGGTCTTTTCTGTTTTTCTGGAAGGATTTCCTAAGAGTGACTGCTCCCATCAGGCACCCTCTACATAGTCTGGGATTGTGAACAGAGAGGGGGCAGTGGCTACCTCTAATCGTTAGCCCATCATGAATTTCAGCTTCTATCTGGAACCTCAGAGGCCAACACACCTAGGAAACTGATAACACTGGACTTTATTGCTCTCAGGAAATATATTCCCTTATCCCTTGAGTACATTCAACTGGCTAAGAAAACAATCTTATTCAGTTTAGAAAAACAAAAGCACAAGAGGCATAATTTCTTCCCACTTGGATCACTGACTAATCTTGGACTGTCACAACTTTGAGCTAAAACTGTGAGCCTTCAGGATGATTTAAAACTAAATGGCCTCATTCTGGCTTCCAACCTCCAGCCCTTCCTTGATTTTTCTGATTAGAAGAAAAATGCTAACTAGGTAAAACATTCTTTATTAAGGAGCAAGCCAAAAGGACACTTCAACTTGAGCTTAATATTTTCTCCAAGGCTGTAGAAATGGCAAGTGAATGAAAATCATTACCAATGATGAAGACATACTGAAATAAATGTATTTTTAAAAATATTCACTGAATTAACAATAATATTGTCTGGTCCTAGACAGGCAAATGGCATTTCAAAAAATGACGCATGACGCTGAAGAGACTAATTCTGTTCCCATATATTTTTCTCTATAGATTAGATGTTGGGTAGATTAAAAACGAGAAGGGAAAGTGGGGAGTAAAGATTGTTCATTAAGTTCTGATATGTAATTGCTCATGGGCATTGAGATTCCCATGTAAAAATGGAGTTGAAACCACCTGTCACAGTCTCTCCCACAGCTACAGTAAAAATTAAGTGCATATATTTACAAAATTTCTCAGTGGTAAACAATGTGGTAAACAAGCTGTTAAACATATTTATAACATATAACGTATTTATAGCACTTTAATAATCAGTGTATACCTATTATTATTTATTATTTTAAATTTTGTTAATCTTTTTAAAATATGCGGGGTTACTGAAAAGAAAATGGCATATCCTTTCCCTCACATCATTTCTTGGACCCAGGACCCCCATTTCTCTGGGTGTTGAATGATGGATTATGTAGGAAATAGTCCATCATTCTTTCTACAAAGATTCTGCAGTCAAAGAGAAACTATGAGCATATTTGGCCCGGTACAATTTAATTATGCATTGACTATATCCCAGAATAGCCACCTATAAATTCTAGAGAGCTAACAGGGTTGCTGGGTCTCTTCGCCAGTTTATAGATAAAATGTCTTGAAGTAAAATTCTCTTTACATTAAAAAATGTTATTCAATTTTTTACTTACATGTATTAAAAACACCAGCAAAAACCCAGCACTGACCATACCGGACCGGATTCTTTGTACTCTGGTATTCCAACAGAATGTCAACACTTCCTGTCCAGGCTGATGGGGGGACACCATAGGCATAGACATTGTCCCAGGATCCAACAAGGACACCTTCATCATCTTTGGCATTAACCTAAATGAGACCATGATGGTAAGAAGGAAGAAAGAACATTTAGAAGAATTCTCTCCAGACTCTGAAATTAAGCAAGCTAAGGCATCCAGTGCCTTCCAAATGTCCTGTCTGATAAAAACAATCCTACTACTGTTCTGTTCACTGTTGTGTTGTCAGGGAAAAGTGATACAATAACTAACTGTGCAAGAGAAAACCAAATAACCAAGACTGCTTCTCAAATAACATATTATTGTAATTAAGGTGATGTTGAATAGCAGCTATGAAGAGTTGTAATGTCTTCTTTATATGCTTAGGAAAAGATAGGCACAGGACACTTGGTATGGTTGGAGTCATGAGGAAGAGAGAAAAAACAACTGCAAAAGAGGACAGTTCAAGTAGGGATCAAATAGGGATCTTGCCTTTGTGGAAGGAGAATTTAAAACTGACACATGATGAAAATGTATAGGTAGAGTGGGGAGTCCAAAGTCTCATGGTCTAGTGAGTTTTGACTTTGAGGATTAATTGTAGGCTCTGACAAAGTAAATAGATATCATAGGAACCATTAAGAATTAATAAGAAACTAGATTTCCATGGATAACTTACAACATTTATTTTAAGCAAGTCACAATTACAAAGTATTTCCTTTATGACTGTTTAAGGGGATTAAGGTTTTGTAGTTTTGTTAAAAGATATCTGCATTTACAGGAAGGGCTTGGGTATTATAGTGTAAGTATGGGGGAGATTTAAAAATGGCAATTTTGAAGATTTGGGGAAATCTTGCTACACATTTAGACTACAGTCTTCTGGTAGCAACAGACCTTAAGTGCAGGAACAAAGACCTTTTGTGTTTAGACATTAAAAAAGCTAAGAAGTAACCATTTCAAGGCATCACTTTTTGGGGGTGCACTATTGTATCTTACCTCTCTTGGTGTAACTTTCCTCATGTTTAATTATACTTAGAAGACTATCTAGGTAAGAAGCAGTGGGAGCTTTTCCAAAAACTGGTGCCTCTTCAACAATGTTTATGTGTTGACATGACAAGCATTTAGAACCTTGATCCTCAGATTGTGGTCTGTGGACCAGCACCAGTGGCATCTCCTGGGAGCTTGTTAGGAATGCAGAATCCCAGTCTCTGCCACAGACCTACTAAATCAGAGTCTGCATTTTAACAACAACCTGGGGTGATTTCTGTGAATGTTAATTTGAGAAGCATAGGTTTAGACTATGCCAAGAAAACATTAGCAAGCAATGTGAAACATATGATTGAAGCAGGTGTGTTTGGATTATGAAAACCATAGAAGATATATTAAAACATGGGGACTTTATGTGTTCACTGCCTTGCCAATTAACAGCTCAGCCTCAGCACTTGCCCAGACCCCTTTCTTAGGCTTGCTGAGTTTAGTTGTATAGGAGTCTATTCTACCCCACTGGGTCATGAATTCATTGAAAGTAGAGATTTAATAAAAACAAAAAAACTATGTCTTTTTTACTTCTAGCAAGTATGAGCAAAGAGAAGATGCTCAATAGTGGTTGAATTACCACTTGTATATTCAACAAGCATGTAGTTATTGTTTATCTGAATAGGAATAAGACCTTCCCCCTGGGGAGAGATGAACAAGAAAACAATCAAGTGGAAGTTTACTAATGTTAAGACAGAAAGATGTACAGGTAAGGTGGAAGCACAAAGGAGGTGGTAATCAGTTTCATTAGGTTGGAGGGTTGTGGTGGTAGTGGGCTGAAAGGAGAAATTACATGAAAGTTAGGTCTTGAGTGGTTGAGGGCCATCTACACAGTGGAAACGGTTTGAATAAATGCTTGGTATCATAAAACAATATGGCGGGTTCAGGGACCTGCTAGGAGCTCTACATGGGTGTTATGTAAATAGACCACATTGGGTGAAATATAAAATGCCAAAAGGAGACACTTAAAATGTACTTCTACTGTGAATGACAAACCCTCTACTGAAATATGAGATTTACTCTAGCACTGAGTGGCATTTCCCAAAGAGGGTGCTTCTGGAAAGTGTTCTCTAGATCACCATTCAATTTGATTTAGACGTACTACTCCTCCCCCTTGATTCTGTCCCTTCAAGTTAAAGTAAAGGTAACTACTCAGTTGATTTGTTTAAAGTAGAAAAAGTAATTCTTTGAGATTTCTGAAGGACCTTGTTCAGCTAATTTAAACTCACACCTTTGATGTAAAGTTCGACTTTATCCTATAACTATATGAAAATGACTGGAATGCAACAGGGTTTAGTCAAACATTTTGGCTCTATTACTGATCAACACATCTCCTTGCAGCTGAATTGATTATTTAAAAATCTGTATCTACCATAATGAAGTGTGAAGAGTGCTCTAGTAGGCTATGATGTAGTTTGGTCTTTGTGGATAGGTAGATTCAGGTTTAACTCATATCACCCTCTCCTTATATTTATCACTGAAAAGTAAAATAGAGCCTATGAATCTCAGAGGTAAAAGTTCCTAAATTATGATTCTAATGACTGACTTTCAAACAGATAGCCATTAACTAGAAGACTATTTATAGCATCTGGCTGAACCCAATCTGCTAAGGGGAAGAGAAAGAAAAAAAAAAAAAGCTCTCTTCTCTACAGACCTTTAAATTGTTAAGGCTGAGTTGTTTCCCTGTTCCTGGATAAATCACAACTCTCATTTATTAGCATTTGGTTGGATTAGCTACTGTTTTCTAATTAGAATATTGATTTCTGAGGGGCCCAGACACTGAAAGAGGTTAAGTCTTTGTGACACATATAAAGGGTTAAAGTAATATCTCCCTCCCTTAGACAACAAGATATGTTTGGGGAATACTTCAAGGGCATCCTGGTTCTTTTTCATGCCACAGTGGACTGTTTTAATACCCTGTCATGAACTCAGAGTTTGACCAGTGTCAGAATGAAAGTCCTGGAGTTGTTTCACTCACCAGTGAGTGTCTAGGAGATGATAGGAGTGCAGGACTTCGGACAGGGAGTGTTAGTCAGCTACATTAAGGTTGCACTAAATTGTCTTCCCATAATACCTACAATATGGGAAAACTGAAAAACCAGGCCGCCCAACAGTCATTATCCACAACTTCATTGGCATAACATAATTCAGTAAATTTCCAAAATCTGGTTCCAAGAAAAAAATGAGGATTATAGATTGGAATAGAGAGGCAGCATGGCTCACCTCCTGATCCTCACCTTCAGTTCTCAGAAGCCCTACTGTCAAGTCCACAAAATCATAAGACTTCTCATTTGTATTTCAGAATCTGGAAAGAAACTAGTGGAATTAAAAAGCCAATCTTTTTTTCTTGTTCTGACCAGAACAGTGGAAACAACTGCTGTGGAGAAATGGGTGAGAATGGGTCTGCGCCTCAAAAGAAGTAGACTTTCTGGGACTAGAGTGGGGAAGTGACCTAAAGCATGACAGTTACCCATCCCCCCATGGAAATGAGATACATATCCAATTAGGTGAGGTAGATTATCAGCTGAGAAATTTAGCAGAACCTTAAAAGAAAAAGCAGAGCCGAATATTCTAAAAGACATTTCCATCTCTTCAGCTCCTCTCCTCTCCCCACACCAACATTTCTTAGGGTACTTAAGAGTAGATGGAATGAAAAACATTGGCTTCAAGCTGTAGTTCAGAGGGAAAATCTAACTAATCTTAAGGGGAAAGTGTCAAGATTTCACCTACACTGTATTAGAGCAAACAGGACACTTAGAGAAGAATTATGCAAATATGAACGTGAATAAAAAGAAAAGAAGCAGTGAGGAGGGAGGGACAGAGAGAGCGAGAAGGAAAGAGATGGGGAAGAGAGTGAGACAGAATATGAAAAAAAACAATACTTAGGAGAAAATAAAATTAAGAAATAGAAAGAATTTTCTCACAATCTCTTAGGAGAACACAGACTTAAAGGACCAAATTGAGGACCAAATCACATGATCATGAAACTAAAAATAAAGTACAAACTATAAGAAACAGAGTAGATACTGGTAGAAAATAAAATTAATGACGTGTACTAGGTGTTGGCTAATTGAATTTAAATAATAATAAAAAAAATTAATGACAGAAGAAAATCTTGAGATAAAAGAAATACTATGGAAAATATAAAGAGATGAAGTTATTTGGAAATGAGATAATAGTAATGGAAAAAAAGGATGATACAACATAAGGATAATTAGTAGGTTCAAAATAGAGAACCCAAGAATGCAGTATCTGATGGTTCAGTTGGTTAAACATCCGACTCTTGATTTTAGCTCAGGTCATGATCTCAAGATGGTGGAATCAGGCTCTGAGTTGGGCTCTGAGCTCAGCGTGGAGTCTGCTTGAGATTCTCTCTCTCCCTTTCTCTCTACCTTTCCCCCTGCTCAAGCTCTCTCTCTATAAATAAATAAACAAATAAATGAAATCTTAAAAAATTGAGAACCTAACAAATGAGGCAGAAGATATATTTCTGACATAATATAAGGAAATTTTACTTGAGGAAAAATTGAATCTATACTTTGAAGGAACAATCTGTGCTCCAACGTAATTTGATGCAGAATTCTTGTTGCTTAGGAACTTTAATTAATTAAGCTATTTGAACTTAAGAATAAAGAAATAATTGTTCAGTCATACAGGCAGAAAACGCAAATTAGCAACAAAGGAGGAAATAACACTGCCTTTAGACAGCTCCATGGCACCATTCAACGGCAAAACACAGTCAATCAATATTTGCACAGTCTTGAGAAAAAGAAAGGTTGACCCAAGAATCTTATGCACAGCTAAGAGGTTCTGTAAGTATAAAGGCAGCCAGCACTCATTTTCAAACATGAAGAATATCAGGGAATTTAGTACCCATTAAAACCAAACTACTTGAAAAGTGATATCAAGATAATTAAGGGCTGAACCAAACAAAGAACCCACAAACAAAGATGCTGTGGCAAAAGATCCAGTGATGAGAAAAACCCTATATAAATTTAATACCTTTGGGAATTGTATTATCAGTATGAATATTAATTTTAAAACTTGATAATATGATAATAACAATCTTAAAAAAATTAGACACGAGGGAGGTAAGAGGGAGAATGAAAGTGCTGATGTTTTAATGTGTTGGGCTCTCTTAGTTAATTGGCATCATCTAAAATTAAAACATAATCCAAAAATATATAATTAATCTATTCTTTTAATGATTTTAATGGTTTTTATAAATGATCTTAGAGAGATCTGTTAAGAAATAGTATTTCTTGTAGTGAAGAAACATTTATTTGACATTTAACAATGTTTTTTGTTGCAGTTCAGATTTTTATTTCTGTGAAAGCAAAATTTAATGAGATTAAATAAAACTTAAAATTAAATAGAATTTGAGTACAATAGACATAATGCTTTTGAATTAAATAGCATGACACTATTTGGCATAAAGGTAAGCAAACAGATCAATGGAACACAATAGAGAAGAGAGAAATAGACTCTAGAAATACAGTTAATTAATTTTTGACAAAATCATAAAGATAATTTCATGATCAAAGGATAATCTTTACAACAAATGGTGCTGGGACAATCGGATATTCATATGCAGAAATGAACTTTGATTCATACTTTACACCATATAAAAATATCTCAAAATGGATCATGTACCTAAATATAAAACCTAAAACTATAAAACTTCCAGAAGAAAACAGTTTTCCAGAAGAAAACTTTGGTTAGGCAAAGATCTCTTAGCTATAATGCCAAAAAGAAAAGAAGAGAAGAGGAAAAAAGAAAAGAAAAGAAAAGAAAATGATTCATAAGGAATATATTTACAAATTGGAATTCATCAGATTATGGACTTTTGCTCTTTAAAAGACATCATTAAGAGAGGGCAAAGGTAAGTCCAGAGTGAGGGAAAATGTTTACAAATCACATATGATAAAGGAATTGTATTCAGAATTTGTAAAGAACACTAGAAACTCAGTAATAAGAAAATGAGAAAATTTAAACCATGGGCAAAATATTTGAACAGGTACCACATCAAAGAAGATACATGGGTGGCAAACAAATGCAACTAAACATGCTCGACATCATTAGCCAGAGGGAAATGTAAATTAAAACCACAATGAGATAATATTATACACCTATTAGAAAGTCAAAAATTAAAAAGACTGATCATATCAAGTGTTGGGGAAGATGTGAATACATGGGACTCTCATACACTCCTGGTGGTGATGTAAAATGGTACAACCATTTGGCAGTTAAAAGTTCTGCCAAAATCTTTAAAAAACTAAACATTTACCTATCATATGACCTAGCCATCCCACTCCTAGGTATTTAAGAAAAAAAAAAAAAGGCTTATGTCTATGTAAAGGCTTTTGTATGAATAACCCTAGCTTTATTTGTAAGAGGAAAAAACTGGAAACATCCCAAATATCCAAAAAGTGAGTGGATAAACAAATTGTGGCTCTTCTATATGATGGAACACGAGTCAGCAATAAGAAGGAATACAAACATTAGTATGAACGAATCTCAAAATGAGATAAAGAAGACTGAAAGAAGTTAAAAAGAGTACATACTGCATGATTCCATTTACGTAAAATTCTAGAAAATATAAATCAATGTGGATGATGGAAAGCAGGGGAATGATTGCCTGGGGATGGCAGACAAAGCAGAGACTTGTCAAAAGGAGAAATTACAAAGGAAATTTCTGGGGAGTGACACAGATGTTCATTATTTTCGTTTTGGTGATAATTTCATGGATGCATCAAACTATCAAATGTGTTCTTTCAATATGTGTGTTTTATTGTATTTTATTTATATCTTAACAAAGCTATAAAGAGTAAATGTAATACTTTTAAAGTAGTCTATAGTATAATATCATTATGATTTTAAAACAACATTTACCACTTAAACATCTATGTATCTACTTGAAATGATGTACATCAAATATTAATAATGGTTATTGCCTGGTGGTACAATTTGGGTTGATTCTTTTGAGGAAAAATTTATTAAAGATTTTCATCTTTAAATTTTTCAAATTGTCTAAGTTCTTTTTAGAGAGCATTATAATTTTCAAAAAGATTATTTATTTGAGAATGAGTGAGAGAGAGACAGTATGAGCAAGGGGAGGGCCAGAGGGAGAGGGAGAAGCAGATTCCCCTGATGAGCAGGGAGCCTGATGTGTTGTTGCAGGACTTGATCCCAGAATCCCAGGATCATGACCTGAGCCCAAGGCAGATGCTTAACCAACTGAGCCATCCAGGCACTGCAAGCATTATAACATTATAATCTACTGTGTCCAATTCCTGAAGTAGGAGTATGTATATGTATATAAACATACATGTATATACACATATATGTATATCTGTATATGTATATATTAACATATGTACATATATGTACATGTGTACATGTGAAGAAAATGTATAGATAAATATGTATATACATAAATAAAAATACATATATAAATATAATATATAGATATAGATATAAATAGTTATATATAGATATAGATATATAAGTCTATATCTGTATATATCTACATATGTATATATGTATATGTATATGCATATATAAATATATAAATATATAAACATAATATATAGATAGATATAAATATAGATATATAGATATATACATATACATGTATATGTATATACATATATGAATAGATATATACATATACATGTGTGTATATACGTATATACGTATATACACACATGTATA